>NC_137455.1:320766664-321366664 GCF_964235325.1 Thermobia domestica
TAGATGTCAGCGTATCAATGTCATTTTGCGTGAATTGTCATCAACTATTACCTAGGTTATATTGCAGTTCAAGAAAGACACGTAATAAGTTTTGATTTTTTTGTGCGTTATGTTTTCTAAACGTAGATGTTTTGTATCTGGTTGTCACCAAACTCAATGCAGTTAGTGGATACTGGAGCACTATGTCATAAGGGAAAACGTGTGGGAAGAGGCAAAATGAAGTTGAACCTCAGCCATGGCTCGGACAATCTCCGGACATGAATCCTTGTATAAGAAATGTTTGACATCTCTCAGAACTAAAATTTCACAAATAACCATACATACTTAAAAACAAACAAATAGTTATTACAGAGACTGTGACAAATGGTTCTTCCTGTGACAGAATGTTATTTGTATGACTTACTGGAGACAACACCATGTAGCATTACATGCTGCCGAAAGTGGCTTGACAAAGAACTAACTTCAGAATATAAGAACGGTTCCATCTTTGCACTGAACCGCAACATTGACTACAGGCTTATTTTTGGAACGCCTATTTACTTACGTCAGGATAGTGTAAATATCATTGAAAAGCTTGAAGACTATAAATTTTCTAGTGCGTAGAGGCAAAATAATTTTATGGACTGGCGGTTGAAAGCCACTACTCTACACTTCTAATCAAAATTGATTTTTTAACGTGAAATCAAGTCATTACATGTTCTAATGATTTTCAGATGTAATATATCACAGAAGTAAAAGCTATTATCTACTTTCTGGAGCGCAATGCCAGTGTTTAGATTTGTTCTTTTCTAAAATATGCATTTCTTATGCATAATTCTGCAATAATTTTACGAGTTTGTAAACAAACTTGTTATGTAAACAAATTACTATTTTACTTTTGAAAGTTTTAACTTTCATCATGTGGAAAGTTTCATAGTTAATTGTGCTTTCGTTAGTCCTTAATGTTATCTACGTAGCTAGGCCATAGTAATAGCGGGGTATAGTGAGCTAGCTTTAATGCGAGGCTGAGGAATTCAGATTTGATTGGCAGGTTCCCCACCCCGTCTCCAAGAAACGGTCACTCGACGGTCCTGGTCAGGGTTGCCAGTGCGTTGTGAAAAAATTCAGCTAATACTCACTTAACTCAAAGAGTTTATGCAATTATGCAATCCCTATCGAAGATCTCTGTATACATGGACACACGCAAATTAGGCTGTAATAACAAATGCTTCAGTGTTTTCTCCCTCGCTATTTCGTCGCACTGCACTATGGCCTTCATTATTACTTCTACAAAACCGCAACCACAACAGTACACAACAAATAACCAACTCACACTAACTCTTTAGAATGACATTCATGTGACAAATTTTTAACCCTGCCAACGCTGACATATAACTTAGAAGGAGGGTAAGGGAGTATTGCAAGAGTCAGGCAGAAAGATTGTTGAAATTTTCCCCCCTTTACCTCAGCCCCCGCTGGTAAACAAGCTAGCTCCCTATAATACCTTCTCTTGAAAGTCAGTTTGCATCGATAGTTGTAAATAGGAAATAAACATCAAAGTAAAATATGAATTTTTCCCTTCCGAGAGACGATAGGAGAGAAAGAAGAAAAGTATGGTGATCGTGAATAATAATAATAATAATAATAATAATAATAATAATAATAATTCGAGATTTCAACTGATAGCCCTTACATATAGAAAATGCCATTTCTCGGTGTGTGTTTGTGTGTTGGCCAGTTCATCTTGATCTACATTCGCCTACAGGTCACACTGTTCAACATATCGATACCATTTGAAAGGTTTTCATATGATTCTCCACCATCAGTGGCGTATTTAGGGGTGGGGGCTTCCGGGCTTAAGCTCACCCCCGAAATTTTATTTACTATATTAAAGTAAATGAAATATCTTGCAGAATTTCCACATTTCCAGGAATAAAGTTACCAAAGACCCCCCCCCCGAAACAAAATCGTAAATACGCCAATGCTCTCCAGAGTGATTTTTCGAATTTTCTCGCAACTCCAAAATTAAGAGTACCTTACTGAAGAGTAAAAATGAAAAAAAAACCGATTTTCTCAGAAACTGCTCATTTTTTATAATACAATATTTCACTAACCACCCTAAATTATTTTATAAGTTGCCTCTGCAAAATGTCCAGAAGAGGCGACTTTTCTTTCTTGGATGTTTTTCTCAAAAGCGACTCTGACGACAATTTTTTGTTCATGTTTCATAAATAAATGTTTAATTAACATACCTACTTTATGGTATAAATTATTTTTCATTAAAAATTCACAAGCCGTAGGTTCCGACAATTTGGTGGAAAAAAGTATTCAGTTCGTTTGGTCTTGTTTCATTAATAAATACTTAATTAACTAAGATTTAATACAGCATAAATCATTTTTCGTGAGAAAGTCCACAAGTTCCTCAATGGTAACAGTAAGCACAATTTTTTTCACAAAATAATAATAATAATAATAATAATAATAATAATAATAATAATAATAATAATAATAATAATAATATCCAGAACAAAATTCGACTTAGTTTAGGTTTCGTTTCCTTCTTCCGACTGCGTACCTATTCAGTTGTAAACAATAAATAATACTTATACAGTAAACCCGGGCGTTACGTAAACAATGGTTTTCAGAAACCTTTATGTAATTTGAATTTTAAATAAGTAGAATTTATAAATTTGTTAAGTTGATCAGGACCTATACGTTAGAGGCACATCTTGGAAGTCCTCAGTGAAACTGTGGAAGAAATAAATCATAGCTATTGTGATCAGCCTCGGGATGCGAACCCGAAAGTTCTAGATTACGATAAGGAAACGCTAAGCGCTCGGAAAAAATTGGTAATGATAATTGTTATTTTTGTCAACCAAAGTTCCTTATAGATAACTGCGTTGATCGAAAAGTTTCTTATGAAGAATTTATTCCATAGCAGGGTAATAAAGGCAGATAATGATGGGCTAGTTATGTTATTTTGCTATTGAGTCAGCAACTAACTCTTTCTGGGATTATGGTTCCTGATATCTCAAAAGGCCATGTATTTTACATTTGAATCTTGGTGATTCGCTACTAGCCGTTCAACACGTGTTTTTGGGGTGGTGTCATATAAACAGCATCCAAATAATGAAACTACACTTGTCTGCGAAGCTATTGGATACATAATGTAACACACACACCGCTCGTAAAGGGGCTGTGTTCGTGAAGATTTTATAACCCCCTTCTCTTTATGATACATTTGTTTTCCTCTTTCCGTTCTTTACTTTTCCAACTTGGGAATAAATATTGCATTTTCTCAAGGCACTAACATTTCACACGATAAAAAAAAAAAAAAAAAGCCACAAGCAGCGGTGAAGAAGATTCTCTTTTATTTTTTGTCTTTTACGCAATTTTGAGATCCATTTTCTGGGAAGGGGAGGAGAGAAGACATGAGGATGAATGGAAGCCGGAAAATACATCTGTCTCTACTTGGAACATCACAGTCTTCCAAATCTTAATTCTTTACCCGCTTCTCACTTCTTTCTCCGAGGGGTGGTTGGATCTTGCTTAGCATCTGTTTTGAGCAGATCGCATTACCAAGTACAAAAGCAGACTTTCATTCAGCGCTGTTATAGGGATATAAAATTAATAAAAAGAGGAAAAGTTACACAAATTACAATACCATTTCTATAATAAAGAGTATCAACTGCATGCTTAAATTCGTAATATGAGGTAGGGGAGACCGGGGCTAGTTGAAAGACTTTTTACATTTCCCCGCATAACTTTTGTAATAGTTATCTGAAATTCACAAGAAATAAACCAAATGAAAGTTTGAAATCTCACCTCGTATTACGATCAGTTTTATTCTTTTATTGGTTCACATTACGTAGCAACACACGATTTTCTTCAAGTCTACGAATGTTGCAAGCAACCCCGTCCACGAGGTAGGCTGAAACACACCGTGGGGTTGATTGAAACTAAGGGAATATATCATTCCACATTTTTATTTTAGCCTTTATAAAATGTAATAAGCTACCACATACACTTCTGTAATGTGCAATTCTACACGTTTTCCACACATTGTGAGGCAGATCAAAACTATTTTCACAGACATACAGAAAATGTGCTTGTGACAATGATAAAACATAGCACTGTAATACAACATATAATTAAATTACTTGTTATGCAGTTTCGCGAAAACTGCATCCTTAATCATCGTCGGAAATTCAGTTTTGGCATACGAAAGAAACTGTTCCATCAGTGCACATTTCGTAGCACGATATACATTTAACCCACTTTTCCCGACCTTTGCTGTTTGAATATGTATCACAACAAAAACAGACAAAAAATATTCAATTTCTGAACTTGAACAGGTCAATTTTTCGTTTTCTTCAGTTTCTTATTTGGAGGTAGTTTCTTTAATTTAGTATTTTTTTTTTCTAAGTTTGTGCTTCTCTCTGTATTTGCCAATTCGTTTCTTATAGATGTATCTGTTAAAACAGCACTCTTTCTTCTCCTACGAATCACTTTTTTTCTTTAGAAGTATAGCTATCCATATACTTTGGAAGAGGCCTTATCATTTCCAGTAACATAATTTTGATTACCTTTCAACTGTCAGAATTTTTAGCAGAAGGATCATTGTTGCTGTTGCTGATGCATGCAATACATGGACTTTTCCTACAGACGCATATATTACAGAATATGGATTTCTATAAATTCGCCAAATTCTCTATCACGTTGAAAGATAACAAATATGGAAGACAAAGGAGAGAAATTGTCAAAGAACATTTAAGTAATTTTTAGGTTGTGTTCGTATGCAAAACTATCTCATCTTCCTAAAACGTTCGTGATTTTTTTTATAAATGTAAGTTCCAGGACTACCAGTAAAATAAAAGAACTTTCCTTGACGTCTACATGCCAGGGCCGTGCTGGGATACTAATGAGGGCGGTGGACAAATCTACAAAAAGGCGCCCATACAAACGGGAGCGAGCGAGAGAGAGAGACTTTGAAAGAAAGTGTGGGTGCCATTTTATATCAAAATTACTACCAAATTTGTTTTAGTATTAACGTAAATAGCTAACCTGGAATCGAAATCCTCTTTACTACAGAAAAGCTTTTTAGTTCCTGTAATAACATTTCTGTCAAATAAAAAGAAGCTAAATGTATCAACAACTTAATATAGCACGCCTATGGACGCAGGAGGTTCATTGCCGCGTTTACAAAAGCTCTCCATTGATTTCTGTCCTTAGCCAACTGAACCCAGTTTCTACTTTATATTTCAATCTCTGCGAGAACAATTTTAATATTGTCCTCCCATTTGCGCCTCGGTCTTCCTAACGGTCATTTTGCTATTTGGATTTCCAATTACAACTTCGAAAGCGTTTCTAATTTCTTCCATTCTGGCTACATAACCTGACCATTTGAGCCTCCTAGACTTGGTGACCCTACCAATGTTTGGTAAAAAAACGGTATAAAATTATGCAGTTCCTCCTTATGAAGTTTCAACATTCCCGTTCCTTTTGGAGTTCGAATATTGGTTTAAGAATCTTGTTTACAAATACTTTCAGTCTGAGATTTTTCCACAGAGTCAGTGAGCATGTTTCGCAACCATATAGCACAACAGGCATGATTATCGTTTTATATTTTGAGCTACAAATTCCTCAACAGAATTAGCGACAACAAAAGATTTTTAACTGAATAATAGCACGAAATCCCTGCTTTCAGTTGACATCAAATTTTTTAGTGATTATGTTTTTGGTCTGTTAATAATGATCCTAGATATTTTAAAGTATTCACTTTGTCGAAAGAAAATATTATTTGCTATTTTAACGCATCATAAAATGCACTATTACGATCCCGACAAACTTTCATTTATTTAGTTTTCTCTGCATTTGCTTTTAAGCCTATATCCCTGCTAGCGTTAATTAAGATTTCTGCATTCCTTTCTATTATTCTATCATTCCCTATTAAATTTACATCATCAGCATACGCCATAACCTGGCAAATACAATTCAGCTCTAGGACCTGATTGCTGTCTTTGATTTTCCTTATCGTGTTCTCCAGAACAAAGTTAAATAATAATGATGACAACGCATCTCATTGTTTCAGGTCATTCTCAACGTGAAAGCTCGTGAACAAGAATTTCTCTACTCGAACCTTACTTTGGAATTCATTTAAACATATCTTAATCAATCTACCTTTTTCGGTATTGCAAATTATGTAAGCATATTGTACAATGTTTCCCTTCTACCAGTCTAAAGTCAATAATTGATGTGCCAGGATGTTGCATTCTTTCATTTCTTTTCAAAGTATTAGTCGAATGGTAAATATCTGGTCGATAGTTGATCGATTTTACCTAAATCCGTTCTGATAATCTCCAATAATTTCATCTGCGTACGGAGTCAATCTTGCTAATACAATGTTTAGGAGGATTTATTGGATGTCGACAGAAGAGAAATGCCTCGATAATTATTAAATCTGTTTTGTTGCTTTTCTTCTGAACTGGAACAATGATTGATTCTCTTCGCTCTTGTGGTAATTTCTTCTTGTTCCAGACAACGAGAATGAGTTTGTGTATCTTGCTATACAATATTCCCCCTCTAGCTAAAATTAAGTCAATCAGAATTTCGTCTACACACGGAGATATGTGTTTATTTTTTTTTAAAATAGCGATTTCTGTTTCTGTCTGGTTAGGTTCTGGAATATACGATTATGCTGCATGCATTTTACTTTCTCCACGCGCATTAGTTTTTGGCTATGTGTTAAGCAAATCGTCAAAGAAATCTGTCCATCTATTTAAGATGATGTCTGTATCAGTGAGAACTGTTCCTTTAGGTTTCTTTAATATATAAGCACGAAGTTGATAGCCTTTCTTAAGTTCATTGATGCATTTATACATCCGAATGTTTTTATTGATGCATCCGAATGTTTTTGTTTTTACTATTATCTTCAAGTTAATTAATTTTAACTTTCGAAAGTCACGTTTCTTTGTTCTAAAAGTTTTAGAAGTTTTCTGCCAGATGACAATGAAATTTTACGTAGTTATTTCGTTCGGATTTTGTAGCCAACGCTGTTTCTTCTGTTTTCTCTTCTCTGCTACTTTAGTACATTCCTGGTTGAATCATGGTTTGTTCCTACGTATTTCTGCGTGCCCGAATATTTCTTTTGCTGAAATTTTAATGTTATCTCTAATTTCAACCAAGTATCTTGAACACTAGTGCACTCCGAACTTTCTAACACCGAAATCTATTCGAAACTTCAATCTGGCTCCCCTCTCACCTGACTCTCCTCTATTTAAAAAAAAATAATAAGATATTGAATATTTCCTTTATTCAACGATAGTCTCTCTCTTAATATCACAATCAACTCCTCTGAACGACCGAACATCAGTTGTGCGAGACTGTTCTTTTCTGTCTACTAAAACATGATCAGTTTGAATATGTGTTGTTCCATCTGATGAAGTCCAAGTATATTTATGAATTTCGCGATGTTAGAATTTTGTAATCTTCACAATAAGGTTTCTGGATATTACACAGTTCACGAGTGTAATACCGTTGTCACAACCTCCCTTATGCAAACATTTATTTCCTATAATCGGTTTGAAAATGCTCTCTCGTCCTACCTTCGTATTGAAACCGCCTAACAGAATTTTCATATGGTATTGCAGGTGATGATCAAATACCCGTTCTATTCTTTCTTAAAAACTGTACCTTTTTTATCGCCATCCTTATTTTCTGTTGTGCATTTAAAACAATAATATTACACCACCGAACCTTAAGAGAAGTAAAAGAAAATCTATCATTAACAAATTCAACCTATGTAACTGCTGATATTACGTATTTGTTTGTGAACGGAAAGCCCTGTTTCTAGTTGGTAATTTTAAATTTGTTCCCCGTAAAATAACGTAAAATTTCCCAACTTTCCCACTTCTTCTCACCTAACTTTTGATATCCCACTAGGTCTAACCTCTATTTCTAAACTCATTTTTTTACAAATTTTAACGAGCTTGTCCTATAGAGACTTCTTATATTCCATTTCAAAATCTCATGTCGATTTTACTTTCCTGAGTCTGCGAACTTATCTGAACAATCCTTTTTTTTTTTTAATACAAAATGAGGTTGTTAGCCTCACACCAAATTCTCAAGCTGGATTATCACCCTTTGTCTGTCCGCGACTGCTTACTCAGTATATTCGCAGCTAATCTCTATATCCCAGACGCCTCATCCTCGATCCACAACCTGAGGACGCGCCGTGCCGGGGTAACAGGAAGACCACAGAAATTACGGAAATTAATACAGCTATATTTCAGAAATACAACAGGTACTGATTATCTGAACACTGCTTTAAAACACACAATAACAATCAATATGCTCGGATATATGGATGCATGTTAATACTGTGAAAGCTTCGATGCTGCAAAAATCGTAAATTAGAAACTAGTGTTAGTGTAGTATTACATAAATGCATCGTACGTTTGTCTATCCGAACCATTCTTGATGTATCACATTGTTTCGTTTTATAGATATATAACTTTATAATATTTTTGTAAGTGATTATACTCTTTACCTGTTCTCTGCCAATAGCAACTGTATGAATTCATAATACAAAACTGAAATACAGAGGAATAAAATTTAAAAAATAATGTGATATTTCGCAGGGCATCTTATGTAAAGGGCGCCTTGTATTCTTCACAGGTTCTGTACTACCAGTCAGTATTTGAATTTATTATACAAAGCTGGTATACAGGATAACCGAAACCTGTATCAGCTAATCTATAATGTGATGTTTCGTAGGGCGCCTTATGTAGAGGGTGCACTGTACCTTTCACGGGTTCTTCGACAATAGTAACTGTGTATTTATTGTACAGAACTGTGCTATACAGAAGAGTAAATAAAATCGTTCATCTTTGATGTGGTCTCGGAAGGGCGCCTAATGTAAAAGGCTCATTGCAACTTTCACGGGTTCTTTACCAATAAAACTGTAAGAATTTATTACTAAAAACTTGTACCTTTATTTATACTGTGACATTTCAGAGGGCGCACCGGGACACGTCCCGGTGTCCCGGTGGGCCAGCACGGGCCTGCTACATGCCAACATACACTTTTGCATTAAAATTTGGAAAAAAAGGTTAATTCTGGAGGAATAAAACAATTAAAATAGAATTTTAAGTTTTGCTTTAAAATAGTTTTCAGTAATAATAATACGAAAACTTTCTTTCACACGTACTATTTTCAAGTATGAAAATATTTGCTCATACATAGAAGCATATTGGTATATAAAATTTTGTTGTACTATGGAGCAACACTGCTCTACGCGATATTTGTATTTTGGAGATGTTAATAAAAAACATAAGTTAGTGTTACTATTAGCTACTTTTCTCACTTCCTACTGGAACACTACCTTTCGCATTGCTATAGCACGAAGTACTTAAAAACACAAAATACAAGACATTATATACAAACATACATGTGTTCTCATCGCACATAGTGCGTCCATAGAGCTCTTGTACATAATGCATCCTATTGCGTATTTTATATGTTCTTTTGTACACTCCAGAGCAACAGTCTAGCACTGCAAAACGAATAATTTGGAGGCGATTCAAGTGGGAAATGAGAAAAGTAGATAATAGTAACACTTAACAAAACATCATATCATTTGTAGTTTCTGAAACGGCTGAATTATTTCAATCATAAGAATTTTTAAAAACAATCAATTAATTGTTTATATAACCATTGACAATATGGAAATACACGCGGAGTTCGTTGAAACGCTATGTAGAATGTTCGTGTTTCAAGCAACCCCTTGCTGTCCGCCATGATAAGAAAGCACATACTGACACATACAATTCGTTAAATCAAAATGTAAGCAATGCAAATTGTACACGATACTTTAAATCACTTGCTGCATACTACTTATATTTCCATAACTTTGTTATTCTGAAATAATAATTAAAAAAAAAAGTTACTCATCACCTTCAAAAACGGATTTTTCAAGATGAATTGTGAACGGTGACTCCAACCTCCATGAAACTCGTAAAAAATGAAAACAGTTGACTAATACTGCTGCACTAGGCAGACAGAATTGCTAGGCCCCTTTTCCATAATTTGTCGCCACTGTTTCAAACAAGATGGTGTTTCAACCAACCCTCGTCTCCCCTACATCCCTCTAACTCAGGAAATTATCGAACGACTATACTTAACATAGACCTTTTCAACATTCTCCTCAAAATGCCTGTGGCATGTTTGAATACCATTAATCTTTGTTTTATTGAGGTTGTACTTCTTAACTATATATAACAATCTAACGGATTTTTCAATTCTTCCTAAACTCAGACAATAGTGATTTAATGGACAAAGTATGATGAGTTATCCGGGCTGGGGATCCTTAACTAATTACTCAAACATTATTGTAATCATTACACATTCTCAATTGAGAAAGCAACTTATTTTATTAATGTCCATAAAAGACTATTCAATTCTTTCTGCTATAGAATAATTATATTTATAGGTTAACTTTAGAGATGCCCGTTTAGAGAGACTTTAGACGTTTTTCTTTTCTTTTTTTTTTACAAAAAAAAAAAAAATAGGGAAATTTACAGGAGATATGAAACAAGAAATAATAATTTTGAGTTCTATATGTGATGTTTAGATGTGTAAGTTTGGCAGTAAAGTTATGTTAATACAAAGAAAGGTGTGTAGAAGTGGGTAATATTTGCAAGACGCGGAAGGTTTCGATGATTCAGCAGCATGGTAATCGTATAGAATGGGGAATCGGTGTGTTGAATGTGATATTTCCGCATTGAGTTTTACAGAATTATATAAGAATAATTAAGATAATCTATTAAATTTTTATGAGAACCACGGGTTACTAAATTTAAGTTATAATTGAAGCTTCTATGAGAACCGGGTTTAGTCACTGTAGTAGACTAACTCAAGTCTTACCGAGAAACCTAACCTGGTAACTCTTTACTTTGGGCAAGGCAGTGATATCCTGTCAGTACATAGTATTGCCGAGCGAGTACCAGCGAGTGAAGGCTGGTTAGAGCCCCGCTGGACATGTTGTTTTCTGTCTTTCCTTCTTGGGAACTGTAACTGTAACTTCGGGAACCGGTTCAGATGAATTGGTTATTGTCACTGCCTTGCTTAAGGTAAAGACTTGCCCCTAACCTAACCTAAACCAACCAAACCTAACCTAACAATTTTTATTTGCTCTTTTGTAGGTTTGAAACTGGAAGGGCACCCCGAAACTTAAGCCATATTTATACTCGATATTGAGTATATAATCTCAAATAATACAGTTTAAGCTTATTTCTTGAGATAAAACGTTTAGACATGCAGTTCAGTTCAAACGGAGTTTTTCGACATCTTGGGAGCTCTTCCGTGGCTAAGCGGTTAGCGTACGCGCCTTTGGCGTGGGAGATCCGGATTCGATTCCCGGCGGGAGCTCATGTGGTTTGGATTGCACGTTAATCAGTAGGTCCACGTCTCATATAGCCTCGCTGCTGAACGGGACGCTAAACTAAACTCAACTCAATTCGACATCTTGGATTGTAACTTTCTAATCAACAAACTTTTTTCTTCTATACTTCATTACATCATAATACTTTGATGCCAAATATTACAGATATAAAAAAAACTTCATTGTACAAGGGCGCCCATCAGGGAGGCAAGGTGGGGCGCTTGCCCCCCTGGAAATTATATTTGGCAATATTGAAAACCCAATCGAATGTTTACATTAGTTACAGCAAAATTTGAAACTATATTTGAAACGTCGCTTATACTTGCCCCCCCTTGGAAACCACAACATGGCCGCCCTTGTCATTGTATTACTCCTATTAGGGTATAAGTATATACCCTAAGTATTTAAAATTTTATATTTAAAATGGCATTTATTCCGAAGTTGGTCGTCCGCCTAGTTTTTTCGGCAAAAAGTATAATAATTGGTTCCTTTCTGTACCAAAGTTTAATATTTAATTCACATAGTATTGCCAAGCGAGCGCTAGCGAGTGAAGGCGGGTTAGAGTCCCGTAGGGCACGTTGTTTCTTGTCTTTATTACAGCTAGAGGGGAAGGAGGACCTGGGTTCTTTGGAACGTTGCTGTCATATTGGTTATGCTACTTACCGTTACATTGAAAAGTATAACTTTCTGATTATCACCAGCCATTTTTACAAAAGAAATGCTTATTACATTTTCATATTACGCGTTACATCCTGCGTTACATCCGTACCAATTTTCATAGAGGTAGTTGGAGAGTACTTAAGATTGTATGCCCGCAGCCAAACTCCCTCCATAAATATTCCTTCGTGAATATCTTAGGATTCTGAAATATGTATTTTTGGGTAGCGCACATGTTAGTACCTCCCAAACGTTGTCGGTGTTGTTTTGAAACACCCTGTATATGGAATAATTCGAGAAATTGGATGTTTTAAAACCCGATTAATCATTTGGTTGATTGAGTTGCGGTTCTAGAGTCCTTTTCACCAGTGAGGCTATACGAAATGTGGACCTACAGCTTAGCATGGAATCTGAATTACATGAGCTCCCATGGAGAATTGAACCCGGGTCTCGCGCCGATGATGCGTACGCTAACTATACAGTAATTAATCATTTATAACAGCCTGTATTATACAATACATTCTGTTATTACTTTTGTATTCAGATAATAGACTATCCTCACAGGCAATATATACATACATGTACACTCATGTCCAAAATGATTGTCGCATATCTATAACTGTCTTCTTGTAAATATAATTTGATAATGATTTTGCAGGGCACTTTTTAATACTGATACTATGTGTATAATCAGGAAATGTATATTTTGGTAAATTTCATAGGAAAGACTTATAAATACGAAAATTAGAATGAGTAAAACAAAATGTTCTAAATGGACTAGAAAGTTTTATTTTCGATTTAATGTTCTTCTTTACTGCTCTTTTGACATAAAATTTGCCACATACATGTCTTTGTCGATTATACACATACTAACATTGTAAGAAATACCGGGCGAATTCGTTATCAAGTTATATTCCTAAAAGAATATACTTATAGATATGCTACGATAATTTTGGACATGAGTGTACGTAGATATTTATTATTATTATTATTATTATTATTATTATTATTATTATTATTATTATTATTATTATTATTATTATTCATGTAAGAAGAAAAATGATAGAGAAAAACTTTATTCAGAAAATTTTAGATAATAGATATAGTAGTGAATACTGCCTACATAATATAGGTATAAGGGTACCAACATATAACCTTAGAAAAGCATCGGAAATGATTCCCATGAATAAAAATTCTATAATTTTAAGAAAACTGACAAGTTCTTTTAATATATTATCGGAATAATTGTATTTATTGAACTGACGTATAGATTTTAATAGGTATGTATGTTTTATATAGTATATCTGTATGTTTGACGACATTCTTATTTTAAGAACAATTTTAAGAAAATTGACTGACTATTTTAATGAATAATGAATAAAATTATGTGTATATTATAAGATAGACAATGACCTCCTGTCGTCGAAACAAATGTATTGTTAATATTAAAAGGAGTATAAGATGTGTGTTATAACCCTTAGTTCTATGACTAAGTGCTGTATTTTTGCTCTGGCTGTTCATGGCACTAAAATAAATATATTATTCTTATTCTTCTTCTTCTTCTTCTTCTTCTTCTTATTATTATTATTATTATTATTATTATTATTATTATTATTATTATTATTATTATTATTATTATTATTATTATTATTATTATTTCTAAATTAGAGATTGAACAATCCTGATCGTTCTGGCATTTGAAAACGAACTATTGATTTTTTTTTCTTGGAACTCTTTCTTAAATTCTGGAATTCTTTAACAAATACGTACGTGAATTTTGGTAGTGTTTTGAGTGTATTGAATCTATTTACAAATTCATTATTTAAAGTTTGTTTGAATAAATTCTTGTTAACATTTTGTGCAGTCATGATAATTACTAATTACATGGTATATTGTCATTCATGCATATTTGTAAATAAATCATACTTAAAAAAAAGCTTCACGCATGTATAACTTCCCTCCATAATTATGTCACGTTATTAAGCAAATCGTATTTCAATGCATTCCCTTACACTTGGAATTCACCCTCAGCTGCGCGGACAACATTTTCTGGAAGAAAGGCAGCTAGGATCTTGGAGGACTGCGCTTATTTCCGCCACTGGAAATTCTCAATTAAAATAATAGTATATTTCACTTTAATTCCTAAATCAGATATTTCTTATATATATATATATATATATATATATATATATATATATATATATATATATATATATATATATATATATATATATATATATATATATATATATATATATATATATATTAGTATTGGAGAAACAGTTTATGCAACATAACAATGTTTCTTTTGTAAGGAAGTACTGTAGTTATAAGACATTCACACAGGAAAGAAAAAAGAAGATGGGAGAGGTCAGGAGAAGCCAGACGCTTTGATATACATTCTTGATAAGGGCCGTTGAAGTTCTACAAGTGGTTTTGGCACAGGTGGTGGGAGTGGAAGGAAGTACTTTTAGAAGCACCTGACCTACAGAATCAGTTGGCCTGTCACGAAAGGGAACGGAGTGACTACATTGAGCGTTCACAATACAGAGTTTAATTTGCATTCGAAAAAAAAAAAAAACACTACCCGCACTAATCTCATTTAAATAAATTAAAAAAAAAAAAAAGACAAGGTTAAATGTCTTGAGTTTCAGCTACCTTTACCATTATTAACGTTTAAAGAAAAAATGGCCAAAATGAGACATTTACGCAGGAGCTAATCAGTAGATCCAATTAAGGTGAACAAAATGAAATAAGAATAAGTACAGAACATATGCGCAACACGTGCATTTGCACAGTGCAGTAAAAAAAAAGTGCATAAAGCAAAGAAACTGAATACATGTATGAAAAGTATAGAAACTGAAATTCCTTAGAGCACTCTCCTGGCTACATGAATAGCGTTCGACTCCCGGCAGGAACTTATGTGGTTCGGATCCCACGTTAAGCTGTAGGTCAACATCTCATATAGCCTTTCTGCTAAAACGGACGCTAAACTCAAATCAAATCCAAACCCATGAATTCCTAAGAAAAATTTAGAGCACCATAGATCCTCCCTGCTTTCTCTTTAAGGTTGGTGGTGCTTGGGATCCCTGGTTCGATCCCAGATCGCACCGTGTGGACTTTATGGTGGACAAACACCGTGTTCGTCGGTTTTCTCTGGGTTCTCCCGTTTCGTCCCACTTTCTTCATTCCACCATTTCACTCATCTTTCATCATCACCGTCTCCTTTAGCCTAACCGGCATAACTATGGGACGTAAAACTTAAGATTTAATTTCATTTTACTACCTCTTGCACAAATTGGCCCTCAAACTTAGAAGTAAGAAGAATAAACAGTTCTAATAACGTTTGCTCTGAATGTTGAGTCAAAGAAACATAGTCGAGTGTGTGGGAAAGTGTATTTAAATTTGATTTCATTTGATTTGAACCTAAAGTCCCGTTCAGCAGGGAGCCAATAGGCCTATGAAACGTGACCCTACAGCTTGACGTGGAATCCGAACCACATGAGCTCCTATCGGGAATCGAACCGTAGTCTCCCGCATCAAAGATCCGTACAGTATCCACATAGCCACGAAGGAGCTCAGGGAAAGTGTGTTTAGATCAATGGCGTACACAAAGGGGAGTTTCCAAGTTTTAATCCCCTATTCATCAAGGGCCTAGAGTTGAACGGCATTCACCAGGTTATGGCATATGCTGATGATGTAAATTTAATAGGGGATGATAGAAGAACACTAGAAATAAATGCAGAGATCTTATTAAACGCTTGCAGGGACATGGGTTTAGAAGTAAATGCAGAGAAAACTAAATACATGGAAGTGCGTCGGGACCGTAATACGGCAAATTGTGGAGGCGTTAAAATATTAAATAATGCTTTCGATAAAGTGGATACTTTCAAATATTTAGGATCAATATTAACAGACAAAAATCATATTCACGAAGAAATTAAATGTCGACTAAAAGCAGGGAATTCGTGTTACTATTCGGTTCAAAATCTCTTGTCGTCGCGAATTCTGTCGAGAAATTTGAAGCTTAAAATATATAAAACGATAATCATGCCTGTTGTTCTGTATGGTTGTGAAACATGGTCGCTTACTCTGAGGGAAGAACATAGACTGAAAGTATTTGAGAACAGGATCCTGAGAAGAATATTCGGACCCAAGAGGAACGAGAATGGGGAATGGCGGAAGCTTCATAACGAGGAACTACATAGTTTATACGGTTTACCCAACATTGTTAGGGTCGTCAAGTCTAGGAGGCTTAGGTGGGCAGGTCATGTGGCTAGAATGGAAGAAAGTAGAAACGCTTTCAAAGTCTTGACTGGTAGACCCATAGGAAAACGACCATTAGGAAGACCTAGGCGCAGATGGGAGGACAATATTAAGATGGATCTCGCAGAGATAGGAATACAAAGTAGAAACTGGATGCAATTAGCTAAGGATAGAAGTCAGTGGAGAGCTTTTGTGAACGCGGCACTGAACCTCCGGGTTCCATAGGCCATAGAGTTAGTTAGTTAGTTTTATTCATCAAGATACTCGTATTATAGAGAAATAACAATTTACCTTATTAACATGTGTATACAAAAATCACATGTCTACTGAAACAAATAATCTAGGATGGTTCAAGCACCCTCTTGATGAAATTTTGTGTACGCCACTGGTTGAGATTGATGACAGACATATTTAGTATAGTACACTGAAAAAAAATGTAAGTGGCATACTTAAAAAGGTAGGTTACATGCGTAATTCCTGTAGTTTTTGGACTTAACGTACAGCGGACGTATAACTGAGAACGCACGTTTTATAATACTTTCCGTGAAAGTGTTCCATCTATACGTACGTTACGTATGAAACAATATAGGGGTCACGATCGCACGTACAAATGGACGTATATAACATATAACTGAGGAATGTAACATAGGTATATGCATGTGATATACGGAAAACTGTTAGATGTCAGACATCCTGCAACGGCATGATGTAACATCTAAGGGCAGTGCATATATAGCTTATGGATAGGCTTAAAGTATGGTCTATACTGATTTCTGTAGTAAGCAAGAGGATTCGTATATTTGTACAAAATACCGCTGTCCGGAGAACGGATTTTTCGCAGTGTGTTATGTCGTGCAGGGGTGCACTTACGCGGGGTTTCCACTGCCTCCGGATTCCTCCCAAAACTTCTCTCTTACACTCTCTTAGTAAAACTATATTTGTTTAGCAGAGACATAACTAATGTAGCCTTAAGATTTTATCTTACCCAGCATCTGTATTCTTTATTTTCTTATAAAAACAATGTAGTTTTATCCTTTTTATCTTAGAATATCGGTAGCAGTACTTAAAAAATAGGTGTAGTTTTTTTTCGGTTGTAGGTTAGCACCAGTTCGACATTACATAGATGAACCCCCAAACTCTGATCTCTACCAACAGAAATTTCTAAGTGCGCCCCTGCGTTCTATCGATAATTTATAGTCACATGTGTTGAATTGCAGGTCAAAACTTGACACAGATGTGTGGAACACACTGTATTTTGAAAAGAAGATCATAAGCTTTTCGCAGAAAGCCGACAAAAATACTGTTAAAACAGTCTCTCTTGTATAACTGCATTGTAGACACACAACAAGGACTTGTAAAAAGGAAGATTTTCTGTTGGTTCTTGCTTCTTTGAGAGGTATGTCAGAAGAATATAGTCTTAACGACGCTCTAACAACAAACAAACAATACAACATGAATAGATTCTTTCAATGACCACTCCAATGTTTACCATGGTTACGTAATTCACTCTGAAGCATGTTTCCCTTTCACAGGTTACGTGTGAAAAAACGTACATTACAAGATTATTCTAAAATGGAAAATACACACAACACTTCAAAACATGAAAAGCAGTCTTTCCTTATACGTAATATGGTGTATGATTGGACGATTAGAATCTAAGTGTCATACAATACGGTACTTACCCGAAAGAATAACACTTATATCTAGTTTTGTTTGTTCGTTTTACCAACGAAAAAATGCGTAGGGTGAATGCCCAAATAGTAGCCGTTTAAGGTAAATTTTATATTGTAAAAGTACTACACATAGGCTGCAATTTCTAATTAATTATATGTATTCATAGTGCGTAATTAGAAGGCATGAAGATTCGAAAAATGAAACGAAATATTTTTGTTTAATGTCCCACGTTTATGTCTTTTAGGCCAAGGGTGACGATGATTAAAGTGAATGATGATGGAAGAATTGGTGGAATGAGAAGAAGGGAGGAAACAGGAGTACCCCCGAGAAAACCCACGGACACGATGTTGTCCATCATAAATTTTCTTGGCCGGGATCGAACCAGGGACCCCATGCACCAAAAATAAGTGCTCGTACCACTGAGCCACCAGCCCCCCAAGAAGATCGAGTTACACATTTAATTATTAATTCACGTGTCAAGAATTTTTAAGGATTTAGTTTACAAAAATTTCAAGTTTATTCTCTGTCTGTTCATGTTTCCGTTGATCCGTCCGTGAAATAAATGGATCACAAAATCTACTTGATGGATCACCATCAATTTTGACCAGGTTGTACAGGGTTAAAAGTTAGAAATTAAAATCGTTAATGGAAATGAAATGAAATGAAATCTTTGAGTTTTACGTCCCACGATTATGCCGGCCAGGCTAAAGGAGGTGGTGATAAGAGATATTCAAACCGAACGTGATAGAAGTCAAGCATTTCCGGTTTTAACGTTGATCACTATTGAGCAAGGATCTTATAAATAGAGGATCTGCCCTTACAATAAAATCTTGAAGCCATACGTCACAGTTTCGCCACCCCTACTCTGCCCACTCCACCCAATAGGATCGCAATGTTTTGAGCCAACAAACATGGCGGAAACGAAAGTAGCCAATCAGATGATGTCGGAAACGAGAGCAGCCAATCAGATGTGCCGATGCTCAGTTGTTTTCTGGCTTCATTATTTAATAGGATGAAGATATATATGGGGCAGATCCTCTATTTTTTGAGATCCTTGCTAATGATAATAGATAGCGAGAATATCAGGAACGTACGCAGGGTCATGGGGGTCCGGACCCTCTCCCCCCGAAATTTCGACTTTTGTGTAAATTTAGTCTAATTTTAGGATAAATTTTAGGAATTTTAATATAAAATACCCTCATATTGAGTTTGGACCCGTCCCGAAATAAATTCCTGCGTACGCTTCTGGAGAAGAGGGTTCCTTGAATCGCTTAAGTGCCCCAAGAATACATGGCACCTTCATTCTTAACTCTCTCACTCATTTCTCATAATCACCGTCTCCTTTAGCCTAACCGGCATAACTGTAGGAAGTAAAATTTAAAGATTTCATTTTTTAAACCCGGAAGGTGTGGCAATCTACTACAATTTCTGGTTTCAATATTGATCTATTTAGAGCAGAAACAATGATACATACCGAGAAGCGTTTTTCTTTCTTTTATTTTTGTTTAAAACGATTGAACGTTCTTAGAACAGGTACCATCTTCTCTCTTAAGAAACGGCAGAAATCAAACACTTGCGGTAACAGTGACATTTAAGAGTCTTCATCCCGGCGAAATTAAAATACCGCTAATTTTACAGTAATTATGTGATATCTTTAAATAGATAAAAGATAATCGAAATGTGGAACAAGAGCGCCCTAGACAATATTATTTTACATGAGAAACCGTTATCATGACTCACTTATCTGCTTTCGATTTCGAGCCATTTTGAAAATCGGCATTTATTTTCGCGTTTCTAAACAGCTGAAAACGAAAAGCCACTAGGTGACTTGTGATAACGGTACCTCACGCAAAATAATACTGTCTAGGGCGCTCTTGTTCCATATTTCAATTATCTTTTATCTATTTGAAGATATCACATAATTACTGTAAAATTAGCGGTATTTTCATTTCGCCGGGATGAAGACTCTTAACTCGTACTAATAAACGTGCTGAAAATAGAAGTAGTTGGCAACACTGACATTTATACAACTATGCGTGATAAGTCTTTTCAAGTACATCATAAGCGTTTTGCGTGGCCTTCGATATTAAAATTTTTCACCCCTGCGTTCACACCAACAACTTTTCGATGTTTTTTCATGTCATTTCATACGTAGGCTAGTTGTTAAAAACTTTGACGTGATATTGACCTCAACATTTCTTTGCTTCTCTTTCTTAAAGAATAACTTATTCTTATCTCGCAAAAAAGGAAAAAGAAAAAGAATAGAATTTTACTTCACCGAAAAATATATTCAAACTTATTTTCCGAACTTTCTCATGTTACGTTGTAATTTATTTTCAACATTAATTAAAACACTTTGAGGAAGTAAGTACCTTGGTAGATTTATCAAAATAATAATATTATGTTATGACGCTACGCGATGTAGCGTAGTTAAGTGGTACTAATGAAGTGAATGAGGATGCAAGTGAAGGAGGATGGAAGAAATGGTGGAACGAAAAAGTGGGAGGAAACTTGAGTTCCCTGAGAAAACCCATAGACACGACATTGTCCACCACAAACTTGCTTGGCCGGGAATCGAACCAAGGTTGTTCTACAATGAGCAAAAGCGTTAAGAGATAGCGAGGAGCTGCTTTTATAAATCGATTTAGCGGTCTGAGAACGGGTATTATCTTCCGTCTTAACCTTCTATTCAAACCGGAAGTCATAGATATTAGCCATTTCCGGTTTTAACGCTGATCTCTCGAGGGTAAAATCAGTAATAGATAAAGAGAAGCAGGTTTTTGCTATTATATATCCGAATATCCCAAAAATATATTCCAGTTCACTCTAATCTCTCTACTATAATCGGAAATTATAGAAATCTACTACCAGTTTTAGCATTAATTGGAAAAATATCACGCCATACAAACCAAATTCATTCACGTAGTGTACACGTGACACTACAACTTGTTCATTTTTTATAATAAATCTTCAATATGATCTTATCATACGGCGGAAATAAACATGGAAAATTATATGTATAAGCGTAACACACTCTGGTCATAACATTACCGCCTACACGAATCAAATTGTCCTAACTTCCAGAATTTCTGTAGCTGAGAGAAAATACATCTAAAGTTTTCACATGCTCTTGAGGAAATATAAGGTTAATTGGAAGTAAAGTTCAGTTACTTTCAGCGTGGCAAAGCGTTTCTTTAGACACAATACATTGCTTTTTTTCTTTTCCTCTCTGATACACATGGAAAACACAGGCTCAGATTCCCAGATCAACCCTCGTTAGCTTCAGCTCGAATTAACATACTTTCCCACACTGCATTCTATTATTAACTGTCTTCTTACGGGAATCCATTATGAAACACCTCTTGACTGCATGTGCTTCACTAGAGTGCTAATGTCTTCTTGAATGTAGGCGCAACATTAATGTTAATAACATATGATAATTCGTTTCTTTAAGAAGTGTGCGAATACAGTTTGAAGAATTCTGTTGTTAATTACAACAATTTTACGCCTTTTTACAACCTTTAACTTCAGCCGAAATTAAGGAGTAGGTAGGCTTAGTATTAGTTTCTACCTCTGGTACGAGGGATCTTTCGATCGATCCTAGATAATGTTTGTGGTTGACAACACCATGTCGTTAGGTTTTCTCGGAGTTCTTCCATTTCCTCCCGTGTTATCATTTCTTCTATTCTTTCAATATCATTTATCTTTATTAATAATAGGTATATACCTGCTTTAGCCTACATGACGTAACAGTGGGACGGAAAATTATGTTGAGTTGATTTTGAGTTTAACGTCCCTTTCAGCAACGAGGCCATATGAGACGGGACCTCCTGATTAACGTGGAATCCGACCCACATGAACTGCTGCCGGGAATTGAACCCGGATCTCTCACGGTGAAGGCGCATACGCTAACCATTTAGCCACGAAGGAGCTCGGACGGAAAATTAAAACTTTCTTTCTTTTTCTATTGCATCCAAAAGTGGACATATACAGTGATACCTAATATGTAGTCCTAGTTGAGTGAAAGCAAGAAAAGTGTATAAAAGTTTTCAAATAATTATTAGAGACCCTTTTTCTCTCTTTCTTTTTTGCCCTTCTTCTTTTTTTTTATAGTGTCTAAAACACTTCACAGAAGTTGGTGTGTTAATTGTTTTTCAGCATCAATGCTGTAGGCGCAAAAAGTTGCCATAGCTTATTATTAAATTATAACGTTGTGTATTGCCACCTGAGTTTTCACTATGGAAAAGTTCTTCTACAGCAGTTCTTCTACAGCATTCATGACACTATGTTAAGAAAAACTCGAAGTGGATTGACCTCGCGTAGTTCCATCACACACATAACATGACATTATGGTCGAAACGGCACTGTTTGATCACCAGTTCTGATTGTTGGTCCTTGCTCAACCACTATTTTTGCACTTTGAGTTAAAAAAAAAAAAAAAAAAAAAAACTTTTTGTCGCACGCAATAATTAGTTCGCATATCACGCAGATTTTGCAGCAGTTGTCAGCATAGGCCTGAACTGGGATCAACTCATGTTACCCAATACAGCAGCCCTGTACTGATGGTTTTTCCGAGTTCGCGGATTATAGTGGGCTGGAACATATGGACTTCATTTGATAATCATCTTGGGCAGGTAGATTATTATTATTATTATTTTCAATAGTGTGTCGTATGACCTCAGAATTTGTTACCCTGGGGTGTTAGTACCTTGACTGTTCCTCGACATTTCTGAAATCAAAAAGTTGCTGTGTTGTGGTTCACTGCACTTTCCCGTTTCGTATAACATTTTATTTTAGGTTGCAGCCGCAGCGTTATGTCCAAGTTCGAACTCATCCAGCATCAGATCACTAATTACTAAATTTAAATTTACTAAGCTGGCCTATTTGAATACTGCATTCGTGATCCATGATTAGGTCGGATCCATGATCGGTATTAGTTTGTCACATATACAGTGCTAAAGCAAATGCTGAAACAAATCCCAGCATGCTTGATTGTTGTCAAATACAAGAACTCAATTGTTGAACAGAAGCGAACACCTGTTCCATTTAGTTACTTACAGTTTTAATATGAAAACTAGTCTTGTCTTTGTCCCAAACAAGTTGTAGTTGCTGTTTGTTTGTTTTATCATTGAAGGTGGAAACAAGTACTTTTTTTAAAAAAATTTTAACAGATATAGAAGGAAAATCAAGAAATAAAGATAAAAGGTGCACTAGAAAAGCAAACTGATATATTGAAATTGAAGCTCGATGTTTAATTCTATAAAAAGGATTACCATCTTTCCTCTGTTAATGTTTGCTTTATCTTTCACTAACATAATAGATTATTATGTAAAGAAAAAATGAAACACAACGAGATTGTATTTGAAGTATTTGGGCCTTTCTGAGTGCGAGTTTATTTTCTTCCCCGTCGTTGTTCATGATATGGTGGCATACTTAAAATCGTGACTTCTAAGATTTGTTCTTTCTGGAGAAAGGAGGGACGGTTAACGATGCCATTGGACCGGGCGGCTAATTGCCGTGTGTTTAACTTCTTACATAAAATTGAATAAAGTTAATGAACTTAATTTTACATGTTAAATGTGATACCTATTAACAAGAAATAAACTGAATTATTGTCTATAGGTCTCTCAAAAGAGAAAATCCACAGGACAGTATACCATGTAAGCAACAGGTGATATTTTTATACCCATCCGACAGAATGAGCTCACCCATGACATTTCGTGCTCCAATTCTCTCTGAGCCTTAAAGAGTAGCTCCGGCGGCTAATTCAACCTGAGAGGAATCCTAATGAAACAAGCAAACTCAAGAGCCACTATATTGATCGATACACATGGGGATTTAATTTCCTGAACACTATTAGATGAGGTTCGTGCTTGATTAGCAGAGAGGCATATTATATTATATCACTGTTAGAAGATTAAAAAATTCCACAGGTTTCAAGAGCATTGTTAAAATTTTATTTTATTTTTATTTTTTCTCCTTCAAAGTGTTTATTTTTCCACGAGGAAAGCAGGTGAAAAGGGAATGAAGTGTAGATAGCAGAATCCTTAGATGACCCAGATATATCACAATAATGGAAAATAAACGCCGGATGAATAGAGTATTAGGTATAAAACCTGAGAAAAAAGACATTTGAATAGAACGAGGAGAAAGTAAAAGAATATTACTAATGCGCCATGCATAATAGATGCAAGAACTTATTTTTTGACTTGGGAGCAGTGACATCACCAAGGGAGAGAGAGAGAACGGGCCTTATGCTCCGGGCGGCAGGTTGGGGGGAAGCAAACAAACTAAACATCATAAAAAATTAAATCAGAAACATAATAGGACAACAACGACTCACCAACCTTAGGATCATATCCGTAGAGAATAAGTTAACTTCAAAGCTTATCTTCTGAGGACATTGTTAAAGCCTATGCAGCCAAAAGAGCCTGCAAAGTTAAATTTTAGTTCCAGCTTTCTGTGTTTCCATTTAACGTAAATCGATTTAAAAGATTTGCAAAATGTCCGAGTACAATACTTGAGACAACAAAACATCTTGACTGTTTGTCATAATTAAATATTCTATTCTAAAGCAACAGATTGTTAATTCATTCTACATTTATGCACATCCCGATATAAATCCAAACACATTGTAATTTGCAGTTATTATGATAAGACATTATGGTAAGAATATGTCAAGCATGCTACTCTCAGATTATTTGGCAATCAAATACTAATTAGTTTGGGGCTTTACTGCAATTTTGAAATCAAGATTTACCACTTGAAGAAAAATGGAAAAGTTCACAATCACTTGGAGTTCAGGTTTTATTAGTTCACAGTAGCTTTTGTTGTTGATCCATCGAAAATGAAATGAAATATTTCAGTTTAACGTCCCACGTTTATGCTTGTTAGGCTAAGGGAGAAGAATGATTAAGGCAAGTGAGTGATGATGGAAGAATTGGTGGAAGAGAAAATGGGAGGAAACGGGAGTACCCCGAGAAAACCCACGGACACGATGTTGTCCACCAAAACATACTTGGCCGGGGACCGAACCAGGAACCCCATACACCAGAGGTAAGCGCTCTGCCACTAAGTTACCGTGTCCCTCATGATCGATCGAAACCAATCGATCGAAAAATTGCGTATGTAGCGGCAAGCAATAATATAGGGCGTCCACTAAGTGTCTGCGCACGCGAGAAGCAGTAGCAGACGCTTTATGAATTGAAGTAGAAGAGATTGTCTACTTGATTGGTGGGACAAAGGAAAGAAAAAAAGCTTTTGACCAGCAGTTTGATTTCCTATTAACCTAATTGCGGGTCGCTAAGTTATCAACTTACCGCATGTATGACCATCTTTAGATCTTATTCATTTCCAAACCTTTTATATAGAAATAATAATAATAATAATAATAATAATAATAATAATAATAATAATAATAATAATAATAATAATAATAATAAGAAGAAGAAGAAGAAGAAGAAGAAGAAGAGGAAGAAGGAGGAGGAAGAGGAGGAGAAGGAGAAGAAAAAGAAGAAGAAAAGCGTTTAGTTTAGGACCGATTTGAATCTAATAAACACTATCAGTTAAGCGGCAGAGGGAGCATAGTAGTTCCATTCCCTTTATTACACGTATTCTTTCAGTATATGGGAATAAAATGACACATTTTTTTTCTGGCATCAAGGCTGTGGCATGGGTGGAGTAGAAAAAAATTGCCTGCCCAGCTGTTGGCCGCATCTCATTAGTTTAACAAGGAAGTAATGCCAAGCACGTGATGGTTTTAGGTCGAGGGTCCCTGCAGAGAGGGAAACAAATTACATTGCATCATAGTTCAAGATATCGTCTAGCTTTGTCCTTCTCTCATTTTCTCTCACGCGAATGTGTAGCCAGAACGCCCTTTCGTTTTAATGGATAAAGGTTCGCCATTGCATTGAACTAGTGTTACCAGATGACCAACAGAAAAACAGAGAACATTTTGTATGAAGAAAATTAATGTGGTTGTGTTTTATTAATAATGACAAAAATACAAAATGCAAAAGCGCAATTCTTTGTATTTTTTAGGCCCGCAACCGGAGGGTTTCTAGGGGGACTTGGCTCCCCTTAAACTTTTCGTGGCCCCTCCAGACCTCAATACAAAATGTACAATTTAGATATTTGTAAGAGAATTTTTAATGACTTGGCTCCCCTAACATATTCATGCCCCCCCAAACCTCTGTGGCTAGTTTCGGGCCTGGTATTTTACAATAATGTATTTAAATATGGAACTTATCAACGCAATGCTGAACATCAGTGGTTTTCAACCTTTCCGAGGCTAGTGGCCCCTTGGTTGAATTTTGATTGTCTTAAGTGTCCCTGTCCTTTCATCTTAACCCAATCTATCCATGAACAAGGCTGGACATAAGATTTGAACGAAGCACTCTAAGCAGGGGCGGATCCAGGGGGGGATCGGGGCGATCAGGGGCCCACTACCCACAGTGACCCACTTTGACCCACGACGCACTATGATCCACCACCTACCGTGACTCACTGACTCACGACCCATCATAACACATCACCCACCAAAACCCATCGTCATCAACTCTGCTCATGATCCACGCCTATTCTCAACTGAATAAAGAGTTTACCCTTGTAATAAAACAAGGCTGTGAAATTCTCTGTAATCGGAATTTGAATTTCTACGGTCAATCGCTCAAGCACTGCTTTGTTACAATACCGGTGGATCTGACCTTTACGATATAAAATGGTAAATTGTTTGTCATGGGACATATTACACTGAATATCAATTTAATTATCAAATATAATTATTTTCTTGTTGAATTACAGACACTTATCAATGGAAAATAGGATGGAATTTGAGTTTCAAATCAAGGTAAAGTAAATTAACGTAAAGAAAAATAAACTATAAAATTGTACTGTGTCTCGAAAGCCAAGTAATAAGTCCTATTACTACTATTACGATTAGAAATAGCAATATCCGAAAGTACCTGAAGTTCTTTCTTCACTTAGATATACTCATCTTAGGTAATTAAATAGAAACAAATGAAAAAAAGGAAGAAAAATGGAGGTCTTGAAAGTTAAACGTAAACTAATTCACCAGTGCTCAGAAGATGCTGTCTGCAGTGTACTGAGCAAAGTAGGTCTGTGAGTCGTAGTATGTCAGTGGGTCAGAGTGAATATGTTAGGTGGTGGGTCAGAATGGGTCATGTACTGTTGACCCCACTCACAAATCTTGACTCACTTGACCTACGACCTACTGACCCACTCAATTTCTGTCCAGCGTCCCCTTTGGAAATCAGAACGGTCCTTGGGTGTCGTTAATACCTACGTTAACAATCACTGCACTATAGCACCATTTCTTTCTTTCTTTCTTTCCTTTTTTAAGTGATGACCACTGTTAGACGAAGAGTAAATGTTCTGTTACCCTCTACTCTTGTTCCCATCGAAAGCAAGTTCATTGTTTTCTCTATTTCGGGTGAGCATATACCAATATACTAATGTTTTAGAAATTGTAATAATTAAAGCTCCCTTAATCTTGTATTGCTAATAATGGAACAAAATACATGTTATTTGTTTTAAATAGTTGAAAGCTATCAGAAATATTTTTATAATGCATCCATACCCTATATAAACTATCAGAATTTGTATATTTACCTTATTAAATTGAACCTGGTATAATATGTTATTTCTTATCTATAGTGTCTAATAGGAAATTCCCTTAAAAGTTATTTTACTGTTTTGTTTTTCTGATGTTCAATCTAAGAGGAACACGGGGAACACCAGATTTCGACGACAACTTGTGATACGTGAACCACATTTTAAGAAACGTTGCTCTACATAATTTACAAACAAGATTATTACGAACGATATGTTGTGTACACTGAGAAAAATCCGTTTTTCGGACAGCGGTATACGGAATCCTCTTGCTTACTACAGAAATCAGTACGGAGCATACATTATCCATATGCTTCATAGGTATTGCCCTTAGATGTTACATCATGCCGTTGCAGGATGTCTGATAACTAACAGTCTTCTTTATATTACATACATATATGTATGTTACCTTCGTCAGGTATGTGTTATATACGCCAAATTGTATGTGCAATTCTGGCCGCCTATCTTGTTTCATACGGAAAGTATGTATAGATGGGACACTTATATAGGTAGTATTATGAAACATGCGTTTTCAGTTATACGTTTGCTGTAGGTAAGTCCAATACTACAGGATTTACAAATGTAACATACGATTTTGCGGACGCCACATACATTTTTTCTCAGATATATAAGACCATGCGTACAGTTTTTATTACGAAATCCTTACATAATGCATAAAGAATTCTGCTAAGTACTATAATTAGATCTTAATAAACAACACCTGTAAAAAACACAGAATTACACTTGGCAATTATATCTCTTAGTAAATCCTTCTGGACTCAAATTTATACTGATAGCAATTTCTTGTATTGCAACATCATGAAATTGAATAGCATCAGGCGCGCAACCAGAATTTCTTTTTGGAGAGGGATCCAAAGTTTGGAAGTGCCCAAAACTACAGGACAGTGTGTCTATGTAATACTGACTTGGTGTTATTATACACCCGAAAAGATAAAAAGTTATTGTTTAGTACAGAAAAAAATGATAAAAGTAGATTGTTTTTATAATTGAAAGGAAATAGTACAGACGATCAAATCTTTAGTCTACATCAATCACATCTCTGCTAAACAACTACAATAAAAAAGTGTATAAATGTATGTCGAGTAACGAAGTTTTAGGACGGAAGGGGGGGTCCGAACCCAGTGAGCCCTCACGTGTATGCGCCCCTGAAGAGCATAATAGCGTAATTGAGATAATGTGTTTAATGAAGACTGCTTTATTGACGAAACTGTACAACAGATTATTAGTACCTAACAAGCTTCTCCTTTGGTCAGATTTTAATTTACGTAATTTATACAGAGTTCCAAAGCTGGAATGAACAGTATTCAGGTGCAATTACTTCTGAATCTGAAAAAGGAGTGTAAGCCATTGGAAGAACAGAAGAAGAAAGGAGATACCTACTAGATAGCAAATAGTCTTGCTCCATGCACAGCAAATCGACATGAAGCCCTAGTAGTTTGTTTTGTATGTACGAAAGTGATTCAGAAAGTAATGCCTCCAGGCCCACTACTTGGCCAAGAGTACTGCAAACATTCTGAACTGTTTATCGTTAATGTACTAATGTTTAAGCTATAGAATGCCATTTATTTCACCTTCCTATCTCTTCTCGTTCCAGAGTAATGGAGCAATCCATGGTATTTGTTGGTGACGTCCAGCTGAAACAGAGGACTGTCATTGAATTCCTGATTTCGGAAGGTTGTGCGCCCAGGAACATCCATCGCCGGCGATAAGTCGTGGATACGCCATTACGACCCGGAAACGAAGCGTCAGTTGATGTAGCATCGCCACACGTCCTCTCCTCCGTCAAAAAAATTCAAAGTTGTTCCACCTGCTGGAAAACTGTTGTTGACAGTCTGCCTCATCCTGTCTACAGTCCAAATCTTGCGCCCTGTGACTCTTGCCTCTTCCCTAAACTTAATGTTCACCTTAAGGGCCAACGCTACTATTCGCCGACGGCATGAAAAACCTTGTTTCGTATATGTCGCAAGTGTGTTACCCGTAATGGGGACTATGTTGAAAAATGATGCCACCATTTGTAGCTGACATTGCAATCTTTCCACTGATACTTATATCGATGCTATCTGTTAAACACAAATAAAGGTATTACCTTAGAGGCATTACTTTCTGAATCACCCTCGCACTTGACGAGATTAGAGTGGAGCTTTTCTACAGTCTCCATTGATGCACTGAAAACAGGTTCTAGCATATTAAAAGCTAATTGGAAACTATTTTGATGTTGCTTTATTATACATAGATAATGCCCACCTGTTCAAGATTAATTAAAATACCAAGTCTAAGAAGTTACCGTAGAATCATGGTAAAAGAAAAGTTTTCAGATCGCGTGAATTGCTCTCCAGCGTTGACAGAAATACTTGCATTAATATTAATTATGATGCTCTACAAGTGTCAAAGAGATAGGCGTCATATCTCTAGTGGATGCATAATTGAAACACTGTGTAAGTATGATCAATAGCCATTAGCACTGAAGACTGAACCAATCCATCATATCAAAAAAATTACATTGGATTTTATTTGCAAGTTGTCTGTATAAAAATTTCATGTTGTGAAAGAAAATAACCTTCGGTGAATTCTAGATTCACGTAATTTAGAAATCAATCTTTTAAACATAACGGATGGGGAGAAACAGAAATATATTTCCGAGCTGTTTCTAACGAAAAGAAAATCATGAAATCTCGCACCACTTTTATAATCTCTTTCTCTCTTTCTCTCTCTCTCTCTCTTAAATATTTATACAGTGTGGACCATTTATTTTGATATACCATTGTAACTTTTAAACTAATAAACAAAAAAAAGTACATGCAAATATCGACAGGAGACATTGTTTGGCATACACTGTAATACAACCAGACTAATAGTATTGACAACCCAACATAACGTTTGGAACGGTAACGTTTATGTGCGATTGCGGATTATAATTTTTAGGGCAAAAAGTGCTTCTAAATGTTGCATTAACCAGAAGAGTAAGAAAAAGAAAAATAGTTTAAAATGTACTAATTAATACTGATTTGTTTGTTGATTAATTCAAGTTCTTATGTTGACTTATGTAATTTACTTGTCGTTATGGCAACTACCGGGAAATGGTACAATATCTATGTACACTCATGTACAAAGTTATTGTCACATGTCTATAAATATGTTATTGTAGGAATATAATTTGATAACGATTTTGCCCGGTATTTCTTATAATGTTAGTATGTGTATAATCGGCAAAGACATGTATGTGGAAAATTTCATGTCAAAAGAGCAGTAAACAAGAACAATAAAACGAAAATAAAACTTTCTTGTTTTTAGCAAAATTTTGTTTTACTCATTCTAATTTTCATATTTATAATTCTTTTCCTATGAAATGTACCACAAATATACATTTCCCGATTATACACATAGTATCACTATTAAAATTACCATGCAAAATCATTATCAAATTATATTCTTACAAGAAAACAGTTATAGATATGCGACAATCATTTTGGATATGAGTGTACTTATTCACATAATGAAGATATAACAGATCAGAATGTCGAATTAGAAGGACATATGTAAGGTTACTCTTATGTATACGTCAGATAGATATAATATATTGAATATTAAGGCTACCACAACTAAGGAACACTTATTTGTTATCAATAGTGTAGAATAGTACGATTAATAAATATTACATGATAGAAATGGACGAACTGTAGCAATATATGTAACTTTGTTGTTATAAGTTATATTTTTCAAATAACACTACATCAGATTATTAACATATTTCAAATCTGCATGTTAAACAAAAATCTACAATAGCGGAAGTTTTATGTAGTATTGCAAAGTAAGGACGCTATCTACAATAGCGGAAGTTTTATGTAGTATTGCAAAGTAAGGACGCTGCAGTATCACAAACATTGGAAAACAAACAAAAGAATTGGAGGCTTTTGCAACAGTAATAATGCAAACGAGATGAATGGGGCAATGCACATCCAAAGTAACTTCGTGTCGAACACTATGGTTATCGTATGATGAGTTTCGAGTAAGTAGAAACAAAGTTACAAGGGACTGAAAATTTTACTTTTTTTTTCAAAGGACTTTATTTCAAAGAAAATGTTTTGACAAATATCACATCCAATTCCACAGATAATTTTTCAGTAAACATAAAGATCATACTGCCGTATACTGCAATTCTATGTCTTAAGTTATTCTAGAGATATAGAAAAAAATATCGTGTCGTGAAATCTGCTATATTGGTTAAAATGGCGTATTTTGTGGGCATTTTTGAGTGTTTTTTTCCTCTACTTCTATGATAATAGTTTTTGGCAGACGTAATTACAATAAGTTCGCAAAATTACATAATTTTGAGCAGTGTTGCAAACTTTGACAATGTTTACTACATCTCCATAACAATTTGAGATGTTGAATTGTCGTAAACGGCATTATGATCTTCACATCTATCGAAAACTATCTCTGTAATTAGATGAGACACTTATTGAAGCATTTTTTTAAAAATAAAAGCCTTTGTAAAAAGTCAAATTTTCAATCCCTTGTATCTCTTTTTTATTCATTCGAAATCCATTGTATCATGACTATACAATTAGACACTAAATTACTTTAAGTGTACATTGACCCGTTTGTCTCACTCCGTTATTACTGCTGTAGAGATCACAAAAAGATCGAATATTTGTGACACTGTAGTGTCCTTAGTTTGCAACACTGAATAATAACTGTGATATTAAAAGTTTTTTGTTTTTGACATGTAGACTTGATTGAAATGCTTAATAACTTGACGGAATTCCATTTGAAAAATCTTATTTTGGGTTGGCAACATTGTTAACTTAGCGGTATTGCATAGTATGTCAAACAATGTTCCCCTCCCGATATTTCATTGTTATAAAATTTCAACTATTTTTGTGCATTAGTTTGAAAGTTGCAAGGGCATATCAAGATAAATCGTCCACCTTGTATCTATTTATCTATCTCTATCTCTATGTATCTATCTACAGTATTATAACGTGCTTACCAAAGGTAAGCGTTAACCTGGTTCGTCTAATAATTTAAGTCAAGTTTTAGTGGTAGTAATTATTTACACCTCAAAATATCTTCTGTGAGTACATTTACTTGTATTCTCACCTTTTATACTAAAATTACAAAACGGTGATACGTATTAAACAGTTTTATTCGTTGATTCTCTATGAACGAATATGCACATAGACTGCCTTCCAATCGTACATGTTTGTTAGGTAACTATCAACAACTACATAGCAACACATTATACAATAATGTATATTTCTTACATATATTAAAAACATTCTTCTTTTGTTATTTTTAAATTAACACTATATCAGGTATAGTGCTTGTGTATGAGCACTTTCTGCCCAAGGTACAGGTAATTATTAAACGATACAAAGTATCTCGTTGTAGTATTAAAGATTCTTTTTATCTTAAGGTTCGAATAAATTATTTTCATAAATACAGTAGACTATTGATTATCCAAGTCCTGGTTAAGCAAGCCTCTGGATTAACTGAGGCAGTCCAAATAAACGAGTCAGTTCACGCCAGTTGACCTCAATCTGCTACTTTGGTGCAACATCGCAGCATCAAAAAAAGACCAAAAGATGCTACAGAAAACAATTACTGACTTTTTAAAAGAATACTGGCGTTCCTCTTGGGTCCGAATATTCGTCTCAGGATTTTATTGTCAAATACTTCCAGTCTGCGTTTTCCCCTCAGACTAAGCGACCATGTTTTGCAACCATACATAACAACAGGCATGATTATCGTTTTATACGTATATTTTAAGCTTCAAATTCATCGACAGAATTCGTGATGTTAAAAGATTTTGAACTGAATAATAACACGAGTCCCGTCTTTTAGTCGAATAATATTATATATACTGTTGTACCTTAATAACAGCTGATCTCAGTATTATCCGAGTGTTTGTATGATCGAGGTAAACTCGGTTCCAACTACCTCGGATAATCGTGAGTCTACTGGACTAGCAAACTGGCCATTTTTTATACGCGAAAAATAAGGTTTCTGAATAATATTTGGAAGATTTTGTTTTCTAGTTTTAAAAGAGGTAAGTTTGATTTCATAAGAGTTACGTAAACGCTCTTATCCAGTTTCCTCCCTCAGAGATTATATTAAAACTGAAACTCCATTGTATTGTAGATCCAAGGTATGCAAGTAATGTATATGTATTAAAACGCTAGGTTTATATGTTTGTCTCCAAACAAAAGTTTATATGTTTGTCTTCAAATCCTTTCGACAATGAAATCTCGAAAATCAGAATTGCTAGAAACGTGCCGTTTTCACTGGTCGATTCCAAATTTTGTGTTGGTGGCTCAGTGGTAGAGCGTTCACCTCTGATGAATGGGGTCCTGATTCAAACCCTGCTCCCGCCAAGTGAACTTTGTGGTGAACAAAAAGGGGGATTTCCTAGGGGTTCTTCCGTTTCCTCATACTTTCTTCATTCTACCATTTCATTCATTTCTCATCATCACCGTCTCATTTAGCCTAGCATAACCGTAAGACGTAAAACTCAAAAATTTCATTTCATTTCATTTTCCAAGTTTTGTTTAGATTGTCCAGTTCTAATTGAATATTTAAAAATCATGCCCGTTATTACATTTTTAGGGGTACATTCTAACAAAAGTAAGTGTTAAAATTTTTTAAAAAGTAAAGCATCATATCCTACGAGTTATACATTCCAACACCATATTGTAATATATAGGAGTAGTATATCTCTCAGGGGTTTCTTTTATGCCCAAATTAATTGTGTGTAATGTACTTGCTTAATACATATTGCATGTAAGAAGAAAGATTAGAAACTCCTACCTGAAGTAGGCTCAAATCTTGCAAACGGTGCGAGATACTGAAATAATAATCGAAAAAAAAATTCCTTTTATGGTACTCTTTGCTGATTTTTATCAAGACATCTTGCACTTGTGTTTGTAAACTGACATGTACAGATGTTGTGAAGAACGACAAGGAGATTTATGCTCATATGTGAATGGCGGGCTATGTAGAGAGCTCAGGTTAAGCAAGTTGAAATTTTAAAAAGTAAAACATTATATCCTACGAGTTACACATTCCAGCACCACATATTTGTATACGGTGTTAGTATATATTTCCGGAGTTTGTTTCATGGCCAAGTGATAATGAAAACCGAGGAATAACCATTTCTCCAGTCTAAGATGAATGTTTATTGTTTGGAGTGTTTTGCCCAATGAACACCATATATCACTGACATTATAATCAATTGTGTGTGTAATGCAAGAAGAAAAACAACTGGCCATATATGAATTAGAAACCCAAATCGGAAGTAGGCTCAATCTTGCAAACGGTGGGAGATATTGCAAAAATAATTTTAAAATATCTCCCTTTTATGATGCCTCTTGCCGATTTTCATCAAGACGTCCTTCACTTGTATCTGTAAAGGGACATGTACAGATGTTATGAGGAGTAACAAAGAGATACATGCTCATAATATGTGAATGGTGGGCTGTGCAGAGAGCGCAATTCAGCTAGTATTTATACAGAATGTTAAGGTGATACGCTTAATACTTTTAGAGATTTAGAGAACAAAATAAAATATCAAAGCTCCCATAGTACCTTCTGGGTTGCATTTTGCAAAATCGGGTCTTAATATAGCGCTTAGGGTACAATTAGATTATTTGCACAAAATTTCAAAGTTGTAGGTACATTAATTAGTTTCACAAATCTGGTCAACGGTAAAATAACGTACGAGTTCTCTTTACCAGTGGCTAATGTAGAAGATAAAAACTAGGGAGGCCAGCCAGAACCCAGATTATAACAGTTACATCAAAAGTTTATTATAAACTTCAAAAATATATAAATAATAGCTTCAATTATTTTCGTCACTAAAAAACTGCAGGGTCTTGGTCCCCGTGGCCCCGGGCTAGATCAACAACTGTTCTTTATCCGGTTGGAAGTTATTTCAAAAAACTTCATATTATCAATAAAGAACAGTCAAAGATAACGATCGTAGACATAATTAATAATGATATTTTTCCTTTATGGAATTGTTATAATTGTCTTCCTCATTAACTTAATAAAAGTCTCCAGTGATTCTGCTTTGCCTCTTTGACTATCGTTGTTTCAAGATGGTGGCTTCAGCATCCCTCATTCGGTTCTTGGCTAATTTCTCAGAAACGGTTAACTTTAGAAAGAAAATGAATTGGACAAATTTGAAAGAGCAGAAAATTTCCTCTCAAGCAAAATTTTTAGATTTCCCCTAAGACTCACTATTCTCCAAAACTGATGTTCACTTTCCGGAAAATTATATTTAAAAATGTCTTTTTTTTTTTTTTTTTTTGTTCGAAATATGAAATGCTTTTAGAATTAATGAGCATCATGTTTTTATTATGGAAGGTGAATTTTAGGATATTTCTTGTTTCTTGACAATCTGAAAAATGTTCTTTTCTTCCACTCGAACTGCCTATGTTACTAAAGCTGTTTTTTTTTTTTTTTTTTTTTTTTTGTTTGTTTCATTATTTTCAGACTTCCAAACTATGCTACATACACATGTCTTAGTTCTAATGTTTATCCCTCCGTGCGCCCATGTGTCTGTATGTGGACAGATATCAAAACTAAAACGGTAAGAGATATCGAGAAGTGCGTTTTTTCCATATATTTACACATCCCAATAATAGGTTCCATCTACTCCGTTAACCCTCTGGTCAAACCGAAAGCGGTAAAATAAACCATTTCCGGTTTCTACGTTGAAATATGAAATGAAATCTTTGAGTTTTACGTCCCACGGTTATGCCGGTTAGGCTAAAGGAGACGGTGATGATGAGGAGTGAATGAAATGGTGGAATAAAGAAAGTGGGAGAAAACGGGAGAACCCCGAGGAAACCCACGCACACGGTGTTTGTCCAGCACAAAGTTCACTTGGCGGGGGCTGGGATCGAACCCGGGACCCCAAGCACCTGATGTGAACGCTCTACCACTGAGCCACCGCGTCCCAGTTTCAACGTTGATTCTTATAAAACAAGAACAACATTATTCTATAGACATCCAAACAACGGATTCCTAGAATCGATTCAGCGTAGCAAGAAAACATGCCATATACACCCATGCACGTCCTACCGAAACCAACAGTGGCTCAAATTTACTAGTACTTCCTGTTTCAATATTGATTTCAATAGAGCAAGAAACAGTAAGAGGTAATGACAAGCTTTTTATTATTATTATTTTATTTTAAATCGACTGAGAGTCGCAATATAATCTTCATCTCCTTTAATAACACTCTTTTGAAACCGAAAGTAGTAGATATCAACCGTTTGCTATTTGACGTTGATAGCTATACACGGTGTTACAAAAATTTGTCACAATTTTATGGAAATAGATTCCTCACATCAAAATAAGAAAAAAAAAAAGTTCACATGCATCTGTTGCCGGAACTGCATGTTTCGTAGTTATAGGGTGACAAAAACGTGAAAAAATTAAATTTAAAGGTCCATAGTTTCACTACTATAGGACCGATCATAGTAGGTCTAAGACATCACTGAGAAACTACAGCAATGTGAACTATCCAAATATCCATCCTTCGGAACCTCGGGAGCTTGCAGAATCATTTTAGTTTGCTGTTTGGGAGTCTTTCCCCTTCCAAAGCACAAGCAAATCACTAGCGCTAAACAAGCTGCTTCAGTGGATATGTTTACGCGATCAAACTCAAAATTGAACTGCGGTCAGGACACTCGGTTGAAAAAGTGTACAACGCCAGCCATCCTGAATAAGGTTTTCCTGGATTTTCCTCATTCACACCAGGCAAATGCCGGGGTGGTACCTAACTTATAGGTCCCAGGCCGCTTCCTTCCTTCCTCAATCCTTTCTTCCTTCCCTTTCCCCGGGAAGTGTGCTCGCCGAGTGACGTCATCCCTCAAACATGACGGGCTAAATGGGCTTAGATGCCGAGAGCCCAGAAATCTAAATCCTAAATCCCTAAATCAAATTGAAATGAAGTTTGTGCACACAGTTGAACCGTGTATAGCCGACTGTTTGCGCAAACACAGTGTTTGCACAAACCGTGGATCTTGTATGGGCCGCTTAACGCACACAGTGTTGGTCCACTACAAAGCTCACTTGGCGTCGAGCTGGGATCTCCATACACTAGATGTCAGCGCTCTATCACTGAGCCACCGCGGCCTCCATTTCATATTATCACTGGTAATTTAAATAAGTTGGCTGAACTGAGTTTAGCGTCCCTTTCAACACCAAGTCTATTTAAGACTTGACCTACGGCTTAATGTGGGACTCGAGTCACATGAGCTCCCTTCAGGAATCGAACATGGGTCTTCCGCAACGAAGACGCGTACGCTAACCGTACAACCACAATTGAACTATATTAATAAGGTACCGTGTATGATATGAAGATTTTCAATTGACAAAGCCTCGATTTTATGCAGATTAACAATGCAGTGAGTTGACAAATATTTTATCTGCAGACAAATTTAAGCTTTTCCGAACCATATTACACGTCTATACTCAATATCAGTGTATTAAAATACTTTTCAGTACGAATATTCCATTTATTACATTCCATGTGACAATTTGAATTCAGAGTAAATAGTAAACCATTCTGATAAGCTCTTCACATAAAATCTCCACCTTGGCCATTAATAAACGACATTTGATAGCATTCATAGCGTAATTCCTTTACGCTGATCTCTTATGAGGAATGCATTAAACTATTTTCTTGACTTTTATAGAAAAATTGACTGTAGTAAAATGAATTGTATGATATAAATAAGCTCCACATCTTTTCTTTATTATTATTATTATTATTATTATTATTATTATTATTATTATTATTATTATTATTATTATTATTATTATTATTATTATTATTATTATTAATAATAATAATAATAATAATAATAATAATAATAATAATAGATCTAATAATAATAAAAGTATTGAAATCTTCAATTTTTTTGTTTAATATATTTTCTAGTTTCGGATTAAGTGTGAAACTGCATGCTATTACTTAGTACAAAACATTCTACAGACAATTCCAATATCCAATAAATTAGAAACAAAAGTGTATAGAAACATTATTCGGTTAGTAACGTATGAATGTAAAAATTGACCTGTAAAACCCAAAGGAAAAAGAGCGACTAAGGTAGGAATTAGATTTCTGAGCTTTCGGCATATATGGCTATGTTAGCCCGTGACGTTTGAGGGATGACCATAGGTGTCCAAACTCGCGAGCCCGACGCTCGTGAGCTCGGCACTCACGCTCAACCGGGCTCGGGCTCAATAATTGAGCGCGAGCCCGAGTGAGCCCGAGCCCCAATGAAATAAGTGAGCGCGAGCCCGAGTGAGCCCGAGCCCACTTGAGATTAGTGAGTGCGAGCCCGAGTGAGCGCGAGCTCAGTTAACAGAAGTCATCGCGAGCCCGAGTGAGGGCGAGCCCAGATAAGATTAGTGAGTGCGAGCGCGAGTGAGCGCGAGTCCAGTTGGGAGAAGTGATCGCGAGCGCTAGTGATCGCGAGTCCAGTTGAGACTGGTGAGCGCGAGCGCGAGTGAGTGCGAGCCCAGTCCAGAGAGATGAGCGCGAGCCCGCGTGAGTGCGAGCTCAGTTGAGAGAAGTGAGCGCAAGCGCGAGTGAGCGCGAGCCCAGTTAAGACAGGTGAGCGCGAGCCCGAGCGAGCCCAGTGGAAAATGGCCACCTTTGGGGATGACATCCCTCGGCGTTCACACTGTCCAAGGAAAGGGAAGGAAGAAATAATTGGGAAAGAAGGAAGCGGCTTGGGATTTGTATGTTAGGTACTATCCCGGCATTTACCTGATGGGAATAAGGAAAACCCAGGGAAAACACACTCAAGATGACTTGACTTGAAAAAGCTTTTACACTTTTGTGACCAAGTGTCCGAACCAGCAATCGAACCCGGGACCGTTCGCACTAAAGACAAGAACGTTAGCGAGTTCAGTATGCAGGGCCAGCAAGAAAAAAAAACAATTAGGAGTTTTTTTAAAAAAAGTTCTGTAGTGAAAAAAAAATGGTGCGAAATGAGACTAACAAAATAAATTTATAAAGTACACATTACAAGAACTCACTCTGGAGACGGGAAACCTAACTTTACTCGCATACTAACGTCGATACGTCTAACATGGTTAGGACACTTTGCTCTCAAGACTAATATGCGCTGGGCAGGTTAAAATTTGATTATTATTATTATTATTATTATTATTATTATTATTATTATTATTATTATTCCTTTGTTTTACAACCTTAAAGTCTCTTTCATCAAAGGATTAAACATCATTCATTGAACATTAAAGAAATTAATGTTCAATGTATTAGAAAAATATTTCTGCTACCACACGGTTAAATGGTTATCGTTTGCTCCTACCGTGTGGAAGAGCTAGGTTCGAAGGTTGAAGTACATGCCGGTTGATCTCATCTGAAAATAGAGACCGACGATCTCATATAGCCTAGATTCTTCACAGGGACTTAAGCTAGAAACAAGTAAAAAGGGACAGAGAAAAACACAAGTGCAAAATGAAAATAATAGTTCCAGTGAAATTAAAAAAAAAAAAATAATAATAATCAAAATATATTGATTTGTGGGGACTGTCTCCAGAATCTTCGGCCATTACCAAAGTGTGAGAAGTTTCTTTAGATATTAATCTTAAATATTAACCTGAATCTATATATAAAATGTACACCAAGCGTTATGAAACTTTATGTTACATAGCGACATGAGAAGCTCTGAAATTTAACTTTGGATACCGTTGCATCGACTATATGTCACCGACTGAAATGTAGGTCGTATGATCGAGTATAGTCCTACGTAGTATAGTATTACGAAGTTTAATATTTTATTTCAGTACACAGAAATGAGGCGAATTGTAAGAGACAAATAGCCTAATAAAGCATTTACAACCCTTACGGAAATATTAAATTAAACTCCCTAACGATACAGCCCATTCAAGACTATGGCCAACCAGATGGTGCACGTTTGAATGAGTCATCGGATAAGCAATCAGTGCATTTTCTTCCAGACATCTTAAGTTTTTATAAAGGTAACCAAGAAAGTTCTGTCGCTTTTTGTAAAGGTCTGTGTTCAATTGGCCCTCACACAGTGACCGAATGCGAATGGAGATAAGGATTTGGGTACAAAACCTCGCGGCCAGAACCTCGCGGCGACAACCTCGCGGACCAAAACCTCGCCTGGCCAAAACCTCGCCTCCAAAATCCTCGCGGCCCAAAATCTCACCGGGCCAAAACCTCGCCGCCCAAAACCTCGCGGGACAAAATCTCACCTGGCCAAAACCCCGCCTGGGCAAAACCTCGTCTTCCAAAACCTCGCGCCCCAAAATATCGCCATACCCAAAATCTCGCCTGACCAAAATGTAAATGTTCCAACAGATGATAAGGATGACGGTATAAAAGACGCTGTTTCAGAAGAAGTATCACGGGTATTTGACCAAGTCCCGCGATACCATATGAAAATTCTATTTCTGTATTAGAGGATTTCAATGTGAAGGTAGGGCGACAGGATGTTTTTAAACTGGTTATAGGGAACAGGCCCGCAACTAGGGTTTCTGTCACCCGGGGCAAACACACATTTCGGCGCCCCCCCCCCCCCCCCCCAGGTTTAGTCGAAAAGTATCACTTACTTATGGATTGCAACTGTAAATAACATTCTTAATGAAACCAGTTATATCGATTTTTAAGTACTTTAATCAAACTTACTTTAACCACAAAAATATATTACATTCGTTATGTGCTCACAAGTTTTAAGAATAATTTTGTACATACATTTTGTTTTAATGTTGTATGAAGAAATCGAAACAAAATGAACTAGAAAATATCTGCCACATTATACAGTTATTAATTGAAATAACACATTTAGTTTTAATATCCCGAAGAATAATTATGAACATACGCTTTCATATTAAAATAAGAAACTAAAACAAAATAAACTAGAAAATATCTAGTACATCATAAAGTTATAATTGAAATAACATTTAGTTCTAATAAACCCAAAAATAATTTTGTACATAGAGCAACCCAAAAGCATAAAAAGCATAATAGCAATTTAGACATATGGTTCGTACCTTGAACATGGGTGTGGTTGTCTAAGGGTCCAGAAGAAACTAATTTTAAAGAATAATAAAGCATAATTTTAGAAAATAAAGCATAATTTAAAATATATAGCATAATTCTTGGAAATTCTATTTAAGTGCAAGTTTAACATATACTATATTAATATTTTTTTAAAAATATATTTACAATGCAAAATCATTGAGAACATAACAATGCAACAATGAAAAGCTTATTTTTGTTTCTGTAAATTTTTCGGTGTAATCCTTTGATGTGGAGAAAAGAAGAAAACTTTCCATCAACAATGAAGCACACAAGAACTCCTCACTATATTGTTATGTGTACCTTTCGAACTTGAGCACTTTCTGTACTTTTTGTGCACCTTTCTGTATACTTTCTCTTTCTGTATATATGCACCTCTAAGGTGCACACAAGTGATAGATAAAACTGATTCGAGCAAAGCATATCTCTTTACAGTGCATTAACTAGAAAGTTCATTAAATATGAAAGAAATTGCTTCATAAAATATTAATAAATAGATCAAGATATTTAGTTTATTTAATGTATAGTAAATATTATACATTATACACGATTAATATAAAACAACGATTGAAATTTACAATAAAGCATAATAAAGCATAAGTTGAACTGATAGATAACAATTCAAACTGCCTCGAAAAGCTCTCAAGCAAAACTAATAGATAAAACTTCATACAGCCTTCACTCGCAAAATCCCTTGGTAGGCGTACAAGAAACAATTAAATACACCGAGGCGTGTAACTTATCTTTTCCGCCACAAAACTGCCCTCTAGTTTAAAAACATTACAGCAATTGCGTAACATTAGAGGGGGCGCGTCTGAGCTAAACTCTTCAACCACCAGCAAGCAACAAAAATTGGTAACTTTTCGCCCCCGCGCCTATTGATAACAGCGTTTTAAACTTCAGAGCTGTTCTCAATGGAATTATAGAGCTTCTTCGTGGCTAAGCGGTTAGCGTACGCGCCTTTGGCGTGGGAGACCCGGGTTCGATTCCTGGCGGGAGCTCATGTGGTTCGGATTCCACGTTAATCAGTAGGTCCACGTCTCATATAGCCTTGCTGCTGAAAGGGACGTTAAACTCAAAATCAACTCAACTTATTGGAATTATACTGACAAACAACCTCTTGTGGTAGGAAAAGGAAAGGGGGGCGGATTCTCTGTGGTCGCCCAAGGGAACAAATGCATGCAATATTAGGTTTTTAATGTATGACATTACACCTATTTAGATTAGACTCTCTCTCTCTCTCTCTCTAAAAGAGGTTCCATGGAAAAGGCCAAGTAAACTTTTGATTTCTTTTAACCTCTAGAATAAGTTCCTCAAGGGAAAGAGTGCGATTTTTAAAACAATTGATATACTATCTTCTTTCTGGCGCCCCCTCCAACCACGCGCCCGGGGCACGTGCCCCCTCTGCCCCCCCCTAGTTGCGGCCCTGATAGGGAAAGAAAGTCTGAATAAGGAAAGTAATGACAACTAACGGGGTTAGTTTCATAAACTTTGGAACATCCAAAAACTTAAAATTTTAACAAAAATCTAATTATATTTATGAAAATATGAAATAATATATGAGTTTTTACGATGTCCCTTGATTATGTCCTGTAGGTTAAAGGAGACGTAGATGACCAGGATGAAGGAAATGATCGAATAAAGAAAGTGAGAGGAAGCGGGAATAACCCGAGAAATCCCACGCACACAATGTTTTGTATCTTCTTCTTGTTCTTCTTCTTCTTCTTCTTCTTATTATTATTATTATTTGTAATGTGGAACTGCATATTAAGAAACTCATTGGGTAAATTATAAAGAAAAAATTCATTCGCGGCGAGGTTTTGGCCACGTGATGTTTTGGGTGGCGAGGTTTTGGCCCGGCGAGATTTTGGGCGGCGAGGTTTTGGCAACGCGAGGTTTTGGCCTGGCGAGATTTTGTCCCGCGAGGTTTTGGGCGGCGAGGTTTTGGCCCGGCGAGATTTTGTCCCGCGAGGTTTTGGCCGGCGAGATTTTGTCCGTATCCCGGAGATAAGGCGAAAGTCAGTTGTTGGTGTCGGTATATCCAACATACTACCTGGTTATACTGTGCACTTGCGTAAGGACAGAGTGAACATTGGACCTCCACATAGCGTCATAAGGGTATGTATGCTGTCCGAGTTCAAACTGGGGTCAAACTCCGCTGCAGCGGGGCGGAAGATATGCCAGGTCTTTTGTGAGGGTGTCGTGACTTTGCGGACAATGCAGCGGTGGTTTAACAAATTCATTGACGGTGGCGAAACACTCGAAGACTCACCACGTGCCGGAAGACCAACATATGTACAAAATGAAGATCTTCAGGCAGCAATTGAGGCGAACAGTGGCCAGACATGTGAGAAACTAGGACTACAATTTCGTATGAATGGAGAAACCACTCGATAGCACTTCCATCAACTTGGGAAGCATTACAATTTTTGTCGATGGGTCCCACATGATTTGACTCCAGGCCAGAAGGCAACGCGAGCAGACACCTGTGTTTGTTTGCTGTCTCGTCTGAGAGAGGAGCCATTTCTGGACAGTGTTTTGACATGTGATGAGAACTGGGTCCTGTACAAAGATCCACGGCGCAGTCATCATTGGTTAGCATCCCATGAACCGATTCCAAAACAGCCGAAACCAGCATTGCACCAGAAGAATGTCCTCCTGTGTATTTGGTGGACTACTCGCGGCATCGGGATCGGAAACTCTTACTAGCTGGTCAGAGCATCATTACAACTGTGTATTGTCAGCAGTTGAGGCGTGTTCAAGAAAAACTCAAAACTCTGGATCCAGCACTTCTGAATCGCAAAAGGGGTCTTCCTGTTACAGGACAACGCTAAGCCCCACGTGGCTAGTATGACGCGGAACACCATTCTACTCCTTGGATGGGAAACACTATTGCATCCACCATACTCCCCGGAAATTCCATCATCCGATTATCAGCTGTTCCATTCCTTGGACAACCACCTTCCAGGGCTCCAGTTCAAATCCCTAGTAGAGGTGCAAGATGCACTTGATACCTTGTTCGCTTCACGGCCCACCAAGTTCTACCGCGATTGAATCCATGACCTTCCAGAACGTTGGTAGAAGATCATCAATGCTGATGGGGACTATTTTTGATCTTCCAGATACGTCTTAGGTGACGTATCGGTGTTCGAAGGTGGTGGGTGAAAAAGCGATAGAACTTTCTTGGTTACCTTTTTAGTTTTTTGAGGCAGAGCTTTTTACCTCTTAGTTCAGGTAGCTCTTCAATTGCCTCATGATGCTGGGTCAACATCTGAAAATGTAAGTGAAAAAAATGAAATGAAATCTTTGAGTTTTACGTCACACGCTTATGCCGGTTAGGCTAAGACGGTGATGATGAGTATTGAATGAAATGGTGGAATGAAGAAAGTGGGAGGAAAGGGAAGAACCCCGAGAAAACCCACGAGCACGGTGTTTATCCACCACAAAGTTCACTTGGCGGGGTCTGGGATCAAACCCGGGACCCCAAGCACCAGAGGTGAACGCTCTTTCACTGAACCACCGCGGCCCTAGGAAATGTAAGTGCTCCAATTGGGAATAGAACCCAGGACTCACGCGTACCGAAGTCGCTCTTGTTATCAATTCGGCTAAGTAGGAACCCAGAATGTTAAAAAAAAAAGAAAAGAAAACAGTAACTTGTTTCGTAATGCTTTCTAGTCGTATTAGCAGATGGTAAATCTTCATATACATGCCAGCGAGAAAGATTTCCAAAAATGAAGATTATAGAATACAAGGTCGAACTCACTTGGTCGGGGATTAAACCAAGGATCTCACGTACCAGAAGCAAGCGCCCTGCCACTGAGCCACCGTGCCCCACTTTTATGAATAAAGAAAGGGAAAATTGACAAATAGAAATTGCTTCCACCTAACCCTGTTTCCTCTTTAGGAGCGGAATTTTCGAAACCAATGAAACATGTAAACGAATAACATTGGGCACTATCTGAATAAAGAAACAGAGAATTGAATATTAGAGAAAATCCCTTTTTCCACCTTTAGGAGTAGAGTCTTCGAAAATGATTAAATAGCTATGTATACATTTCTTTTAATAAAGAACTCTGTTTAGGATTATTTGTGTATTTAACAGTTTGTGTTCTTTTAGCTGGCAACAGTGTATAAGTTGCATAACGTTTTTCAATTGTTTGTGGCCAGTGTGAGTGTGTGGAAACAAGAACACGTAGTTTTTGGTGGATCATATATCATGGTCGAAGATCATACAACATAGTTTGAACAATTAGTCATGCTATTACAAACAGTTACAACTACAAAGATCTTGTGAATATGTTTATTTTCGCGTACATATTAATATACAGTTGAAGTTATAAATCATTTAAATATAGTGGATTTATATTTACTTCCTTTCATGTGGTATACGATTTGAGCCTTTACAGTCCGCTTCTGTGAACATTGTTTTTTAGCATTTTCATTTATTTTAAGGAAAATATTACAAATATATACATTCATACTGTACAAACTCATAGGCTATATCAAATTTCACGCTCTAACTCAAGTGAATCTTCACATGTTGTACTTTGTGAAGAAAGAATTAAAAATTGACAGCGGCGGCGGCTTTAGGATTTTAATTTTGAGTAGGCCCGCTTCCTCACTTATGGATACATATACACAGTTGATTGATTAATGACAGTAGGAAATTACTTTTACAGTAGTGGTTGATCCTATTTATTAAATAATTATCTACAATTCATATAAATAGTGGACAATATATTTACTTTTTATTGTATTTTTAAAATTTTTTTGGGTATACCCGTGCCTACCCGGCCTACCCGCCGAAGCCGCCAATGAAAATTGTAATATTATAGTAATTGCTCCTCTTTCCATATTTAGGGGTAGAATTTTCTGAAACGATTAAATGCATATTTGGTTATTTTTGATAAGGAGTTTATGTTACATGTAAGTAACACAAGGGATTCGTGGGTTAGTCTGCTCTTAAGGGTCTTCACTACTGTGAAATTAAACTACCGCTAATTTTAGAGGTTTTCTGTAATATCCTCAAAACAAATAAAAAATATTCGAAAAGCAGAAACGTAGTAAACTAGACAATACGATTTTGCATGTGATACTCTTATCACAACTCCTCTATCTGCTTTCGATTTGCAACTGTAGATAGATTTAGCACTTTTTGCGGGTTCTGTAAATAGCGACATATCAAAAGCAGATAGGTGAATTGTGGTAAAGGTATCACATGCGGAATCGTATTGTCTAGTTTACTACGTTTCCGCTTTTCGAATATTTTTTATTTGTTTTGAGGATATTACAGAAAAACTCTAAAATAAACGGTAGTTTAATTTAGCTGTAGTGAAGACCCTTAACAAAAACTTTGAACCCCCTGTATTTTACCCCGTCTCCTCTTTTTTCTCCATGGGATACGTATTTAAAAAATCCTTTCTTATTGCTCGTTACTGTCTAAATTTCACGTTTCTAACTATAGTACAATAGTATGACCTGAACGTTGATGAGTGAGTCACTTTTATTCTTTTACGAATTGGTTTTACACACGTGTATATGAAGCGTGTGCGTGTGTTTTCCTCGAAGTTTTGCTTGATTTGGGAACGTCGTGTTACTAATACTTTTTTTTGTTGTCACTTGTGCGTGTGAAGCTACGTAGGTAGCATTGGCTATTTTTCCCTAATGTTCTCTCACGTAGGAAGCTACGAGAAGAGAAGGACGGGTCAACCTCCTGTTGAAACGTGTGTATTAGAGAAACTGAAAGAGAAGACGTGCCCCAAATTTAGTTCCACCTCCTTTGCGAAGAAGACGCACATCCTGGCAACAAACCTTATTTTGGGTTGCCAATGTCTTAAAGCACAGAGCTAAAAGTGCACGCACGCTCTCCGCGCTTACTCATCCAACCAAACAGTTCATACGTAATCAAAAACATTGCAGCTATATGCCAAGGGAAGATGCATATAGCCCACTATCTCTCTATATTTATCATGCTGCATTTTCACTTCATATCAAATATTTCAAGCGTATATTAAAGGAAGGTATCATATATTTTTTTTTTGTTACAAGTAGTATCTGCGTAAAGAGTATGTGTGTCACCGTTAGGTAAACAACAACAACAATCTGTTAGTTAACCGTGTAGATTTTTAATATACTTTCGATACATAAATAAACAAAAATGTCTTTCATTAAAAAAAAACGTCAATTATTATTGTCAATGAACAATATATGTATTTCAGGGACACAAAAGTTTTTTTTCGATTTTCTTGAAAACTACTCATGATAATTCACCCAGAAGCATGTTATTTATTCGTCTCGATGTCATCTACTGATTATTATATGTCTTATCCTTGGACGTTATGTTATGTTAGTTAAACAAAAATTAAATTTATAATATACAGGGTGTTTCAAAACAACACCGACAACGTTTGGGAGGTGATTCTAGGGGTGTTCGATAAGGCTCAGGACCTATCGAACTTCGGGAGTGAAAATTTATCGAGTTGTCATCGGTTACTCGAAACCGTTCGAGTATCTAAAAGTATCGAAGTTTCGGGTATTATCGAAATTTCGAGTATTATCGAAGTTTCGGGTATTATCGACATTTCGAGTATTATCGAAGTTTCGGGTATTATCGACATTTCGAGTATTATCGAAGTTTCGGGTATTATCGACATTTCGAGTATTAAAGAAGTTTCGGGTATTATTGACATTTCGAGTATTATCGAAGTTTCGGGTATTATCAAAGTAGTGATGGACAGTTCGGTTCCTTCACCTCTCCAATGATTCCTTCTTGCAGCCAAACTAGTCAACTTTTTTCATCTGACAAGTTATTTTAAAAGTTGTATTTGTCAAATTATTTTTCTGCCTACCTCGTTATTGGCGCAATCGGCAAAGTGACTCTTAGTAGACTAATGGTGTCTTGGGTTCCAATTCCATTCGGGTGATGCATGTTTTCTCTTCCTCTTTCTCTCTTCTGACAGACTGTTTAAACCTTGTACAGATCTGTGGGGAAAAAACTTTTCCTTCACTTCATTGCTAAGAAGAGAAGTTTTAATATGAACACTCTGCATATATGTAATACATATTATATACAACTATGACAACCTCGAATGCATTGTTTCTTCCGAACACTCCGATAATCCCAAACTTTTCAAAATATTCAAGCGACTCGACAAATGCGATCATATTGATATATTTCTGTATTTGCTGCTTTCAAACAATTCGAGACTCTCGAACAGTTCGAGTGTCTCGAAGTTGTCTAATGTTTCTTACCTTTCGAGTGCCTCAAACACTTCGAGAGTACCGAACATTTCGGGAGTCTCGATCATTTCGAGAGTCTCGTACATTTCGGGAGTCTCGATCATTTCAAGAGTCTCGATCATTTCGAGAGTCTCAAACATTTCGGGAGTCTCGAAAGTTCGATAATTCGATAAAATTAAAATTCTTTATCGATGAAACGGTTTTGAAATTTTATCGAATTGTTATCGATTACTCGATTATCGGAACAGCCCTAGGTGATTCCTGACATCAAGATAAGCCAAAAAGTATAGACCAATCTGGATGCACAAATGCTTTCTTTCGGAAACATAGGCTGTCAAAAACATTAAAAAAAATGAACTTTAAAGGTCCATAGGTCCAAAACTAAGGGACCTACCGTAGTCGGGTCTCGAGACTTCACTTAGGAACTAGCATATGCCCTATCCAAAAATCCATGTTTCAGAATCCTGCGGTACTTCCACAATAGTTTTTTTTTTTATAGAGGTAGTTGGTGAGTACTTCAAATTATATGCCCATAGCCGAACTCCCTCTATAAAAATTGATTCGTGAGTGTCTTAGGATGCTAAAAGATAGATTTTCGGTTAGGGTACATACTAGTTCCTAAGTGAAGTCTCGACCCGACTACGGTAGGTTCAATAACTGGAGCTATGGACCTTTAAATTTCATATTTTCATGTTTTCGGAAGGACTCGGAAAGGAAGCATTTGTGCACCCAGGTTGGTCTATACTTTTTGTCTTATCTTGGTGTCAGGAATCATCTCCCAAACGTTGTCGGTGTTGTTTTGAAACACCCTGTATATGACACTACCAAGGCGACAATATATAGTATGAATAATGTTATATATACAGTATAGTATGTGTGTGTGTGTAATAATCATACTATATACTGTCGTTTTGGTATTGTCATAATGAACAAGTTAATGAGGGTATATTTTACTAGCAGTTCCACTTCAAGTAATGGAATGATTCTCATAGGCCTACACAATCGACTTTTAGATTTACAAAGAAATTTGCTTTTTTTCCTCCATTTATTCGAAATCTACGCATAAGGTTTCATATGCTAACGTATAGTGCCTTGTCCAACTCAATTGATTGATATATGTATATCATTTTTGGACATTTTTTTCGTTAAACGCTAATAATATGGCATATTTTTTATGATATATTCCGCTTCTAATCAACAGGATTTCTTCAAATTTGGAAATTAGCATTTCGACGGCGAAAGTGCAAAACCTCGTAACTCATTAAAACCAAACTTTTCAGGAGAGCAATAAAACCATTCTGCTTTTACCACATCTTGTATGCGATACGAGGTTTTTTATAAAGTTAATTTTTAATTTTCATTTACAAGCTTTTGCACACACGTAGATTCAGAGGTGGGGAATTGAATGGAACCAAAACCTAGAATTCCATAAAAAGTGGAGATACGAGGGTTTGCACTCGCGTCGATTTGTTCAACAAAGCCTTTCGTACTAGTATCATACCAAATTTGACCCTTCGGAGACAACAACCCCCACCCCCAACTGAAAATGCGCTTTTTAAAAGTTTTCTTCCAGAGATTTAGCCACAGATCCCAAAATGTATTCACAGAACATGTGGAGATCACCTGAATATTACGAATATTTCTAAAAGTTCAGAGTTGGTCAACTTTTTAATTTTTTTAGTTTTTTCCTTTTCTCCTTTTATTATTCTCTTCAATTAGACAACTTAGATTAAAAATGTTTTTACGATTGCAAACTGATATGAAATAGAACCTAATTGTTTTTGTATCGATGGTTATACTAGTCTTTAGGATAGCAAAATGGTTGTTAAATACCAAGGAATAATTATGCAAGAAATAGAGACATTGATAGTAGGTGATAGTGGAACAAAAAGGTTGAATCCAAGAACCTCATAAGTATGATTATGGACTGTTATTTCACACCTGTGTCTAGACCGAACATAGGGTCCTACATTTTAAAGGTAAGACCTTTTTCACTGGACCACTATTCACTGTCATACAGCAGTCCTGCAGTTAAACTAAATGATATTGCTAATGAGTGATAACATGCAGTATTTTCTGTGATTCAGTCACTCATCACTTAACAGCCAAGAATGTAGTCAGTGTACCATGTAGGTATTTCTTGAACCTCCACTAATGAGACAGTATCTGGTAACTATGTATTCTACAAGCATTTCAAAGAACTTGCTTTGTTTCCAACATGCTAGAACAGCTGGAAGGTATTGGAACATCTACGCAGATTGCGTTGCTGTTACCTGCTGAACAGCCACTATTACCAAATTAAAAACTTGGGTTCATTTCACTGAAACTCCATCTATTCGGGTTTTGTACTTGCATTCATATATCACTTAGATTACACTCATTCGTGTTTATTACCACTTGTGGGCACTCAGTCTGAACAAAACTCAGTTGTTGAAGACCAATACCACATATTTTTGTAGTTTTAATTCCTAAAGAGAAGCAAGGTGGTTAATAAGTCCTTAATAAACACGTTACTAAATCATATGCTAATATTGAAATTTCATCCAAGTTTATTATCGGAAACTTTTCTTTGATGATAAAATATGTTCTGTGTAGTTACATAACTCCCGAAAACTATATTGGCTGTCACATGGAAGAGAAAGGTGATATTAGTCATGTTCAATTAGTAACAGAGAAATTGAATAATTTTTAAATATCATCTACCTGAATTAGTATTTAAATGAGTATCCCCGTACCTTAATTTCCTCTACATAATTTGTTCCACCGATACCAGAGCATCCCGAAACATGAATATTTGGTAAGAGAACACTGTAATTCCTTGAATCGCTTGCGATAGATCCATAGTTTTCAAGCTAGGGCGTTTTGAAACTTGATTTTCCCGCTTTTTCATCGACATATAACTGAAAGGAGGAATTTTTCAACCCATGCTTATTAGAACTTCTTTAAAAATTTGGTGTAAGGAATCATCTCCCAAGCGTTGTAAGATGTATTTTTTCAACGTGTCCGTGGGTTTTTTCGGTGTACTTCCGTTTTCTCCCACTTTCTCATTCCACCAATTCATCCATCATGATTCACTTGATTTAATCATCCGTCTCCCTTAGCCTAACGGGCATAATCGTGGGACGTTAAATTGAAAAATTTCATTTCATTTTTATTTACAAAACCGAGAGTGTTAGGATTTAGGTAAGTTGAAGATGAGAAATTTAGTATGTAAAGTCTTCATTAGAAATGAGGAAACACGTGTTTCAATGTTTTGCCCTAAATTACACTTGTACAGAGGAAAAAGGGGTTAATTTCTACAGTATTCAAACCTTCGTTTATATATTTACTGTCTTATTCTTTCTGCGTAAAACTTATACTTGTAGACAGCGGCGCAAAAATGTCTTCAATATTGAGGGGGGAGGGTAAGAGTGTTCCCACTTTTTTTTTACATCATCACATTTCTCCCCCCCCCAAAAAAAATTCAGTCGGATTATTGGATGGAACAGTCTCCCCCAGTGCCAAGATTGGAGGGACATGTTCCCCTCACCTCCCGGGATTTGCGCCAATACTTGTAGAACAACATAGTACCGTAAATTTAAACGTTAGGCTTTTGGTTATAGTCTTCGGTTTAAAAATTACGTAAGAAAACAACAAATAAAGTAACTGAAAATTACCTTTATTTTACAGTGAAATAAAAGTTTTTCATATAGCAGAAATGTGTCGCTAGGCACAGTGACTACGTAGAGAAGGACTAATACCATCAGATTGTCAGAGTTTTCCAGAGTGGATTTCTTCTAGGTGATAACACGAACTTTTTGATATCTCCTCGTACATGAGGATTCAGTGGAAGCGCACTTACCTCTACGCAACCACTCCACGATTTGATTCCAGGCCATACGAGCTTAAACTCGCGGGTGAACAAGATCATATGCCTGATTTTTCTCTGGGCTTTTCTATTTCTTTATACTTCTTTCATTTTACTAACATTTTATTACAATTTATTTAAATACAATTTCATCTGTCTCTTGCTGTCAGCACGTAATCACGAGCTTAAATCTAGAGATGTGGTTTGGAAGCTTTTATTCAAAGTTGTTTGATAATTTGCTGTTTTAATCTGTATCTCGTAACTCAGAACAATGTAATAGATGCTTTAATAATAATAATAATAATAATAATAATAATAATAATAATAATAATAATAATAATAATAATAATAATAATAATAATAATAATAATAATAATAATAATAATAATGTGAACGTCATATTAATGTACGTACAAGTAGTAGTCCTTAAATATGTTCCCATATTAGTGGAAGGGCAGTGCATCTTTTTTTCGGCGTAATGAGTAATAGGTCTTGAAAATGTTTGGATCTTTCTTGTTGCCATTTTTGATCAAGCTACGTAATCTTAAAACAGCTAGAACTGTAGACAAATTGTGAGTAACAAGCGCTTGTATACTTAGTGTAGGCTGTATGAAAAAGGTGAAATCGATATCACAAGCAAAATTGTAGGAAGCAAATATATCTTTTCCTGTTACTTTTCTAAACTTGAGAACTCGTGTCGCTTTTTGCGTAGGAAAGTGAAAAGTCGATACTTTATTACATAGTTGTTCGCGTCTGTAGCGTTGGAGTTCGTGCTATTTTTACAGTATATATATACGAAGTGTGTTCAAAAAGTATCGAACTTTTGGTTTGACAAAAATGCATTTATTGATTTGGAAATCCAACACTAATTGCCTTCAAAGCAATCTTCTTGCTAATGCACACAATTCTCGCAGCGCTCCCGCCACTGTTTGAAACACTTCTGGAACGCAGTTTTCGGAATGGTGAGCAACCGTGTCGTTACATTCCGCAAGATGTCTTCTCTTGACTCAAATTGGGTTTATTTTAGTGACATTTCCAGCTTGGGAAATAATAAAAAATCATATGGAGCCATGTCGGGTGAGTAGGTAGCCTGACGACACACAAGAATGTTGTATTTGGTGATGAAAGACTGAGTTAAATTTCACGGACACCTCTTCATGCCCAAATTTTCATTCAAAATTGAATGTACTGATCCCATTGAATGGTTTCCGCTTGGGTATCGCCAAGCTTTTGGCAAAATTTGATGTAATATCTCTGCTTAAGTTTTCCATCATTTTACAAAAAACTGAAATCCAACGACCGCTCACTACACTTCTTCGCTCGTTGGCCGATTGCTAATAACTGACGCTTTCTGTGGGCGGGAAAAAATTCACGACTGCGCATGAGTGTCCGCTCTACATCTACACTGAAGATAGTCTCCCGCGCTTCATTGGTTTATGCGGGAAAAATAAAGTTGCATACTTTTTGGACATACTTCGTATATATCCGCATGGTGGCTCAGTGGTGGAGATCGTAACTCTGGTGCAAGGGGTCTGTGGTTAGATCCCGACTACATGAGTTTGTGGTGAGAACATTTTGTTCTCTTGGGGTTTTCTCGTTTTCTTTCACATTATCATTCCACTAATTCTTCTATACTCTTTCACTTTCGTTTATCATTAATCTCTTTCACCTTAAAGGAGAATTCTGTAGAACTTAACTATTCCATTTCAATTTTTTTCATACAACAATAAACAATATGACAATTTCGGAAAATGGCCTAGTTAACGCGTACGAATTGGTTTTAAATGAACTATAGTTATTATTTCCAATACCTTTTAAACAGTTGAGAAACCAGTTTCCGATGATTACGTTGAAATAAAATTGCCCTACCATATTTCAAGCTTACAAGACAAGTCTAGAAGCAGTTATTGACTTTTTTTTAGACAGCATCTGGTGGCTTTCGATTTTTTAATATTCTTTATGCTTTAACTTATTTACTAAGATTAGAAAAAGTAGTGGGGACTCTCGTGGTGAAATTATGAAATTATGAAACTACATTCTCCTCGGGGACCTTTGGTTTGACAAAGGAAGAGATTACATCAGGCCATAAAATTTCAAAACCAGACAATTAGATTCAGGATAATCAATTTTCAATTGGACAATTCATATACATGTTGAAAAATATCTTACCTTAAGACTTCACATTTGTGTAACGCTCTCTCTTTGCACTGAAGTACCAGTTGTCGATTGTAGTTTTCGGATCAAAGTCCTTAAGTGAAGGGCCATTGATGAAAATTGTGAGCAAATCATCCAGTGTGTCAGTTTTCAGTGAATTCCCGTAGGTAGCCCTAACTCTGTTGAGACTAGTGAAGCCTCTCACATGAAGCAGTACTCACAAGTAAAACGGCACACAATGTGACAATTGGAAGCAAATTTCGGAATCTCATAATGAAGTTTTCACTGTAAGTCTTTTACAGTATCTGATTCAACGTCAATGAAGAGACCAGAAGTTTATATTCTGCTTAATCTGCTAAGACAAAGTCCACTTTGTGAAAACTTTACATTCCGTGTTTTCTTTCACTCAGTGACAATGGTTTCATGCGAAACAGAAACCGTGCAGTCCTGTGAGTTTAGGCAGAAACCATTCCTACTGAATACTGGCCGCCAGCTCTACATTTATAGTCGCCAATGGCGACCTGGCGACCGAAAAATTTTGCGCTGTATATATATATATATATATATATATATATATATATATATATATCTTGTAGGTTAAAAGAGCAAGGGAAAATGCAAGTAAATAATATTATAATGCCAAGAGCAGTGGAATGTGATATTAGGAAAAAACACGAAAATTCGACAAAATCCATGGATACACGAGGTTGTCCACTACAATTTTTTTTGGTCTGAGATGAAACTTACGATTCTTCTCTGTGAAAATTAATACCGTAGTTGAGTGTCTATACTAAAGGGTGTCTCATAAAGAACGCAATTTAAAATGCCCGCCATTTCTGTTGTAGTAAGTTGATAGCACTGAACGTTACATGATTTTCATCTGTTGTCTTTGTAGTTAGTAGTCACGGAGCGCCGATTAGCGCATGATCGTAATTTGTTTTCTGTACACGTAGGAAAGGGGCGCTTCCCACATTTGTAATGAGTTTTCACTATAACAATACGCTTTTCAGCCGTAAAACGCTACATTCCTATGTGTACAGCAAATAAATGACAATCATAGGGGTATTCGGCGCTCTATGACTACTAACCACAAAGACAACAGATGAAAATCGTGTAACGTTCAGTGCTGCCAACTTATATAACAGAAACGTTGCCGGGAATTTCAAAACTTGAGTTCTATATGGGATACCTTTTCAGTTTACTATGTGTTACATCCTTAACTCTTGGAAACACATTTTCTGTTGAAAATTGATGGGAAGCGCTATAGAAGATATTTTTATCCCTCTGTCTGTCGAGAGATATCAGAGTAAAATCGCTAAGAGACAGCGAGGAATGGTTTACTGATATGAATTAACCTATCGAATAAATAGGTTCCATCTCCTTCCTTATCCCCAAATTCCAACTGGAAGTAATAGAAATCTACCATTTTCCGGTTTCGAGGTTAATCGTAATGGATAGGTCAAGCATGGGATATTTCTTTCTAGTATTTTCGGTGTAATTTGTTTCCGGTCGCTTCCAAATACGTGAGCCACATATGAAACTTACAACGGTTGTGTTTTGCGTTGATTCAACAAATATTATTATAATGAATGAGAAAGAACTGCAAGTTTCTGAAACAGCAAATAGATCAAAGATAACTAAGGGAGGGAAACTTATTTACATGGAAATAAAGAAGTAGTAGACCGCTTACCTCCCCCACCAACTAAGTTTATGATGGACAACATAGTGTCCGCGAGTTTTTTTGGCGTACTCTCGTTCCCTCCCACTTATTCATTCCACCAATTCTTCCATTATCATTCAGTTGCTTTAATCATCCTTTCCCTTAGCATAACAGGCATAATCGTTGAACGTTAAACTGAAAGTTTTCATTTCATGAAAATGAAGTGAAACATCACCGTCTTATGCTTTCTTTACCTTGCAAACATATTGTTTGGAACTGAAAATGTGAGTTTTAGGTCCTTTCTGCCATTTAGGTTAAAAGCAGAAGTGACGAAATCTTTGACTCATCCATAGAGCAAAAACGGTAAGAAAGAGCAAGAAACGGTTTTTCTAATATGGATTTAGCATCTCAAGAATACACTCTTTTTCTGCCCTTACCACTTTATTAAAACCGGAAATAGTTGACATATTGCAACTTCCGGTTTCAATGTTGATCCTCAAAGAGCAAAAACGGTAATATATAGCGAGAAGCGGTGTGTTTGATTTGAATTTAATGTACGAAAAAGTTCGATCTTGACTTGACTTTAATTCCCCTATTAAAACTGTAACTTGCTGCAATATCCCGCCTTCTGTTGTAGTATTTGATAGATAGATAGATTTTTAAGTTTTACGTCCCGTTCAGCAGCGAGGCTATATGAGACGTGGACCTACTGATTAACGTGGAATCTGAACCACATGAGCTCTCGCCGGGAATCGAACCCGGGTCTCCCGCGCCTGTAGTATTTGATTCTCGTCGAGCCTAAAAGGAATGTGACAGAAAAAAAAATGAAATGAAATCTTCCAGTTTAACGTCCCACGCGTATGCCCTTTAAGCTAAGACGATTATTGAAGCAAGTGTATGATGATGGAAGGCTTGGTGGAATGAGAAAGGAGGACGAAACGGGAGAACCTCAAGAAAAAAACCACAGACACATTGTTGTCCACTAGAAGCTCACTTCACCGGAGATCGAACCAGGGACCCCACGCACCAGAGATGAACGCTGTACCACTGAGCCACCGTACCTCGCCATACGAATGTGATAAATTGCTTTTTTTTTTTTATTTAAATTGAGCTTCCGAAGAGTAGGTTCATCTCATCTTTTCTCCGTCTATTGAAACAGTGGTGGATCTAACCTGGGGCCGGGGGGTCTTAGTCCCCCCAGCTTTTTGAGTGACAAAAATAATTAAAGCTATTGTTTATGTATGTTTGAGAGTTTATAGTAAACGTTGGCTTTTATTTTCTATTGATTTTTTTTTAAATATTATAGTTTTAGTTGAAGTTTTTCTGTTATGCGATGTGTAAAACAATATTTGAGGTTCACAATGGCAATGTCCAACCTAGCCATAATATCCATCGGAAGAGTGTTAAGTTGGAAACTTCTCCAAAACACATGATAAATTGTAAAACTCATGATATACCCGGGTGGGTTCTGGTATTATTGTGTGGGTTCTGGTTACCCTCCCCCAGTTTTTAATTTCCAGATTCGCACACTGTATTGAAACAGGACCTGATAAATTTATCACTTCTGGTTGAATATTGAACCCTGATAATTTAGAAATTACAATCTTTCACAGTGGGGAACGAAACATACCTGTTTAAGTAAATTAAAATCATGTAGTCTACTGTACCTTATAAGGTAGCGAAGTTTGTGTATTGTTAATAAAAGTAATCTATCGTATGTTATCTAGTATTGAAATAAAGAGAAGAAAACTAGATAGTGCCATGTTCTCCAAATTCCATCAATCAACTTGATGTATGATAGTGTTTCGCAGCTTCTGCTGCTAGTAGCACGTGGGTAAATGAAGGTTATTGACGTCACGGATGCGAGAGCGTATATCCTCGCGCCTAAAAGACTCGGCAGCACTGAACAACAACTGTGTAGTGGGGAATGCATAGTACAACATCTCACCACGACTGCGCAAGTACCTCTACGAGAGAACCTGAAGGGGCTTTGGGAACTGAAACCCAAGTTACAAGGAAGGATCAATGATGCTGCTCGTTCTAGCTAGAACTTTCCTGTTGTGTTGGTTGCATAATTAAAGCTGAAGTGTCTAACGGGAAAGAATTTGAGGTTGAAAGTGCTCTTATTCACCGATATAAAAGCTGCAACGGCGTCTGTTTCACTTTGCATGTTTATGCACAATACGGCTTTCATTTTGTTACAAAGTGTAATTTAAAGGCGGAAATTCAGGAGCGTTCAGTTTCATGGCTTAGAAATTAAACTGTGTTAGGTTAAGCTTTTTGGAATATCACTTATTTTGTAAAAGCTATTAAGATAAAGATTGGTATCGCCAATTCAGTTTAATTGAAAATGACTTCATTAACACCGAAAGTGGTTGTGTTATACGAGTAAAGCAATAACATTTAAATGTAAAGAAAAACTGTTTTCTTTGTTATATAAATTTACAAAGGACTTTGTTCATAACAAGCTTCTTTTGAACTTTATCCTTGTATTAATTGCTTCTTTTTTCTTTCTTTCTTACTTTCTTTTCTTTTCTTTCTTTCTTTCTTTTTTTCTTTTTTTCTTTTCTTTTCTTTTCTTTTCTTTTTTTTTTTTTTTTGAAGTTTTGTAAATATAAACCCTGTTTCCAGATTGCGGAAGGGATTGGTATTATGTCAATTTCTTTAAAGTGAATGGCTTTTGTAGTTAAAAGTGAATGAAAACATGGTTTTGAATTATTGAAATTGATTGCTATTCTTGCTTATTTTGAACTTGATACATATCAATATAGTAATATCATAGAATATACAAATAACGATACAAATATTAAATTCCAAGATTAAAATAAAAAAAAAGAAAAGAAAAAACTCTTCTCACAGAGGACTGGAGAGAATTCCAGTTGAACAATCCTTGACGGTATTTTACATTACCGGTATTTTTCAAGTACAATACTGTATTGGGAGTCCCTCAAGGATCTAATCTAGGTCTCCTGTTGTTTCTTCTTGTTATTAATGATATTTGTCTAAGTATTAAAACTTCTCAAGTTCTTTTTACCGACGATCTCAAATTGTACTCCAAAGTAAGTTGAATTGATGTCTGCGTGAAACTTCAACAAGATCTACAAACAGTTCAAATGTGGTGTGATAAGAATAAACTAGTCCTGAATGTGTCCAAACGTAAATCTGTATCATTCACGAAGAAAGAAAATCCTATTAACTTTAGCTATACAATAAGTAGCACTTCCTTGTCTACTCCAAATATTATCAAAGATCTACGAGTTATATTTGATAGCAAATTAATCTTTGCTCAGCAAGTTCACGCAATAACGAGTAGTCCATATAGAAATCTAGGTTTAATTTATAGGATAGGACAGGATTTCTACAAAAAATCAACATTTATAGGGTTGTATTTTTCGTATGTGAGGTCAAAATTAGAATATTGTTAAATTGTCTGAACACCAAATGTCACTAAATACTCTGATGCAATAGAAAATATACAGTTTATTTTTTTTTTAATTGTTGCATACAAGAAAATCGGTTTCTACCGAAAGTATGTCCCCTATGAACACTTAGTGATGCATTTTAGTTTCCAAACATCCAACTGCTTAGAGGCAGTTGGAGAGTACTTCAAATTATATGACCGTAGCCAAACTCCCTCTATAAAAATTGCTTCGTGAGTACCTTAGGATTCTGAAACATGCATTTTTAGATAGGGCCCATATTAGTTCCTCAGTGAACTCTTGACCCTACTACGGTAGGTCCGATAGTTTTGGAGCTATGGACCTTTAAAGTTCATTTTTTCACTTCCACTCCCTGTCCATTTCGTAATAGCGTGCAACTTGCAAAGGAAAAAAAAAACTACATAAGAAATACTAAGAGAGCGAAATAGTATGCTTCACTTAACTGCATTGAGGTTTCTTTTGAAGAATTTAGAGTAGGCATACATCACACATTAATGATTTACTAGGAGGGTAAAAAGGACACAATTCGTGACACCATCTAAAGCACCTTGTACATCGTATACACTTTGCCTGTTTCTTGTCTGCGGACAACTTCTCACAAATGTCACAGTTAACATCCTCGTCTTCGCTGCCTTCATTGTCAGTCGATACATATATTGTATCTTCGTCGTCTTCTTCTTTCTCACTTGATGACGGAACATTAAGTCATCTTGTCGGCTTCTTGTTCTTCACAGAAACAGTGTTTGCTCGTTTCTTAGGTCTAAATTTTCCCCACTGGGACTCAATTCATAACGTAGAGGTGCTTGGTTCAGTAGACCCAGATATTTTACGGCTACTTTCTGCAGAATTTTTCAGAAGAAGTCTTCTTTTCGTGCCCCTTTCTAAAGATTTATTTATATCAGTAGATACACAGCTAGAAATATTTTTCTTATCAACTCTACAGACGTTTTTCATGTGAGGAGATCCGGTCACAAAGGCATCTGAAATGAGATGTGGAACGAATCATCAGATTACATTATTTTAACATCTAAACCGAGACGAGAGGGAAATATTTGTTTCAAATTTCGTCCCAGGGATGAAAATTAGGTATACCTGAGGGGACAAAATTAGGAACTCACTCATTCTGCAATATGACGAGTGCGCATAATACTCGTGCTTCAAACAATTACAACTTTCCAATATTAAAATAGACATTATAAACTATTTATAGACAGAAAATTGTGGTGCATTTACTTACTTTTGGTGCGAAGAGTGTTATCATAACCAGGAAAACAAAACGTTCTTGCTTCTGATAATTATTAAACAACAGAATAATCACTACAGAACAAAACGACTTCACGCACCGATACGTCCAGCTCACAATTTCTTCCTTTACGGAAGTTTTAGTTAGGTGCTACAAGTTTAAAGCACTTATCAACGTAGATAGACCAGGGGACGAAATTAGGTGCGGGGACGAAATACGGTACCTTTCCCCAAGAGCGAAAACGATAATAGATAGCGAGAAACGGTTTCCTGCAATCTATTAGGCGTCCAAAGAATACATTTCATCTTCATCTTTACTCCTCTACTAAAACCAGAAGAGAAAGAGAGAGAAATCCTCTACTACTTCCGGTTTCAATATTGATGTACTTAGACCAAAACGATAAGGTATAGGGAGAAGCGAGATATTTTAAAAAATCGATTTAGCACTCTAAGAACATGTACTATCTTTTCTCTTAATCCTATATTAAAACCGGAAGTGACAGAAATCAATTACTTCCTGTTTCAACGTTGGTCGCTACAAAGTACAACTGATCATAGATGCCGAGGAGCAGGTTTTTGCTACCAATTAAACATCACAAGAGCATGTTCCATCCCCACTCTAGTCTCTCTACTAAAACTTGAAGTAGTAGAAATGTATTACCTCTTAGGATTCTAATATTAATTGAGAAAATATCATCCCATACAAACCAAACTTCTTAACGTGGTACACACATGACACTGCAACTTGTTTAATACTATCCATCACATTGTACTGTTTCCTTTATTCTTTTTTTTCCCTTCCACTATGTATTGTGTCACGTCTCCAGAGTATTATTTTTTTTAATTGTCCAAACCATGCAATGCTCTAAAACATACAGGGTGATTTTTAAAAACTCACGGATTTCATTTGGGTCTAGAATTTCTAACTAAAGTCCGCTTTTCTTGCGGTTTATGGCAAATGATCAAGGAAGTATGGGAGATTTATGGGATAATGTTTACTATCTTAAATTCTTCCGGGGTAATATCGACCACGCCTCAGGAAAAACAGCAAATATTCGCCAGTGTACGTTAAAATTGAAATGAGGTTTTAGATTTTTCAAGCAAAATTGCATAATACAAATTAAATATTAGTGAGAATACAAATTAAGTGTTAATGTTAATACCCATAAATCCATGTTGAATAGTTATGGCCGGTTATTTTCGACAAACAACTGATAGATTTCTTGGGCGACCTAAGGAGTCGATAACGGACATCTTCCACAATACCCGCCTGTAGAATCCGATACGTCCCTGTCTCACTCAGAAGCGAATCTGTTTCTTCCAGTTTATTCACTGGCGATCATATTATGTTCCTGTCTGGGGCGAAACGTGAGGCAAATTTGTTTCTAAATGTCCTTTGCGCACCAACAACAGATCCAGTTCTCCAAAATCTTTTAACGATACACTCATGTTGCTACAAAGAGTACACTATTCTTATTGCGTCGTTACACAGTACCACAGAACTGTACAGCACAATTCCCAATACAAGGCCCAATTTTCTGTTCCTTATTGACCTTGGTGAGGTTGCCATCTAATGAAGAAAACTCAAATTTCCACACCGCACCGCATCTAATTCCAATTGTAAGGTACACTGGCGAATATTGAAAAATGTATAACACCCGGCAAAGGCACAGACGCTAAACATTAGATTAGCGTGAGGTCTACTTGGCGTTCGTGCAATGAATAATTCTCTCCTATAATCTTCTGAAGCCTATTGAGGATGGTCGGCGGCCCAAAAGTAGGTATACAGTCCCGTACTGACCGGCTTATGACATTTTACATAATTTTCTTATTGCTATCCATTCAAGTAGTGACTCACAGTTTCTTTAATATTCGTTCTTAATATCTCTTTACTCATACCCTAAGCTTGGAACAGACAGAAGCAAATAAACTAATTATCTTAATAAATTAAAATCATACTGTATACCTACTTTTGGGCCACTCTGTACATACATTTTTTAGAAGCATGCTTCCCCGTCTTGCTAGCCTTTCTTTTCTTCTCTTGGGCAACCGTTCTCGCTTTCTATAGGTTAGCACTCTTGCCTGTGGTGCAGAAATTCTCAGTTTGATTTCTGGTGGGAGGAAGACTAATGCACTACAGTGGTTCAGATCTCATTTCAAAATCGCCGTAAATCGTTAAGATTAACGGATTAACACCATTAACAAACTTGGTTGGTATAATCATTCTAGTTATCTATTGCAAAGAAAACAGAATGAAAAATTCGATATCGCTCAAATCTTAACGATTAACGATGATTTATGTCCGTTAATCTACATGATAAGATTAACGTATTGAAACGATTAACAAACACGGTTCATATAATCACTCTAGCAATCTATTGCAAAGAAAACAGAATTCGGAAATTCGCTATCGCTAAAAAGTTATCGTGTGGTCTAACGGACGGACGTAAATCGCCGTTAATGGTTAAGATTAACGTATTGAAACCATTGACAAACACGGTTCATATAATCACTCTAGCAATCTATTTCAAAGAAAACAGAATTAAAAAATTCGCTATCGCTCGAAAGATATCATGTGGACTAACGGACGGACGTAAGTCGCCGTTACTCATTGAGATTATCGTATTGACACCGTTATTGAGCACGCCCAGGATAAGTGTTCTAACTCTCTACTCCGGAAACAAAGAATTCAAAAATTTCACTTCCGTTTAAGGGTTATCGTGTGGAGTAACAGACATTCGGACGTACTAACATAACACTATTGTAAGCTCCACTTGTGTTACCCTAATAATTTAAGATCAGCTGTATCACAAAAAAAATATTTCAAGAGGTGAGATTGTAAAGGTGATGATCGTCATAAAAATAAGCTGAATTTACAATATTCAAATACGAAAAACTGAATAAAGTATATTTTCTATAGAAAATTTGGGTACAGTACGAGTATGTGTAGCATTCAGTACTTTGTTTGAGAAGAGCTTGATAGTCCTGATACTCGATTCATAATTCCATAATTTTTAAGGTAAAAAATTAACGATTTTTTCTTATCAATGTGTACGAAAAACACCCAATCACTCAACGATTTTTTTTGGGGGGGGGGGGAGATACAGTTAATTCGTTAATACAATTTATTGATGTGTAAAATAAAAACAAAATCGTAAAATGAGAATAAAAGTCATCGAACTGACACGGGATTAATTCAGTTCATCAAAGCAACACTCTTGTAGCTTTGGTTCATACTGTCAGATGAGTAAGATCTGATCTGAGCAAAGTAACTGAACGGTTGACTGGAAGCTTTCCTTTGGAGGACGTCTTGTCTTACATACTGCCCGTCTGAACGAATAGAGTACCGGTATAAATCAATCTTTTTGTGTTGATTTTGCGTTTCAGACTTTTAAACTATAGTATGTATGGGTATCTGAAGTCTTACAGAACGGTTATTTTCCTTTGCCCGCCCATTTGTCTATCTGTCGACAAGTATCTGAACGAAGACTAGGTGATAGAGAGAGATAAGCATACCAAGTATAGAAACCATCACCTCCGTTAGCCCTTTATTCAAACCACAAGTGTGGCGCGGGAGACCCGGGTTCGATTCCCGGCGGGAGCTCATGTGGTTCGGATTCCACGTTAATCAGTAGGTTCACGTCTCATATAGCCTCGCTGCTGAACGGGACGTAAAACTCAAAATCAATCAATCAAAATCAAACCACAAGTGGTAGAAATCAACCATTTTTTTTAAATGTTGAGCGCCACAGAACAAAAACGGTAATATATAGCGTCAAGCAGGTTCAAGCAATCGATTCAATGTCTCAAAAGAACATACAATCGCCATCCGCAACATACTGCCAAAACTATAAGTGCCTAAAATTTACTAGTGTTTCTGGTTTCAATATTTATCTCCATGGAGCAAAAAAGAAAATAGATATCAATAAGCAGCTTTTCGCAATACATACAGCGCCCAAAGAATATGTTCCATATTTTCTGTTAACCCATTATTCAAACCCGGAAGTGGTATAAAGAATCCATTTCCGGTTTCAACCTTTACCGCTACTGGAACAAAACTGTTAAGAGAACAACAAGTGGTTATTCGGAATCGATTCTGCATCTGAAGAAAAGATATTATCCGAATCTCTATACTAAAACCGGAAGGTTAAAAATTTAGTTATTTCCGGTTTTAACATTGATCTCCATAGAGCAAAAATGAGAAAAGAAACAACAAAAAGTTTTTTTTTATTATTTTTTTTACAGTAAATTGAGCGTCCCAAGAATAGGTTAAATTTCCTTCGCTAACCTATTCATACCGAAAGCGTAGAAATTAACAAAATCCGGTTTTAACGTTGATTGTCATAAAACAAAAATGGTAACAGATAGCAACAAGGTTTGCTGTTTTCTTCCAATTTATGCTATGGATAAATATAAAAAGTTTCATTGAACGATTTTGTCGTCTACCTATCTCTATCGACAGATATCATAGCAAAAACGATAAATGATATCGCAAATCGATTCAGTGTCCCTAAAATAGGTTCTAACTCATCCGTTAGCTTCCTATTCAAACCGGAAGTGGTAGAACTTAAGAGTTTCTGGTTTCAACTTGATCATTGAAGAACAAAACACTAAAAGAAGGCGATAATCGATTATTTAGAATCGATTCAGTATCTGAAGAAAAGATACCATCTTCACTTGTAACTGTCTACTTAAAATGGAAATGATAGAAATTCATAACTAGGGCCTACTTCCTATTTCAACATTGATCTCCATAAATAGCCAGAGATAGCGACAAGCGGTCATTTGGAGTCGATCCAACGTCACAACAATAGGTTCAATTTCCTCCGCTAACTCTCTATTCAAACCGGAAGTGGTAAAATTAACGATTTTTGGTCTCAATGTTGATCATCATAAAACTTAAACGGTAACAGATAGCGATAAACGTTTATTTTAAGAATCGATTCAGTGACTGAAGAAAATATACAATCTTTACCCGAATCTCTATGCTGTAAAAGGAAATAGCAGAAATTTACTACTATTTTTTGGTTTCAATATTCATCTCTATAGGACAAAAACGGAAAGAGATAGTAGAGTTTAATTTTTTACCGATTTGATTTCCGTCAAGAACCACTACTGCTTATACCCATAAGAAGTTTAATCTTCGCATTTCAAACACTCTGAAAATAGTCTTGTTAAGATGAGTTTACCAGTTTGCTCTGCCCTGTGAACGGCTTTTAGGTTGGGGCCGCGGTGGCTTAGTGCTAGAGCGTTCACTTCTCGTGTGTAGGATCGCTAGTTCTATCCCAGATCGTCCCAAATTTGTGCGGACAAACACCGTGTGCGTGGATTTTCTCGGAGTTCTCCCGTTTCCTTTCACTTTATCCATTCCATCATTGCATTCATTTGTCATCATCACTGTCTCCTTTAGTCTAGCCCGCATAATCGTGGGACGTAAAACTGAAAGATGTAATTTTTTTAGCTTTTATGTTTGCTTTGGTATAAACATTGACTAAGGAATATGGATGATACACATCTTTCTTATTTAATATTAGTTATTCAACAGTTTCTGTACATACGAGCATTTGAGTTTTCTATGACTAATTACAAAGTTTTTCCAAAAGTCAAGTACATAAATTTACAAAATGAGACGAGCAAAGCTTTCCGAAAATTGAGATGAGACGAGAAAGAGCCCTTCGAAGTTCGAGACGAGACGAGATTTTGATTAAAAAAAAAAAAAACGACACAACACGAAACGAGTCTCGCCTCGTATGCAACACTATTCCCTGTAGGTTAAAGAAGGCGAACTCTAAATGAAAGTGAGATATCATGAAAGAATTCATGCAATCAGAATGTGAAAGGAAACGGGAGAATCTCTAGAAAATCCACTGGACAGAATTACTGCCACTATAAACTCCATTGGCCTAGGATCGAATCAGAGATTCCTTGCATCACTGAGGCATCGTGGATTTCAGAGAATGGGAAGCGAATAGAAAGGGCAAATTTGGCGAATGGTTTTATTGAATTATAATCAACTTTTATTCGATTTGATCAATTAAACGAAATAAAGAGATAAAAATTCTGTTGTTGAGTAGAATTCAAAATTTTGCTTCCTACAATTATTTGATGAGTATACGTAAAGTGAACTAAATATTTATTTACTGTACGTCTACTGTATTTAAACCATTTTTATGACGTCACTCACTCTTGAAACTTGACATTTGGTAGGGATGCATTCGAGTCGAGTCGAGTCGAGATTTAAGCCTGTCTCGACTCGTCTCGAGAAAATGTTGTCTCGACTCGTGTCTCGACTCGAAAATATGTTTCTGTCTCGACTCGTGTCTCGACTCGACAGTCTCTGTCTCGACTCGACTCGAATTCGAGTCGAGACGTCTCGAAATTCGAGTCGAGACAAAATGTACGAGTTAAAATATACGCACACATCAGCCAGACCATCATGACTACCTACCTAATTGTCAGTATGTCGACTTTTGGCATGGATAAAAACGGCGACACGTCTTGGCATACACGCAATGATCCTTGATAGGTCGCTGGAGAGAGCTGGCACCACATGTGCTCACTCAGGTCACCTAATTCCCGTAAATTCCGGGAAGGGGGGCGATGTGTTCTGACGTCACGTTCAATCACATCCCACAAGGGACATCACTCAAATGTACGGCTCCAATTTCAATGAAACTTTTTTTGCTGATAGAAGGCATGTATGCATCATTACTTGTGATGACAAATTTTTGCCATGGTGCATGTTTTCTATTTTTTTAAATAACTTTTAAGAGTTGTGATGTGGTTATTAGAGATTACTACAGAAGTCCCTTACTACCCTTTGTAAACGGAGCGTTAATGAAGAAAAGTGAAGAAAAACCATGTGGATACATATAAGTCCTGGGGGAAGTCGTATGGTAGATATGACCTTGATGGCAGCCATCTTGAAATCCACCATTTTGAATTAAGGTCAAGTTTTCAAAATGGGAATAGGGTAATATGATACATAATTTCGGGCTAGAATTTAATTAGAAAAATAATGGTGAGGTTAGTTTTAAGATACACCCATTTGGGGGAAAGTTACAGGTATATTAATTGTTTTTACTTACTGTGTGCGTAAGTCCCTTCTTACTTTCGTCTCAGGACCTGTAAAACGATCGCAACGGCAGAGCCCGGTTTCGCACTAGTGTTTAGAAATCTTTAAACTCACTTGAGGCAATATTTGTGGATTATTGTATTGTATTTTGCCTTTAATTAAATTTGAACCCACTTCATGATCTTGTGTAAAGTATCATTAAAAGAGAATTTCTGTTTTTATGGAGAACGTAAGCATAGCAATTATAAAAGGTGAGTAAGGTGCGTATGTATTTATAAGAAAGTTTATTTTACGAGTCTTTTGTGGTTCCGCCAACCTATTCTTTAGTTGTTTTTTTTTAAATACTCATATCTCATAAATAAAAGAGCTATTATAAAATCTCTTACCACTATTCTTTAATACTTATAAAATTTTATTTATTGTAAAAGCACTGGCGAAATATTTCTTATCGCCCACTAAAATTATGGTGGAGCTCCTTCGTGGCTAACGGTTAGTATACTTGCCTTTGGCGTGGGAAACCTGGGCTTGATTCCCGGTGGGAGTTCATGTGGTTCGGATTCCACGTTAATCAGTAGGTCCACGTCTCACATAGCCTCGCTGCTGAACGGGACGTTACATTGACTACATTATAAAATTGTAATTTGTGACGACTAAAATATCAGAAATTAAAGATTATTCTTTGGGTTTTGGAACATTTTGAAAAACGTGAAAAACTGGTACTGCACCGATACAACACACCTTTTGGATTTGTCATTGTGTAAAGTGATACAAACTAAAGAAGAATTACAACTTTATGAAATTGTATTAGGACTATTTAGAAATAAACACCAAATAAGTGTAATAGTTCATATCCGTATCAAATACCAAGTTTATGATGAATCAACTACACAACGTAGGATCCAAAAACGCTCATTGCAATTTGTTCCATCCTTCAGTCGAACCAGGAACTGAAACATAAAGAGTGACATTTTCTTTTTAAAGATACTTTGTCCAGCTAAGTATTGTGAAGGTTTATGTCAGTAGAAGGAATTGCATTCCATTATACAAGCGCAATTTCACAACTTTATGTACACATTACTAAATATCGAACACCCTTGTCCATATGATTAGCGTACGCGTCTTTGGTGCGGGAGACCTAGGTTCGATTTCCGATGGGAACTCCTATGGTTCTGAACCCACGTTAATTTGTAAGTTCACGTCTCATATAGCCTTGATGCTGAAAGGGACACTAAACTCTAATCTAATACTAAATACAAATATTTAAAGAAAAATGATGACGCACCAAGATGACGTGAATTTGGCTATCAAATCCATTTTGTGTTTTCAGTTATTTTCTAGTAGTATTTTTTCTAGGCATCCTTTCAAAAGACAGTGATGCAAATTTCGTAACTGCGAATTCCTGTTAGAAGCCATGAAATTATCCGATTAGATGCAAAATTTCCCGTCCACTAAAATAGATACCGTAAATTTACAATATCTAACAATAAATAATTTTGAAAGATATCGCTTTCTAGGGAAAAAATGAAGTGAAATCTTTGAGTTTTACGTCCCACGGTTATGCCAGTTAGGCTAAAGGAGAGGGGTGATGATGAGAAATTAGTGAAATCGTGGAATGAAGAAAGGAACGGAATGGAAGGAACGGAAGAACCCCGAGGAAACCCATGCACACGGTGTTTGTCCACCACAAAGTTCACTTGGTGCGAGCTGGGATCGAACCAGGGTCCCCAAGCACCAGAGGTGAACCATCTACCACTGAGCCACCGCGGCCCCGCTTTAGAGGGGCCATGACGTATATTTGAACTCATTCTCGTAGTATGAAAGGCATTATTTATAATTATGCATGATAGGATCACAAACAAAATTTAAAAATATTATGTGCACTTTCTTTTAACAAACATTATATTGTCTTTTATGGTGTGAAAGGGAATGTTATGTTCGAAAAAAAAAGTCCTTAACACGATTCTTGTTACTACACACTGCATGTTCCTAGCCACAGAAAAGATGCAGCGATAGGTAGGCTATTTTTCAATTGCTTTACATTAGTTTGATGTTTCAAGTCTTTTGTGTGTTTCTGAAGTTCACTTTTACCACAAAAGAGCTCAATATTGACATGTCTTACATAGCTTTGGTTCAATTCTCAACACGGACTGCAACTACCCGTTAAATTGTGCATCCGAAAGGCACTCTTTGTTAAACCTCGCTTATCACCGCTCATCTTAATAATATATATATATAACTTCACCGCGAAGCAAATGTTGCATTTCTCTCTTTCATCCTAACACAAAACAAAACTAACCACAGCTGTGACACGAAGGAGCTATTTCGAAAAGAAACAAGCTGTGCTTCATAGAAATGTGTACCAAATGATAGAAGTATAAAGTATTGTTTTCTTTCCTGTTTATTGATATCAGTTGGTGTTCTTAATGAGTTTACTCATTAGGTTAGAAAGAGTATATGTGGAATTTGGACATATGTTGTACGTATTTTCCTGAGAAATTGATGAGACCAGAAAAATTATAAGGACAGATGGAATAGGTTTAAGCGCATCTACGTGACTTTATCAAATATTTATTCTCCATAATGGTACCACGCGGAAAACTTGGTATACTATAATCTTTGCCTCCCTCTGTTAGCTGTTTCGTATCATATATATTGGATGGTTTTGATATTTCTTCTGATCATTAAAATATAGCAATGGTACCTGTGTGCGTGCAGAAATGCAAAAGCACAAGATAACTTCCTATTTGTTTTGGAAACAACAACACCCATTTCACGTGTGCGAGAGAAATTGAGCACAGCGAGATCGGGTGTTTGTGTTTACTCACGGTCAGTTCGCAGCAGGAGTCCATGGTAAAAGATTTGGCTAACTATCTCTTCATATTGACGTGAAAACACCCGCAAAACCCTACAAATACAAAAGAATGCGCTTCAAAGAAAGTTTAGACACAGATGTTTCAATTTTCTCTTAGCATCTTTCTTCAGCAAAAGAGTCGGTTCATTGTATTCGAAAAAGGGAAGGGAGAAAGGGTGAATTTATATTTTATGGGGGGGGGGGGTAACGTTGTAAGTAGTATAAACAATACATACCGCTTCCGACTCGACCCTCATCCTACCTCAAGTTGTAAAGTAGAAACTACTAGAAAGGGACAGAAGTATTCAACATGACTGCGACTTGAGTTTCAGTTCACAATACTAAAACCAGTGAGCAAGTAAACAGTCTTTTGTAGGATCGTGTTTTACTTCTTGAATTTATTTTTGAACATTTCTGTGAATTCAACAACAGAACTGAAATACGGACTAGTTTTTACTTCAACCATTACTTTCGCTCCAACCCAGGGATGCCACATTTATGATTTCGTATAATACTAGATTTAGTGATTTTACTATTGAACTAGTGATCTAGTATGTACTTTGGGTAAATAGGCACATTCTAGTGATTTTTTTTGCATTTTTTTCTGATGCAGACAAATGACAAGGAAATGGTTCTTAAAATAAAAGGAAGAAGTATATTGCAGTTCAAAACAAATGTAGAAACTTTAAATTATTTTTTTTCTCTCTCTCTGACTGAGTGAAACCCCTGCTGTGTAACGACCTTAGGTAAACAACGGCTATCTTTGGTCCGCTACCTCCTTTTGTTAGCCGACATGAGATGTGTTACTTTTTTTTTAAGAAAGTGAAGAAATAATTATCCAGTACATTTACGTTTTGTCAGGCACACAGGCGCAGTCTGTACTTGTTTCCTAACGAATTTTAGCAACATAACATAAATGAGACATGTGTACCAGAAAATAGAGGCAGTACAAACGGACATTTTCATCTGTGACACATTTGATGAGAAATATAGTTAGATGTCACGTGCAAGCACTCTAAACATGTCCTATCCTTTAATTCTATTCGTATGTTTATGTAGGTGAGACTGAGAAATCAAGAAACAATAATAACTGGTTTTCTTCCAGGGCAAAAATCTAAATGTGAAGGGGTATTACACTGGGACTTTAATTGCGTCCTTTGTACAAGATTGACAAGTAATCGCAATTTTACAAGATTAACAAGTAATCGCAATTTTTTAATTTATTAGTTCTTGGGGAGAGGAAGATGGAAGCGAACCCTCGTAAGGACCTCTGCAAGAAAACATGAATACTATCCGCCACTGTTTGTTACATTACACAAAATAGTTATATATATACAGGGGCGGATCCAGGATATGATCAAGGGAGGGGCTAAACCATATTTTTCCGTTTTATCCAGTGTAAAGCAGGATTGAAGTCCATTTTATCCAGTGTATACCCGAGCGTCAAGGGGGGGCTATAGCCCCTATAGCCCCCCCTTAGATCCGCCACTGTATATATATATATATATATATATATATATAATATTGAGTTTTAGTCAGGGTTTTCATTCTGCAGGAGAGGGGAGGATAGTAATACCTGGCGAACATTTTCTATTCTCAGAGTGTTGCAAATGATAGCATTTCCTTCATTATAGCTTGGACAAGCTAGTTGCATTATGTATAAGGATTAAGTTAGCCTAAAAAGCTTAAATTTTTATGGCAGTTTTACTCTGTAGCCATGTTTCTCATTTTCGGTCTACGGGACTCTGTGTCCGGAAATTTTCGATGGCTTCCAAGTCGGAAAATAAGTGTATCAAAGGCATATATATTATATGTATGGTTATATGAGGCATGGATCTACAGTTTAAAGTGGAATACCGGTAACAACTTCATGAGCTTCCACCGTAAATCGAACCAGAGTCTCCCGCGATCAAGGTGTATGTGTTAACCATACAGCCACGAGGAAATTCACATAAGCACACACACATATATATTGTTGAGTTGATTTTGACTTTACCGTCTCTTTCAGCAGCGAGGATATATGAAGTGTAGACCTACTGATTAACGTGGAATCCGAACTACATGAGCTCGCGCCGGGAATTGAACCCGAGTCTTCCACGACAAAGACGCGTACACTAGCCACGGAGTTCACACACACACACACACAGAATCAGAGTCCTCACACACCAAGGGTGAAAGCTGTGCCACTGAGTCACAGCAGCCACGAGGCTAGGTCGAGTCCACTTTACGTTCATAGTTTCTTAGTACATAAATGTTACGATTATGAAATAGATTTTCCTTAATGAGCTGCATATAAACGAAAGCTTTCGAAATGCATTAAACAATTAGCTCGATTTGAGTGTGAACTTAAAGTTATATCAGAGTGTAAATACGGATACGCACCAAAGCTCGAAAACTTAATACACTATTTCTCCTATATAGTCAGCATGTACCAAGCAATCGTTCAGCTTTCATTTGAGAGGATGGAAATCGAAGGCTCCTGAACAACTATGTTACTAATGTGCGGAATGTATTTATCTTACAGTGAACTGCTTCGATGCCAAGTGACCTAACTCCAAAATTGAAATTTTCCAGGAGTGAAAGTTAAAGTTCAATATCTCATGAACAATTCATATTTCTTTTATGTTGGGAACCAAAACCATAACTACTGTATGTAGTTCATTGTTTTATAATTTAGTGTTTACAAAAATCCTTTAAAAAAATACCTATTCACAGAAGTGAAAGGTACTTATCTGTACTAGTTCTTGGCATCCAAGCAGTCCATTTACTGTAATACTAGCTTAATATACCCATTCTTAGCATGGGGGCTGTATTTGGAAGTCAACACCTGTGGAAGTATCACCATTCATTTCAGCGACCGCGAAAACTATGGATTTGACACTAGTATCAATCAATATGGGCTATTTATACATGTCTCGGTATTCCTCACCCGCTGACACCCGGCCCGCGTACAGTGGTAGCTGAATTTGCAAGTCATCGCTGATGGAAGTGTCACCATTGATCTCAGCGACCGTGAAAACTATGGATTTGACACTAATGTCGATCAATTTGGATTACTTTTACTACATGTCTCGGTAAACGCGCCCCTGAGACCCCCCTGGTTACAATTTTGACAAAAACTCTTTGCCTTAGACTGGGACCTGGACCAAGGTATCCGTGACCAAAATTTGGTAACTCTCGGTCAACTTGTCTGGTCCTCAGGTCGGTCCCAGTAAACGTCCCCTCCGAGACCCCCCTGGTTCGAAATTTAAAAATAAACGCTTCGTCTTGATCTGGGGCCTGGACCAAGGTACCCGTGACCAAATTTTGGGAACTCTCGGTCCACTCGTCTGGTCCCCAGGTCGCACACAAACAGACAGACAAACTCACAAACAAACTCTTTATTTTATTTATATTAGATAAGATATACTATGTAAAATAGTCTCGTATCACAATATGTGATGTACAACAAATGTTTCATTATATATTATCCGTAGCTCTTGATATGCTGCAACATATTAAAGCCTCAAAATAGTTGGGCAAGCGAATAATCCAGAAGTTACGTAACCCTATTGCGTTCATGGGAACAAAAACAATAATTATAACTATGCTAAATTACTATAGACTATCAACTGCTCATTCAGAGAATTTATGAAGTCCACTTTATCGCAATAGTTTTATACAAACTAGATTTAGCCTAAACTACGGATAATAGTTTTATACAAACTAGATAATCAATTATTATTATTATCATTATATTTGCAGTACAACCAAATACAACAACATTAACTATTAGTTCTAATTAACTGAATTGAGCTGAAAATTAAATCTTGATCTTTAAAGATTAATTATTAATTTTATGCGTTCTGTACCTTTCTGAAGGAATAAAAGCTGGAATTCGTTTCAAGGCTGTTTCTGAGTGAATACATTCTTCAAAATAATATTAAAAATTATAGAAAAATTTTCGAGACATTCGAGTCGAGTCGAGATTTTTAAGAGCCGTCTCGACTCGACTCGTGTCTCGACTCGAAAATTCGAGTCGAGAAATACGTTTGTCTCGACTCGTCTCGAATTTTACAAAGTGTGTCTCGACTCGAATCTCGACTCGAATTCGAGTCGAGTCGAGTCGAGATTCGAGACATGTCTCGACTCGAGCGCATCCCTAACATTTGGACGTGACGGACTGTGTATGTATTGAACAGAGTACTGAATTTCGATGCTCTCTAAAATTTCGTTTAAACAGTTCAAGTTTTAGCCGCAGCGGCGCGAGCATCACGCTTCGATTCCCACCCATTCTCAAGCTGCTGCACTCTATGGCCCATATTTGGAACTATATTATGAGCTTGCTTGAAGGAATATAATCTTCGAGGACTTTGTTAAAACTTCTCGAAACACTAGAGATATAGCTATTTACTTGTAATATTTACAGATTTATGATCTCTTATTTTAAAATTTAAATGTCAAGATCATTGAGTAACGAAAGAAAGGAAGAGATAGAAAATGGTAACAAAACTGTCACAAATGCTATTATCAAGTGCGCATCCAGATTTTTTTTTGGGGGGAAGGGGTCCCAAGTTTGAGGGGCGTGGAATACTACAAGGCGCTATGTCTATGTCTATGTAGTATTGAACCGGTGTTATTCTACATCCCAAATGAAGTTTCAACTTAATCTAACCTAACATAAATACTGCCACCTACATTCTCCAAAAAATTACAAGTGGTTTTAAGTTTTTTTTTTTTTTTTTTTTTTTTAAGACCATCTGTTTTCGGTTTGGCCGAGTTCTTACAAAGGTAGAAGATCGGATTCGTTTACTCATGCATTATGTAACTGTACTCCGTGAAATCACTTATTCTAGTAAAATCAAAAAATTATCACTGGTAAACAGCAGTGGCGCAAGCAGACACTCGTCAAGGGGACCGTATTATATACCGTATATATACAGGGGCGGATCCAGGATATGATCAAGGGAGGGGCTAAAACTTATTTTGCCGTTTTATCCAGTGTAAAGCAGGATTGAAGTCCATTTTATCCAGAGTATACCTGAGCGTCAAGGGGGGGGGGGCTATAGCCCCTATAGCCCTCCCCTTGGATCCGCCACTATATATATATATATATATACAGGGGCGGATCCAGGATATGATCAAGGGAGGGGCGCGTGCTAAGAATTCGGCTAAGCAGAAGCTCAGTAACACTTTAAAAACCTAAAGTAACATTTATTTTTATTTTTTATACGTTCTATTCGCGCCCGCAGATGGTCAATTTCGATTCATATGCTGCAGAAAAAGAGTTCAAACAGATTAATAATTCAGCATGGAAATAATTTGATGAAATCTTATCTAGGGTTAAATAGAGCTTCTGGAAAGTGCGCTTTTTTGAATGATAATATGCAATACAGTACTTTCTGTGATAAATTGTAAAGAAAAACATCATAACATCTATATCACAAATGGAACATACTCAATGTTAGCAGAATCCATTTACAATATCACTGCTCTAAGGGAGTGGTCTTAGTCGGGTCACTGGTTAACTACGCCACTGATAAATACATACAATGTTGCCGGCCTCTCTGATTTTGAAGTAGATCTCCTGTATTTTCAACTTACCTACTGAGGGATTAAAATATAATAATAAATCTCCTGATATTTACGCTAGCAAACATACGAGATAGACTTTTGGCTGCAGAGACAGTCCTGCAAGAACTAAAAGACCCATACAACACGCGTTACATACAACTTGTTGGTTTGGCGTGCGGGTCCCGGGTTCGATTCCCGGCGGGAGCTCATATGGTTCGGATTCCACGTTAATCAGTAGGTCCACGTCTCATATAGCCTCGCTGCTGAATGGGACGTTAAACTCAAAATCAATTTAAATCAACAATTTGTTGGTTTTAAGGTGAAAATTCCCAGATTTAGACGTTATGCACAAGTTGTTTCTTTAGAACCATTCTTGATTGCTACAGAAAGCCTCAACACTTAGCACAGTGTATAGGGGTCGAAAGACTGGACAATTAAAACTCTACTGTCTTTTTCCCTGTAGAACGAGGATAGAAGTTTCCCTACAGTCAATAAATCTCTTGCCAAAAGACAATTATGATAGAGATGCTACTAAAACACAATTGGAAATATCTGTGTGATTCAAAGATACCACAAAACTTGTATTTTCAATAGAATCTGTTTGGACTTATTCACTGACAATATCTTAATTGTTCACTGACAAAAAAGTATGTGTGATTCTGAGTTTAGAGTAAAATATAAATAGGTGCAGCCGATTTGAAGAATATCATCCAAATTTCCTTAATTAAATTACTGAGAAATTGCATTAATAAGCCTGTAAATACGGTGTAGATATATTAATCGTTGTTTTATTAATTTTAAGAATATGTACTGAAATATACTAAAATTTTCGAGCTCTTCCTGCTGATATTCCACTGCTTTTCCAGGCATACTTCTGATGTCTTTGTCCTGCCACCCCAGGAACTAAAATAAATTAAATTGCGATTACATACTACTTTAATTCAGAGCACATTATTTAGAAAATACAGTTCCAATAGAACCCCCTTACATTTTGATTTTGTCGCTCTCCCTGGACAAAATTTTCTGGGAGGCAATCTGTTGATACCTTGAATTCCTAGATTGGCAACGCTGAATACATGCTGCTAATTCATCGTTATTGAACGGGAAACAGGTTGATATTAAGATAAGCAATAACTAATTGTTACTATTGTTATTGGTCGTTGGATATCAACTATTGTTTATTAATAATAATAGTTTTCAAAGTATTATGCATCGTTTTAATTTCACAACGGTGGAGTGACAAAACATTTGTCAGTGATTTGACGTAAATTTATAAGTGGACACTAAATAATTTGCGAGTGGTCACATTACTTAACCATATTATTATTATTATTATTATTATTATTATTATTATTATTATTATTATTATTATTATTAGTAGTAGTAGTAGTAGTAGTAGTAGTAGTAGTAGTATTTATGTGTATTATCGTGTTTCATACACAAAGGAAGGATTCTTCACGTCTTACGTGACATAATATAGATCTTTTCCGACAGAATAGTGTGAAGTGTCACTTCCGCAGTATTCCTTATTGGTACAAGAACGGACATATCTTTGTTCCTTGATAATTCTTTTTACAGGAAAAAGTCCATGTTAAGATTAGAATTTCTTGTTGGCTATAAGAGCAGGGCAGATAGTGTGAAGAAAAAGCAGCCAATCCAACGACCTGGAAACTTTTCAATCAACAGAAGTGAGATAAAGAGTTCGAAAGACATTTTTGTGTTCCATTTTGTTGCTCCGATTCTCGTTTCACGAGTCTTTTCTTTGCTTGGGGTTGAAATCGTCAAGGAAAATGGGGTGAATTCGTATTCATCACCTTAAAGAAAATAATACTTAGCCCACTTCTGTCACTGTCTATGACACTACTACTATTACTACTACTACTGTTGCTGCTGCTGTTACCATTACAACGTTACTACTACTACTACTACTACTAGACTGCTGCTGGTGCTGCTACAGTAAAACCTAATGAAACCTCTCAATAACGTGCATTTCTGTAATATGGATAGATCTTTTTTCTAATTAAATCTTTAAGTTTTACGTCCCACGATTATGACGGATAGGCTAAAGGAGACGATGATGATTCGAAATGAAGGAAATGGTGGAATGAAGAAAGTGGGAGGAAACGGGAGAGCCCCGAAAAAACCCATGCACACGGTGTTTGACCACCACAAAGTTCATTTAGCGTCAGCTGGGATCAAACCAAGGATCACGTGCACCAGACGTGAACGCTCTACCACTGAGCCACCTCGGTCCCCGGATAGATATTTTTGTTGACAAAGATGCCTTGTATGTTACAAGTAAAACTGACCGTTCTACACACCGCGTCACTATAATGTTTCCTAAATATAAAGCCGCAAATTTAAATAAACTTTTGCTTCCTTTCCCTCTAGAAGAGAAATATTGTTAAACGCTGTAGCTCATGTTTGCTAATTTCCACTGAAGCGTTTATATATCGAATTTCACGTCATTATGTGAACAACCCAAATCTTTTGGTTGCTAGGAAGAGCCAGTCAGCATCATAAGGCAATTGGAGGCCTAGTTGAATTAAGAGGCAGGAAATAAGAGGGAACAAAAACGGGAGCCGATACGCCGATCAAATCCAAATTGCTTGGTCGCCAACACCTACATGTAGGGATATATAGATGGGCTAAGGACTTATACCAGCCTCTGCAGCATATTCTTAGTGAATTATACAGGATTTAAAAAAATAATTCTCATACATATATGAAAGAATGGTCGTACCGCTAACTGTCAAATGCTGCATAATTCACTAAACTACGTGGGAGACAGTTTAAATCCACGGGAGTCATATACTACAATCTTCTATATTATGTCTTCTTTTTTTTTGACTTGTTGAAGTATGTGTTTACTCTATAGAATCCTACTTTATCACCTTCTTCCGTGTTACATCAAGCTAGACATGTTTTCTCAAGTAAGATGCGAAGATCATTTCTGCTTCGCGTAGCTATGAACCCACCAGACGTCTTCACTTCCGAAAAGTTTTTGTAATCGTGTCAAAAGCTTTTAGCTTCACCCAATCTATCACTAGATTTGACGGCAAGAACACTTTCCTTCAGTCGCTTTTTTTTTTTCTACTTTTTGGTGATATTATTAGAAGTAGTGTTGCAGTTGTTACAGTTGACGAAGCCTCTTTTAGAAATGTCAAAACGTTAGATATTTTTCGCTCCACTGTTACCTCAGGTGCGCTTCAGCAACTTTTATTTGAAGCAGTAAATTCTGGTACAAATAAAAGTAATACATCTACATTGAAGTTAAAGTATTAATGTGAAATATATATTCTGCCCAGGTCACATTTAGGACCTCGATAGGGGACGCGGCATAACTCCTAAACGGCACAAGTCCTAAATGGCACAATACCTAAAAATCATTTCGCGGTACAAGTCCTAAATGGCACAATACCTAAAAATCATTTCGCGGTACAAGTCCTAAACAGCATAAGACCTAAAAAATCATTTTGCGGCAGAAGTCCTAAAAGGCACAACGGACTAGACCTAAAAATCTTTTGTGGCGCTACCATCGCGTCCGTGCCAAGAATACTATCAACCTTTTACTCAAAGTTTTAGACATACTGGGCCTTATGCAGAATCGTTCTGACGCGCGATTAGTGCCATACTAAAGAGTTCGACTAACATATGTTTCCTGCAGTAGTCAGGCCTTTAGTATGACGCTAATCATACGGCAAAACGACTCTGCATAAGGCCTACTGTTTCATATTACAGAACCAAATTCTAACTTAGTTCTGACAAGTAATTTGTATTGTTCTGAAATAATAAATCAATATTATAAAATTGAAAGTGGCTATGTTTGTGACTCTTAATCTCTTGAACCGCCCGACCGATCTTGATCAAATTTTCAACGTAGATGTGGTTCTGACTTGGGAGTGTTTTTAGCTATTTACTTTGACGGTACAACTTAGGGGAGGAGGAAGAGGGGGACATAGTAAAAAGTAAATAAAACCTAGTAACTCTTGAACCGCCCGACCGATTTGATCAAACCTTCAATGTAGATGAGGTTCATAACTGGGATGATTTTTATCATTTCACTTTGACAGAGCAACGTAGGGGAGGGGATGGAGGGTGATATATACAAAAATCAATAAATATAAAAATAAAAGTGACTATGTTCGTGAATTACGTAATTACTTTTGAACTACCGAATCGATCCCAATCAAATTTTCAACATATATGAAGTTCAAACCTGGAATATTTTTTATCATTTCATTTTGACAGTAGATCTTAGGGGAGGGGGAGGGGAGGAGGGGAAATATATGAAAATGAATAAAACTTAATAACTCTTGAACTACCCGACTGATCTCGATCAAACCTTAACATAGATAAGGTTCGGACCTGGAATGTTTTCTTCATTTCACTTTTACAACGCAACGTAGGAGAATGGGAGGGGGGATATATGTCAAAAAAGTAAAAATAAAAGTGACTGACTGTGACTTCATCACGTTTAAACCACCCGACCGATCTTTTCCAAATTTTCAACATAGATGAGGTTCAGACATGAGGTGGTTTTTATCATAACACTTTAACTGTAGAACTTAGAGGAGTGGAACGGGAGGGGAGAAATGTATAAAAATAAATGAAACTTAAAAACTCTTGAGCCCCAGATCTATCTTGATCAAACTTTCAACATAGATAAGCTTCGGGTCTGGGATGTTTTCGTTATTTCACTTTTACGGTGGAACCTAGGGGAGGGGGAGGAAAGAGATATATGTAAAAAGAATAAAAATAAAAGTGACCGTCTTTGTGACTTCATCACGCTTTAACCACATGACCGATCTTAATCAAATTTTCAATATGGATGAAGTTCGGACCTGGGGTGGTTTTTGTTATATCGCTTTGACGGTAGACCTTAGGGGAGAGGGAAGAGAGGGGACAGATATATAAAAATAAATAAAACTTGAACCACCGGACCAATCTCGATCAAACTTTCAACCTAGATGAAGTTCGAACATGAGATGATTTTTGTCATATCACTTTGACGATGTAACTTAAAGGAGGGGAAAGGCATTTACAAATGATCGAAAATAACCGATATTAGTGTCGAATCTATAGTTTTTGAGGTCGCTGAGATGAGCAGTGACACTTCTGATGCCATTTAAATCCCGATTCAGCACCGCAAAAATTGTGGGATAAATATATATATATATATATATAAATATATATATATAGTAGTAAATATATATATATATATATATGAACAATGACACTTCCGATGCTGTGGCCCGCAACATGGGGAGGAGATGGGATATACAAAAATCATCGAAAATGACCAATATCAAGGAGCGCTTTAGTAATAGTAAAAAGTGACCAACTAACGAAACATATAGGCTACCTATTACTATTTTTTCTTCATTTAACCCAGCGAAGCGGATAATTGATGCTAGTAAATAAATAAATAAATAAATAAATAAATAAATAAATAACAAAATTGTAACTGCTTATCAAATGTGATTCCCAGATCTTTCATAATGTCTGTTTCTTTCTATTTCCACACCATTGACCTCGTATTAGTAACATATTGTGTTTTAGTTATATACGTCATAAATTTTGCTTTCTTTGTGCTGATTTGAAGTAAATTATTTTTACACATATATTTGTTGTATTGAACTCATTCTGTAGTAAATAGTTTGTCATACCCGCAATTAACTACTCTTTACTCGTTATCATTATTAATAATAGTTTTAGTATTACTAACATAACTGTTACTTTGGTCACAGAGTTTTATTAGGAATCTTGAATTTTTCAAAACTGCAATGGATAATTTACATATTGGTTAAGCATTCTTATCAAGTTTAACCGTTGTTAATATCTATAAGGCGAGAGGCAATCAGGAGAATCTTGCCGTAATTGCAGAGAATTACATGTTGGGATGGGAATTTTTTTTAGGGGAATGTATCATGAGCGCAGAAAAATTTTTTCCAGGGGTCCTGGCCCCCTGCTCCCTTTTGGGCGCCCATGCTGTGTATCACGTGCTCATAGTATCTTCTGTAGCAAACACGTAGTGTAATTTTCATTTAGTAGTAGAAAAGGTTATGTACACTACAGATACGCAGTATTTGAAAACTCTATTATTATTTTTATTTTAATTTAGTGTAAGAACTTCCAATGGAAGACGGAAAAATCTCTCTGTAAAATATATCTGTAACATACGGTCTCTCTCAGTGGAATACACAAGGGTGGTCATCGTTTTAACCTCCTCCTTGAGCAAGATATGCTAAAAATAAATATTTACATTATTACGATATATATACAAACACCTGAAATATCAACTTTCGCGCTTGAATCCCTCTCCCCGTTTAATAATATTCCTCGTAACCTACTGATCTCCTTATTTTATATTACAGAAGCGTCAGTCTAGATTTTTTTTTATTATAATGACCCTATGTTTTTTGCTTCACTCTCTCTCTATCTCAGCTATGGGAATAACAGTTGTTTTTTCACACAAATAAAAACCTAGAGCAACCATCCTTATTCCAATTTGATTGAACTTAACTAAAATTATATGTATAGCTGAAATTAATACATAGAAATAAGAGCTTCACTTATGTCAGAGAAGCACTCACCCTAACAACAGTAACAGCGGAGAAGTGTTCGGAAGTCGGTCAGGGACCATATTTAAAGGTACTACCCATCATGACATTTGTCTGTTGAAACTGAGGAAAACTCTGAAAGAAATTTCAGTTAGGATGCCAGACCACAACATTCGAACCCAGAATTTTCCTATTATGAAGCAAGAACGCTAGCATTTTTTTTTTTTTTCAATTCGCCCAAACCAGGACATTACCTGCATAGTGTTCTGATCTTCATCACTTTTCACCTGAATTCAATATAACAGAGCACTATCTCGAAAAACTTCGAAGACAAGGAAAAGTCTCCAGACTCTTCAGATGACAGACTCTAACTTTCGATTAGTTTCGCCTCTTGATCGTCAGCCTAACACCTCCGACCGCCCGACTAACTACACTACATCGGCTCCACTAGTTAATGTTTCTAAATAAATCTTATTAGGGAGTACACGATAACTTGCTTATAGAGTGTCTATCTCTGATCCGATGGATCTCTGGGGTAGGATCATATTATAGTGTCAGGTATGTAATTATTAGACCCTATTTAGGTCATTGCTGAGACATTTGTCAGATGGTACCCGACCTTTCATTTTGTTAGATCGCACCTATGGGTATCACCAAAGCGAAACGAGATGGTTTCCTGTAAATGAAGATTTTTGTTTTGACCTGGGTATCGCTGGATATGCAACCAAGGCCCCTGGTCGTGGTCCGTCGTTTTTTAGAAGCACTGAACATCTTCAAGTATGTATGACTCTTACGTCTGATTAGGATATCAGCTATTGGATGATCAGTATAACATGGAGAGGATAATTCAGCATAAGGACGAGTGGATACAAAGTACCGTTTTCTCTGCCGCTAAATACTCATCAATATTGTCGATCAGGCTTCCTAAACACTTCCGGGCCACAGACGTGAACACCATGAGAAGAACAATACGCAATGACTACACATATACGGGTTCTTTGGCACCAAGCATCAATATATTACAGCATTGCCTCCAGTTTGGATATTCGCTGAGACATAAATTTCATGCACCCGACGACTCGACTTACTGTCAGTAACTAACAGAAAATATTGGTACCCATTCACATCAACCATAAGTCTGCGTAAAGAAAAAAGAATAAACTGATGCATAACGTAAAACCGATTATTTGTAAGAACACGCTATCTTTAATGACATGACAAATAATTGGATTTCGTCTACGGTATGAAATAGAAACGGACGTAATCAAGTGTTATGAGATCTAGTCAGGAATCCTGACCTGTTTGTCGACTATAGTATTATATTCGAGTCGACTTATATATGTGTATGTATACATACTATTCAATATTGTAATTACAACAACGATAAAATGTTTTAACTTGTATACTCTGTATATACTGTTAAATACGGAGTACAAATAACAAGCACAACATTTGTATTAAACTATACATTTTCAAGAATAATTTCCACACTTTGGAATAAATTAAGAAAAAAATGTTATTAAAACTTGACTGTAAATTAAAAATTGACAGTAACTTCAAAACCTGAAAGCCCCATTTTCGCATTCTGTATCCACAACTAGTACTTTTACTTTTTTACAAGTTTACATTTCATACAAGAAGAGAGCTTTAGATTAAATTTACAGAAAACCAGAATGAAAAACGTATAATTATTTCGTTATATAATTTTGATAAAGATTGATTAGAAAATTCCGTTCTAATTACTGGTATGTAATTCATTATTCTGAATCTGCATTTTTTTTACTAGTGGATTGCTCATATAGATATAAATAACCTTGAAACAACGATCAAATCAATTAAACAAACAAACCATTTAAACTTTCAGAGACAGGGCTAACGTAGAAATTGACGAATTGAATTTACATGAGAATAAACAAAAATAAAAGTATAACGACAATGTTCAAAAATAGTCCGTTACAAGTTTTGGGATATGGTATCAAATAATCTTAACCAAATCTCGCAGATCACCTAATTAGACCATTAATTATATATATTCCAATTTTGAATCTAATTGCTGTAAATGTTGTCGAGAAACAAAACTTCGATACAGAACTATGAAGGCTCCTTGCGGGTTGCACAAAAGTTGTGGACAGAGAACTACCGTTCGTGCCACTGGTAAAAATATTTCTCATGTTCGGATTCATTTCTAACTGGACTTTTTATACTAATGCGAACACTGAACCCAACGGAATTTCAACATATCCCTCCATTGAATCAAGAGAAAAATAGTCCGAAAGTTGGGATATAAATAATTATAAATTTCCCAACCTTTAGATCATTTTTATATGACTTCTTGGACGGATATGATTAAACATGGATTCAGCACATTCAAATTAATATGAAAACTTAATTAGAAATGAATCCAAACATTGGTATTTTTTTAACCAATGACATGAACATTACTTCTTTCTGTAGAATAACGTATAGATTGTTCGAGTAAACACTGGCGCAAATCCCGGGGGAATGAGGGGGACATGTCCCCTTCATTCTTGGAACTGGGGGGACTGTCCCCCCAATAATCCGATTTGAAATGAGTGTTTTGGGAAAATGTGATGACTTGTGTCCGATTGCCACAAAGGAAAGTGAGATGAAATTGATGTCCCCCCAGAATAAGCCTCAAATCTGCAAGCCTCCCAATGCTTCCTGATCCTACACAAGATTGTTTTTCAACTTCACAAAAATTTTCAGCATCCCTTAACACACAAAAAAATGGTTTTACTTCCGTCCCCCCAATGTTGAAGACAGATTTGCGCCCCTGAGAGTAAATACACACTGTACGAAGATTGTTCCAAGCGACTTTGCACTTGTGTAAAATACAAAATATTGGGCGTTCAGAGCAAAGAAATTGTCCAACTAACTTACCATACCAAAGCTGTGACTAAAAGAAACAGAAAATTTGTTTTGTGCGCTTATGGAAACTACTTTTTTTTTTTTTTAATATAAGATGTATTTACATAAGCTCTAGAATGAGCTTCAGATAGGGATCTTAAAGATAAAGTATAACTTGAATAATCAAAAGTAGACTTGATTCCATTGTGCACTGAACACGCAATATGTTGGATCAGAGCCCTTAAAGTACAAGGTTAGCGTAAATGATTTATTTGTTTTCAAAAGGCTATATTTTCAAAAGTATTACACATATAAGCATGAAAGATATATGAAAAGAACCACAAACTTACCAAGTTTATACACTCTCTGCAAATGTTCAATATGTGCGCCTTTGGTGACATGACACACGTCCGGACGATACTCGAGCTCATTCCATACATTTTGTAGCACAGTCCTGTCAATTGTCTGGACTGCAGCACTGATGCTTTCTTTGAGCTCGACTAAGGATTCTAGTAGTGGGGGTACATAAACAAGGTCCTTAACGTACCCCCACAGGAAGAAGTCGCAGGGCATTAAATCAGGAAATCTGGGAGGCCAGAGGAACAAAGCTAGATCATTCTCACCAATACGATCAATCTAGTGATGTGGGATGTGCCAATAAGGGGGTACCCTGTCTTGTTCCCCCCCCCCCCATGTTGGCACTTGGAATACAAACTGGGTGTGTTTCTGGTTCTTTTCATATATATTTCATGTGTGTGCGTGTAATACTTTTTAAAAGCCTTTTTCAAAACGAATGAATCGTTTATGTTAACCCTGTAATATATTTTAAAAACGTAATTAGAAACGTATCCAAGGATAAGCACCTTTTACCAGTGAAATAAGCATGAGTTCTTTCTGTAGAATAATGTGTAGATTGTTCAAATAAATTCATACTACCTAGGTATTCACAGATTGATTCTGAGAACAGTGCACTTGTGTATAATGCAAAATATACTGTTCTATTCTTTTATTTTCTACTTAACTAAATTTCTTCCCTTCTTCAGTGAAAATAATTTAATTTACGTAATTGTATCTTTACAGGTAAGAGGCCTAGTCTTCTGTCGTGAGTTGTACTCACGTTGTAAGTACAGTCATTCATATATATCCTTAACTTGTTTTAGTGTTCAGATCTTGAATGCTTTTTTCAGCTCTAATACTGGAAAATTTAGAGGCGGTTAGGAACAAAAGTAGCTAAGTTTAGAATGCAAAATATTCCCGTGGTGTGACATTATGGCTGATTCTAACTATTTAAAATGTAAAAAGAAAAAAGAAACTGCAGCTTAGATAGTTGTAATTCAGTAATCTTCGGTGAAACAAGAGGAGGGGTCCATTTTATTTCAGCCTTAATAATTTTAACCTTGGTACCGTATTTGTTTTCTGACTCTATTGTTCTAACTAAAATTACACACTTAGAAAATATGCGTTCATATAGACTAAAATATTCATAATAAATGAATTTTACATCGGGTTCTGAAAGTGACTTGCAGTTACGCAAATTCTGTTTTTTTCGTCTCACTTTGACACTCTGAGAAACATTTTTTTTTTTTTTTTTTAGCGAGTAGAGGGTAGCAGTAACAATATTACTTTACAGCATGCTCAATATGTATAACTTTATTGATAATAAAAGTTCTTTTATTAAGATTTTTTTCATAACATTTTTAAAACTTCTGTTAAGGATAGAAAATACAAATCTTAGAAATGTGGCTGTAGAAAATAATGAAGAAAAATGTTTCTGTGAAACGAAGAGGCAGCAAGGAAATGTTAGAATAAGTAAGGGGACAATGGGAAGGAATGCGCACGAGACGAGTCGAGACAGAATTTTCCTGACAAAATTCGAGTCGAGACACAGCTCTTCCAATAGAGAAGAATACATTTTTCGAGTCGAGACATCACTTTTACAGCACATTTTCGAGACGAGACAGCCTCAAATCTTTTCTCATGCGCATCCCTAAATGGAATCGTGGTGGAAGCAACTGAAATAAAAATAAGAAAGTGGTTAGGATATCGTTTAAGTTGTTGTATTATAATATATGGTAAGAGGGAGTGACCAGAAAAGAAGAATACTGTTGTGTTAGGTGGGTGAAGGAAGTATTACAAAAGGTTAGAGAGATGATATTGGAAAAATTAAATTGAACAGTAGGATATGATTAGGATATTGTTTAAAGTATTCCGAGAAATATAGTGAGAGAAAAGGAACAGAGAGAAAGAGAAATATTGTAATGATAAGTGAAAGAAGTATTAGCAGAAGTTGGGAAGAGTAGGAGAAAATTAAAAATAATTAGAATAAGAAACTAAAGGATTGTTAGACTGTTGTTTAAAAGAATTTCATATTCTGAGAAGTGAGATAAAAGGAACGGAACAGAGGTTTAAAAAATATGTATTGCGTCGGCGAAAAAAAAAATCAGGTGATAGTACTGACGACATCGTTTACCCTGTCTTACGAACCCTACCTTGTTGTCTGCTCAGTTCAGTACTCCACCTTCCAGGAGGATAACACGTACCCCATACTGCCAGAGAAACTTACAGAATAACTGTACATTGTACTTTCTATACACTTTCATTATATAGCACACTACGTATCCGGACTTGAGTCCTGTGTGATATAATGAGACGATGCCTGACTACAAGTCGGGCTCGGGCAAAGATCATCCCCAATTAGGCCAAGATCGACACCACGCATTGGATACCATATCCCAGTTATGTACAGAGGTTGTTCAGCCTATGTTTGGCCGATTTCGTTTCTTCTCCCTCCCGGGCAGAATGGACTCACCCGACCTGGTTCGTGGCGTCCTGCAGTGTTGTGCAGTGGCTTCCTGGGAACGGAGTTGTTTTTCCGCGCGGACGACGATAACGCATAAAACAGGACCATTGCTGTGAGTGTTGTCTTAAATTTGTTTCCAAGTGTGTGGATTTCTGCTCTGCGACCAAAATTTCACCCAAACTAAACCGGTTTTGCGAAGGCTATGTTGTGGCTCTTTATGACGCCCACTTTAGTGTTTCTGTCATTAGAAAACAGTGCAAGAAGAATGGTTGCAATATCAGTTTAAGTGGAAGAAAAAATCTTATTAAAAAGTACATGGGCAACGAAGCTCCACAATTTGGATCACCAACGAAGTTTCCTAGGAAGCGGGAATGCACCAAGGCCATCTCCACCATGCAGAGGAAACTTCGCAAAATGGCAATGCAAGAAAATCCGCCAACACAAAGGTGTATGGCTAATCGTCTTGACGTGTCTTTGGGGACTGTGAGCCGGACTTTACACCAGCAACTCAAGCTGGAAAAAGTCATGAAGCTCGCGGCCATCTTCTCACGGATGCCCACCAAAAGGAACGAAAGTGTAACGCCCGGAAGCTGTACGAACGACATCTGGCAAAACAAAGGTGGATGTACGTCGTAACGCTCGATGAAGCATGGATTTATCTTTCCGACTGCGGCGATTTATCTTTCCGAGAGCCATCATGTACCGAGAGAAAGGCGCCAAGAACTTCAGAAGGTGGGTCCATGTCTGTAAAGAATCCTTCCCAAAAGGGTTCATGGTCGTTACTGGCTACTGTTACCGAGGTAAACTGAAGATTCGTAGGATGGCGAAGAACTGCAAAATAAATTCGCAGTATTTTCAGAAGCAGATCATGCGGCCGATCTACGAGCATGAGATTCCAACAATGTACGGAAATGACGCCAATCTGGTGCGCATTCACATGGATAAGGCCTAATTGCATACTTCACGATCGTCCCTCGCATTCTACAGGGAGATGGAGGAGGCAAGTGGTATACAGGTGATACCTTTCAATGAGGTACCTGTTAAATCTCCAGATGCAAGTCCTATGGACTATTGTGGATTTGGATTGCTGAGGCGGGCTTTGGGAAAACGGCGTGTGACAACTGTGAAAGGACTTTGGAAAGCTGTGCAAAGGGAATGGAACAAGATATCCCTGCCAGTTCTTCAGAGAAGCCTATTACAGTGGAAATTACGCTGTCGGGCTATTGTTAGGAACCAAGGGAAACACATCGAGCACTTACGGACCTCGCGCCATGGATTCTTCTAAATTTTTATGTAAGTCGAAATTGGTCAAATATAGACTGAACAACCTTTGTATACATGTCATCTGCACGACGGACTACCTGAACTAACAGTGTTGTGTGATTGCTTTAAGTGATCATATGAGTACGAGTATATTTTTAAAGTACACAGTATAACATTCGGGAGGTCGCACTAGCCATGTTGGGGTCACTACCTCCTATCCGTCCTTTCTTCTTGTATACACAGCAAAAATGATTATATTGATGCAATTCAATTTTAACAAAGGTCAATGATTTCAACATGACTACCACTTTAGCGTGATATTTCAACACCAAGGGTCCGATATTGTGATTAACATAGGACCGATATTACCGGTTTGACACAGAACCGATGTTAGGCGGTGTGAAAATAACACCGTAGTGGCGTTAAAGAACTAAGTGAATTAATAAAGAAATGCAGAAATAGGAACAGTGCAACAATGTTCTCTCATATGTATCCTGTGTTGTTAGTACAGCTCATAGATGACAAGAAGAACCGTAAAGAAGGGGAAGTGGGGAAAGGTCAAAGACATGGTCGAGTCCACTTTCGGTTTTTGAGGTGTGGTCTATACTTAGATGTCGTCTGCTACTCCGGGTAGTTATCTGTGTGCTATTCCGTCGTGTTATTTGAAACCCCCGTGCGAAAAGTGGGCGAGCTCATACCTACGTCACACTACTTCTGCTAGGGTTCTTCTCGTCATCTGTGAGCTGTAATACCCCAAGTCGCATGATGAAAGCAAGCTTTAAGGTACTAACATTGATAAGTGTATTATTCATTAGTTGTCAGTCAAACAGCGGCACATTGTCTTGCATAGATATCATAATACTCAGTACCTGACATTAAAAACTTTTATTACCTTTTATTTGTAGCTATGAGCTAAGTTTTTACACAAGTACGGAACACTTCATTATATTTTCTGTAACATTTTACGAAAATACTTTTGTAAGCATATACATTTTCTGACAGAATTAACATTAGTAGAAGTGCTGACATCTGTTTTTTGATGTTCTTACACGTGTTCTCGGTGTATTCCAATCCATAAAAATCATGTCCAGCAGCTGATTTAATCACTGTCATTTTAATAATTTACTCCAAAATCCGATGTAGTTGAAGTAACACCAGGAATATGTCAAAAATTAACACAACTAGGGTACAGAATCTTTGTAGTGAATTACACAGCTTTTTTTTAACTGTGTAGTAACTTTGTATTAGATCCGTGAATTACTGCTGAGTGTTCGTAAGTAGGTTTTCAGCTATCAATTTATAAGAACAGAATCCAATCTTAAAATTCGTACTCGCGTGAACTGTAACATTTAATATGGTATAATAACAAACAATGTAGGGTGTTCCTAAATGAATACCGTTGTTTTAATTAAATGTATATGTTCTATTACATATACAATACAGAAATAAAACAAGCCTTAAAAGGAACGGTAACTCAATTTTTTCTCACATATTACAAGGTTCAATGTTGATTGTCCTCGTGGCAAGTGACACATTTAATCTGTAGGCAATTTCTATCCACACTGAAGCTAAAAAATGTCTAGTTTAACAGACTCCACTGCTGCAATAACACTGTGTCGCAATTCAGGGAGGTCGGCATGCAGCGGTGGGACGTACGATCCTTTACATACCCCACAAAATGCTGCAAATTGCATTCCAATTGTTGAGTTTTACCTTGCGAATTTCAAAATGCAAATGGCCTTTTGCTCAGGACTCGTCGCCATTTTTTAAAATAGCGCCATGCTGCGGCTGAGTTATGAAACAACACCTGCACAGTAGATGCTCCAAGAGCATTGCCAGAACGAACTTTAAAATAATTAATTTTTTTATTAGTAACTTCTGCAGGCTTTATATAAATTGTTCTATGTGCTTTATTATTATACTCAAACAATTCTTGTAATTTATCTATCCATTTATATTCTTGTAATTTACCTATCCATTTATATTCTTGTAATTTATCTATCCATTTATAATTTCCTTGAGTACTAAATTTTTCCACATGTTTTGTTTAAGAGTTCTGTTAAAACGTTATACAATATGTTGTTTTACGAAGAAACATGCTCAAAATGGAGGGCTCAAAAATTGAAAAATTCGCAAAATATAATCTCTCTATGACTTACGGTTCCTGAGATATGGCACCTTTGATCTCCTGCAATCTGGACTTTTTTGGCCAATATCTGGGGAGCGGTGGCCAGTTGGACAGTGCCCATAGGCTACTATTTGCTACCAAAATGTTCACACCATTCTCTTAGGTATTGATCAACACTAATATCATCTCTTCGAGATGTTGCTCTTTAAATCTCCCGAAATGGGAACTTTTTTGGCCAATATCTCGGGAACGGTAAGAGTAACGCGAAAAATTCCATCACTTCTTTCACATAGTTTTTGATGTTCTATCGAATGGAAGGCTCAAAATTCCAAATAACAAACACAGACACAGATACACACACACACACGCATAGATAACTCAGTGACGAACTTTTTAAGTTCGTTGAAACTTGTTTGAGTTACCGTTCCTTTGAAGGTATATTTCATTCTTGTATTGTATATGAAACAGGATATATACGTACTTAAAACCTCGATAATCATTTAGAAACATCATGTATTATTACTGTATATACGTAGATGGTATGTTGAAGAATATCAAATTTTGGATTTAAATTATTAGCAATGCAATGATTTTCATCTATCTTGTAGTATATTGTAGTTTCCAGGCCCGTAGCCAACTCGAAAATGTAGGGGGGATCCGGTGGAAGTTAGGGGGGCCCGATCCAAAAATATTAGTTCATCCCATATTATAGTTCATTTGCAAACCTACCGTGAAAATTTTAGAGGGGGCAGTAAAAATTTAGGGGGGGTCCGGCCCCCCTAGACCCCCCTGGATACGGGCCTGGTAGTTTCATCAAGCCAACATAATTTAATTAGCATAACACTATTAATAATTGGACCAAGAGAAGTCCTCGTGGCTTGGTACAATTAATATCAGGGCCCAGTACCGGGCCGCGGCCCGACAATTAAAAGACAGATTTTTTTTTTTTTTGGTAAATGTAATTGACAGTTCTTACGTATATTTCTCTTTCAATTGCTCTTTTCTCGTTGTTTTCTTGTGTTTCATAATCTCATTAGGAGTAACATCTGTAAGCTTGGGAAAACGCAAACTTTTCTTTCTTTCTTTCTATTTTAATCAGACTGCAGATAAGTGGAAATAATGTTCTATTTAGTTGGAAAATATGCATCCTGACGTTAATATTATTTCACCTAAATGCCATATATATTTAGTTGAAATTGGAGTAATATAAGACAGCGTGACTTTTTGCCTCAGTGCTGAAACAACAAACACCGCAGTCTTCGTAGGTTGCATGTAAGTGTTTCCAACTGACAAATACAGAAAGTGACCAAATTTCCCAATATTTTTAATTCTTCACTTTAATTAACTTCAAGTCACCACAAGGAAAAGATGACATAACGTATGTTCTCCTTAGGTTATTTTACATCATGGTTACGAACGCATATAATAAATATGACTTTCCTGTAAATTCTATTTTATTAATACAGTTTAAAACTCGTTTCTAAAACAACACATTTTATATTCCTAATTTGCTTGTCTTACTAATAAAGAATTAACGACTTCTTATTTATATTTAATAAAAGTATTCTTTTTTATTTGTCTTGCTTCAAATAATTTCAGTAATCATTCATGAATCAATTTATTACGACCGTAAGGGACATAGTGTTTCCTGAACCTGCCTCCACATTATATCTACATTAGAAGCCACTTATTCACGGAGGAAAATGTACGAGGGTCATAAGAGATACTCCAAATTTACGAAATTTCAGATCACTGTTCCATGATAACTGTTGTAAACTTGAAACAATTTTAACGAAACTTGGTATGCGCCTTCCTCTAAAATGCAGAAATAACCCTGTTGTTTGGGGATGCAATCCATTAAGTATAAGTGGGTAAAAGGGGATTAATCCACCCCATGTTGCAAGTTTGTACATGTATGCTCAAGGTAATTTTCGAATATTACTCACGTAAAAATTATTCGATTACGACAAAATTTAATGTATAGTTTCTTTATGGCATTTTAAATATCCCCACAGCTTGGAGTTAAAATCTGGCAAGAATAGAAAGGGTGAATTCACTCCCCACTCAACTTCAAGAAAATATTTGACGATAATTTTCGTAACAAGATGATCGAATTTGCCAAATTATGTCGTACATTTTCTGTGAGGCTTCCCAATCATCCCTTCTTCAGGGAGTTACAGTTAGTGAAGAATAAAGTAGTGGATTTACGCTCCTAGCCCTCCTCTCTCCACCAATTTCTTTTAGAGTTCCATGATAAATCTGCTAAAATTCACTCGGTTTTGATGCAATATAATGCACATTTTCTTCGACTTTTTTCGATAATCACCAGTGCTTAGAACTATGATCAGTTAAGAATTACACGAATTAGCGGTGAATTCAACCCCCTCTTCTAGAATAGATTACTCTCCTCTCCAAAAACTTTATAATATATATATATATATATATATATATATATATATATATATATATATGGGGGTTGTTCCGAAATTAATGCCTCCTACTTTTTGTGTTGACTTTATACGCCCGTACCAGATGTCGTTCGTGTAGTGCTAAAGCTTGAACCTTCTTTTATTTGCAACTGGTCCCGTTGTTCTGCGGTAGTTGGCGCCTGCATAGAAGTGTTCCAAAATGGAGCCTGATATGGAAGTGCGTATAAAACAACGATGTGTGAATGAATTTCTCATTCCTGAAGGAATTGCGCCGATTGAAATCCATCGACGCTTAGTAAAGGTTTATGGAGAAGATACAATAGACGTGAGCAATGTGAGGCGATGGATACGGCATTTTCAAGGTGGTGAAAAGGGTGTTTATGACAAGCCACGGCCCGGTCGACCCTACACAACTGTCATCCCTTGCAATGAAGAGCGTCTTGATCAACTCATCCGTGCTGATCATCTAATAACGACCAGAGAATTGTGCGCAATGCTGAATGTCGGCTGTAATGCCTTGGAAAAAATGCTGGAACATCTTGGTTATCGCAAAGTCTGTGTCAGATGGGTGCCGCGGATGTTTACAGAAGACCACAAAACTCAGCGAATGGAAATTTATCGGGACCTGCTGGATCAATACGAAGCTGAACGTGACAATTTTCTGGATAGCATCGTCACTGGAAATGAGACGTGGTATCATCACTACGAGCCGGAATCCAAAAGACAGTCCATGGAATACCGATTTTTACAAGCGCGGCATGCAGGCTCTGGTTCATCGTTGGCAAAAGTGTATAACGAGTGGTGGGAACTATGTGGAAAAATGACAATGTGTAACGGAAATGTTGCTTTGTTTAACTGTGCTGTTGTTATTTATGTATCTCCATTAGTTTCCATGAAAGAAATAGGAGGCATTACTTTCGGAAGAACCCCCCGGAATATATATGTTCCGGAATAGTTTATGTTACAATTGGTCGACACATTTTCTTTGAGACATCCCAACCATTCACTCTGCATGGAGCTGAAATAAGTAAAGAATAAAGTAATGGTATAACCCTCCACGATATGTTATGTAAAACTTATTCGGTTTTGGTACAATATTATAGTATATATTTTCCCTGATCCTTTTACGCAGTGCTTGGGATTAAAAGCAGTCAAGAATGAGCAGTAAATTATCCCTTAATGTGGTATAGATTACTCCCTCCACCTATTAGAAATGTGATCCAAGATCTCTTTTTGAAAAAAAAAAATCATGGAATGTGAGGTATACTTTTGAAGTTTCTTAATCATTGCCAGTACTTGGATTGAAGATCAATCGAGAACTGGACAGCAAACTTCTCTCCTCCTCTCTAGGTTCAAAAAAATATATTCTATAATAACTTTCGTAAATATTACTCATTTTTCACACAATATGATGAATACGATTATTGAGATTTTTTTTTTTTACCAAATTCTGTTCTCGCAATTGAAGTCTAGTGGCGGATCTAGCCCGGAACCGGAGGACCTAGGCCCCACAGGTTTTAGAATGACAAAAATAATTTAAGCAATTATTTATATATTTTTTAAAGTTTATAATAAATTCATTTTACACCTTTCATAGTCTGTGTTCTAGCCCCCCCTTAGTTTTTACCTTCTAGATCCGCCCCTGTTGGAATTAATCAAATATGAGGGCCCATTTAACAACCCTCTGAAGATTTATGTAAAGAAATGTACGATAATGTTTGTAAAAAGTACAATTTTTCTGAATATGGCATTTTTTTTCTAAGAATTTCCAATTTTCCAATTGCTTGTAGTTGAAATAGGCCAATAATGAGGAAAAGCGTTCTTCCCAATTTTATATAATATATGTTCTTGAATATGTATTAAAAACACTCAGATTTTTCTGGAATACTAGTTGGGGACTTCGCTCCCAGATCCCTGCATTTACTTAGCCTACGGTCTTATACTTCTTATATCTATAGCATGTATCTAATCGTAAAAGATTTCGAGATATGATCATCTTATTTTGACAATTTTAACCACTACTCCTTTTTTTTTCTACCCGCCTTTTTTCTTTCGTTGTAGTGGAAATGATCAAATAAATGCTGCATCCTGTCTTTAATTATTTTAAATGAAAAGTCTAAATACCAACTTTTATGTCTCTAGCCTTCAGGGACTTCGAGATACGGTCATCTTGTTCTAACAATTGTAAACCCACCTTTTCTTCTTCCTGCCTTTTTATCTTCCCCAATAGGGAAAGTATCAAAAGCAGTTAAACATGTCTCAAATTACTTCAAATAGGATGTCTATGTACTAAATTTCATGTCTCTACCAATCAGAGACTCTGATAATTGCCACCCCTATTTCCCCACTTCCTCGACGAATTTCCAAAAGTTCTTCCTTAGTGGTACCTTACATCACAAATCCTATCCCTATTAAAATTTCAAGTCTCTAGCTTAAACGGTTTTGGTTTGGGATGTTGATCAGTCAGTTAGGACTCCATTTTTTATGTAGAGAAGGGTACTGTTAATTATACAACAGAAATACTACAGTACAACACCAGTTTCCTGCACCTGTACAGTGCTAAATTTGCTCAATGTCGCAGAGCTTTTCTAAAACCATAGTCGAAGAAGCAGTACCTGTAGGTGTACGAGCAGTAGCGTTATTTCAGATTTTGTCTGGGAGGAGCAAGATGCTCAACGGACATAAGAGTTTTGTTTTTTTTTATTACTATATAGTGTACAATCAATTAAAAAGTATGGACTTCTGAAACTCAGGGGTGCAATTGCATCCCCCTGCCCTCCCGAAATGATGCCCATGTAATATACGAGATCTTCGAATTTGTCACAAAACCGTGTAATTTTCAATCTGGTTCCCTTTCAAATTCAAATTCACTCCTTCTCTAACGTTGCACTTCAGCACCATTTTGAAAAGATCAACCGCTGACAGTAGCTTAGCAACTCCAGAAATAGACTAAATCTCTCAGGTTGACCTGTTTAGGGCTCAGTGCCATCAATCAATTGATATACAGTGCAATCTCAAGAATAATCTTGGATTGTGAAAAATAAGAGGAAACATGCATATGAGACTCTGTAATGTGATTTCTGATTTTACTGGGAGGAAGGGATGCAAGATGCTCCATCGGCATAAGAAACAATGGAATGAAATGAAATGAAATCTTTCAGTTTTACGTCCCACGATTATGCCGGCCAGACTAAAGGAGACGTTGATGATGAGAAATGAATTCAATGGTGGAATGAATAAAGTGGAAGGAAACAGGAGAGCCCCGAGAAAACTCACGCACACGGTGTTTGTTCAATACAAAGTTCACTTGTCGCGAGCTGGGATCAAACCAGGGACCTCACACACCAGAGGTGAACGATCTACCACAGACCACCGCGACCCCTTCCCCGACATAAGAGTTTCATGTATTTGTATTGTATTTTTCATGTATTGTATTATATTAGTATGCAATCGATTAAAAAGCATGGGCATCTCAAATTCAGGGGGCAATTGTTCCCCCTGCTTCCCCGAAATGACGGCTCTAATGCGACTTCAGAATGAACAAGTACTACTCCCCAGAGATAAATGTAATATCATCCTAGCGGTTATGCATCCTTGTGCAGCAATAATATGTGTTTGAAATATATCATGTAGTGTGGCCACACTGCTCCTAGGTGTATCGATTTCCGTATCGGGTGTAGTAGTTCAGTGTCAATTACGCCTTAGAATAGAAGAGAAGGGGATACCTTACGTTGAAGAGAGATAGGTTATAGTCTGGGGCGCAGCCATTGCTCAGACAGTTTTTTTTTTTTTTTTTCGTTTTGTTTTGTTTCCTGGAGCTTTCAGTGATCTGACCAAATGAAACTCAAGACTTGTAATTTAATTAAAACTGTTTCTAAAACTTTATTTCTGAAACAGTTTCATTAAAAACAGAATGTTATTCGTTGCTTTTAATTAATAGTGGAATTAAAAGCATATTCCAAACTTATGATTTTTCTATGGATTTATTGTTAATATTTAAATTTTAGCTTCAGTTGCACGGATTAATTTCCATTGATGACAGAAGAGTTTACATCCTGAATTTAAATACAAAAAGCAAGTAAATTAAACAGGGGCGGATCCAGGATGGATTTCTGGAGGGAGCAGTGGGTTGTAATACCAGTACTTAGAGCTACTTTTAAGAGCTCCAGTCTGGGATGCGTTTTATTTATATATAAAATAAGAAAGTTTCTTCTTCTGGGAAGGGGGCGATCGTGCCCCCTGGATCTGCAGCAGAGTACAACAACTCATTAGCAGTATATTTTCCAAGAAAGTTATTGAATAGTGAATTTCAAAATTGATAATGTTGCGTAATATTAAAAGATAATACATTGTGTCCCTAAAATCCTTATCGATTCTCGTGGAAGGAGTACTGTCGTCAACGGCTCGAGCGGCTCGGCTCACAGCTCAATCACCACCGAGCCGAACCGAGAAGTGAGCCGAGCCAACAACTCATCCAACCAAGAAAGCTCGAGCCCTTGGCTCAATTGGGCCGAACCGAGCGAACTGATGGCTCACCTGAGCCGAACCGAACCGAGCCGATGGTTCATTCCAACAGAGCCGAATCAAGCCGGTGGCTCATCACAATCGAGCCGGCTCGAACCAATGGCTCATCTGAAGTGAGCAAACGGCTCATTCCAATCAAGCCGAGCCGAGTCAGAGCTCAAGCTGCGCAGATTATATATATATATATATATATATATATATATATATATATATATATATATATATATATATATATATATATATATATATATATATATATATATATATATATAAGAAACGGCTCGGCTCACGGCTCAGTCACCACCGAGCCGAACCAAGAAGTGAGCAGAATTAACAGCTCACCCAACCGAGTCGACTCGATCCGATGGCTTACCTGAGCTGATCCGAACCGAGCCCGCTCGAGCCAATGGCTCACCTGAGCCGAGCCGAGCCGGTGGCTCATCGCAACCGAGCCGGCTTGAGCCAATGGTTCACCTGAGCCAACCCGAACCGAGCCGGTGGTTCATCGCAAATGAGCCGGCTCAAGCCGATGGCTCACTCAAGTTGAGCCGAACTGAGCCGGTGGCTCATTCCAATCGAGCCGGATCGAGCTGTTAACTCAGTTGAACCGAGCCAGAGCTCGAGCTGAACCGGTGACTCAGAGCTCGAGCCGAACCAGTTGACATCATTAGGAAAGAGGTAGTAAATTCAAAACATTAAAGCAAGGTTTAATTCTACACTCACTTCAGTTTACTTCAAATGGTGTCTATCCATTTCTAAATACAGACTTCAGAACAAAGTTGTTGTGGACTAAAGTGTAGACTATAACAACGTTTCTCAACGGCTGTGTGGCGAGATTTTAATGTCTTCTAATATCTCACTAGTTTTAAGTTTCATGTGTTCTTATAGCTCTGATGGTAACATTTCTTTCTTATATTTCTGCTTAAGACTCTTAAGTTTCTTTTGTTAATATGTTTGTATTCAAGAGTTTTTCGTAATTTGCTTGTGAGATTTGTATCTCCTAGCCGTTCCATATTTTCTTTTTCTTTTTTTTTTTAAGTATAGCTTGTATTTTTATGTGTTTGCATTTTGCATCTAGGAAAAAAAAATACATGCAGGGGTGTCGCGAAAGTTTGAAACCTACTTTAGCGTACCCCAAAGGAAAACAGGTTGAGAAACGCTGGACTATAACATATCAACTACAGTAAATTCTGATGCAGTCGTAATACGATTCCGTAGCTCATGTAGATCATTCATCTTCTTTGTGTATACGTTGAACTTTAGGAATTCTGAGGTAAAACAGTTCTCCTGAGGAAGTTTTGTTCAGATATTCTCAGACAACCAGCAGAAAATTGGAAAATCTCCGTCTTGTTAAAAAAATAATAAAAAAAAACTAGATAAAACTCTCTGTTCTTTGTCAAGTTTATGCAGAACTTGGATACGATATACACGCTTCTTCAAAACGAAAGGTAGAACTTTCCATATAGTTTTAAGACGGATATGAGTTTTCTACTAAGCGACCAGGTTGATGCTTTACGACTACAATCATTTACAACTTGCAACTGTTTTAGATCAATTTATAGAGGACAGATTCCTAGCAATAGGTTTGAGTCGGTGTGAGGTTTATTATGATTATTATTAAACTATTTTTCGACACAGTTTCCAACAATGTTCAAACACTTGTTCAGAGCGGGTGACCAACTTGTGCAAACCTTTCTCAAAGAAACATCTGCCAATGAAGACAACCATAACTCCACAGCATTTTTTTTTCGTCGTCGCTACTTTCAAAGTGCTTACGGCCGAGCTTGCACTTCAGTTGCAGCAACAAGTCAGACGGCGTCAAGTCGGAGCTGTACGGCAGGTGGTCAAATTGTTCCCAACCGAACTGTCGGATTAACGTTTGGGTGGCACCAGTAGTATGGGCTTGGATTGCACGCCGAAGTTTTCTCAGAGTCTAACAGTATCGTTCCACTTTGATGGTTTCAATCTTGGGTACTGGCGGGATGTTTCGTTGAGAAAGTTTGGACAAATTGGTCACCCACTCTGATAAGCGTTTGAACATTAGTGAAAACTATGTCAAAAAGTAGTTTAAGGTGTGCACTTTCATGTAAAATAAATTTGGTTTGAGTAAAACTGTTTTAGTATAATTTTTTTTTCAAAACGATAATTACTTTTCGGACATGCCTCGTATGTGAATACATCTACACCTTCGCTTTACATAGCGAGAATGCAAGCGCGGTGTCTCGTGTTTGCAGGATATTTTGGGTTCTGAGTCCAAATTTTGCAAATTTGGCACCTAATCACGGTAGAGGCTCTTTATGCAGTTCTCAAGGTGATATTCAAACCTTGGAAAGAACGAGACGCAAGAAGGCAATAGAATATAGAATATAGAAATAATAAAATTCCTGTAGCTTATAAACTCCGCAATATTTCAGTTGAGAGTTTTTTTTAAAATGTTTAAAGAACTTTTTATCACTTCCAATATTAAAAGCTGGCCTGAATAGAACATTGCGGCTCAAACTTAACTCAAGAAAATAATTTAAAAAAAAAAACATTTTCTATATGAAAATATACTAATGTTTCAGAATTTTCCTCATTGTACTTCAACGACTCCCCACTGTCTTGCAATCAACGTAGTCGTCTTAATTAACCGATTAACCGAGGTAGCAACCGACACATATTGACAGCTAACGTAAGTAGTGCAAGGGAAGCAAATTAAAGTTTTTTTAAGTTTTTGGTCTGCTCTGTGCCGGGATCAGGTTACACCAGTAAATGAACTCATTATTCAAATGTAATTATGTATATGTATTTGAAAAACTAATTATCGAACCTGCTATTCTATTGCTATATCTCATTATAAGCCTTCTGCGACAAAAGACCGCAAAATAACAACCATGAAGGGGGGGGGGGAGAAAAATAAATGAAATTGTCAATGGACGTACTTGAAGGATATATTCGACATTGGCGATATAGCTGTATACTAATAAGTATCTCATAACTAAATTTAACGATTATCAGGAGAAATATGGGGCGGGCAATCTTCGTCCCAAACAAAACGGGCTTCTTTTAAGTTTTTCTCTTATAAAGGTAACCAAGATTATTATGTCGCTTTTTTACCCACCACCTTCAAACATCGATATGTCACCTAAGACGTACCTGTAAAATCAAAAATAGTCCCCATCAGCATTGACGACCATCTGCCAACGTTCTGGAAGACCATGGATTTTATCGCGAAACAACTTGGTGGGCCGTGAAGCGAAGGTGTCAAGTACATTTTGCACGTCTACTAGGAATTTGAACTGACATCCTCTAAGACGATTATCCAAGGAATAAAACAGGTGATAATCGGACGGTGCAATGTCCGGGGAGTGTGGCGGATGCAAATAGTGTTTCCCATCGAAAATGTAGAATGGTGTTCCGGGTCATCCTAGCCACGTTGGGTTTAGTGTTGTCCTGTAACAGAAGGACTCCTTTGCGATTTAGAAGTGCTGGCTCCAGGGTTTTAGTTTTTCTTGAACACTGCTCAACTGCTGACAGTACACAGTTGCATTGATGCTCTGACCAGCTAGTAGCATTTCCCGATGCACAATGCCGCGAGCAGTTCACCAAACACACAGGAGGACCTTCTGCTGGTTTCGGCCTTTTTATAACAGGTTCATGGGATGCCAACCAATGATAAGGGCGCCGTGGAGCTTCGCAAAAACCTACTTCTTATTGCATGTCATCACCCTGTCCAGAAATGGCTCCTTCCTCAGACGAGACAGTAAAGAAACAAGGTGTTGCCTTCTGACTCGGAGTCAAATCATGTGGGACCCATCAACCTAACTTGTAGTGCTTCCCAAATTGATGGAAGCCCTGTCGAATGGTTCCTCCACTCACACTGAATTGTAGTCCCAGTTCCTCACATGTCTGGTCACTGTTCGCCTCAATTGCTGCCTAAAGATCTTCGTTTTGTACTTGTGTTGGTCTTCCTGCACGTGGTGCGTCTTCGAGTGTTTCGTCACCGTCCTCAAACTTGTTAAACCACCGCTGGACTGTTCGCGTAGTCACGACACCCTCACCAAAGGCCTGGCTTATGTTCCGCCTCGCTGCAGCGGCGTTTGACCCCAGTTTAAAGTCGTACAGCACACACACCTTTACGACGCTCTGTGAAGGTCCCATGTTCACTCTGTCCTTACGCAAGTTCACGGTGTAACAAAACTGCTACAATCAGGTAGTATGTTGGATACACCCACACCAACAACTGACCTTCGCCTTATCTCCATTCGCATTTAACTCACGGTAAGGGCCAATTGTACACATACCTCCACAAAAAGCGACAGAACTTTCTTGGTTATCTTCATATGTTATCGTTACCAGTAAAATTTGGAACGGCTGCGTAATAATGCATGCCTTGACAAGGGTGACACGTAGTTTGCCACGGTGTTGCTTGTAGCAGCACTTTCATTGTGGATTTATCAATTCTTATTTGCGTAATGACTGACACTTACCTCACGTAACAGCTAAGGGTTGCCAGATATCTGAAAAAGAACATTGTGCACAATCACAAGTGAGAAGTTCTAATTGTATTCCCCCACTGGTGTAATAGAAAAGTAAACTTTTAATTGGCTCTTCCGATAATTACGAACGATCTATTTTTCCGTACAAGTGTCCGCAATGTTGAAACAACACTTTTGTTAATTGAGATAGAGATTTACACGTAATTGTTATAGGAAATAACGTTACTTGAAATAACAGTAGACTTCGTTAAAAAAAAAAAAAAAAAAAAAAGAATAGGAAGGAAGATAGTAAAGCTTTGCCGTTTACGTTTATTTTAGCTGATAAAGATTAAACTTCACACAATATACAAGGAAGGATCAGAAACTAAGGTTACAAGTCCGATATTTCTGGAGTTTCGTCTGTTATAGAGGAATGACGAGTATGCGGTAGTTTTTTAATACATGAAGTTGGCAACTCTGCAGAGTTTCAGCTACCCGCCATCTACGGCAATAGTCATGTGTAAACACAAATGGCAACTCGTTTGGAGAACAAGTTTCGCGAAGAAGTCCGTTCAGTTATTCAATTTCTGTAGACCAAACATGTAACCGCTGCTGAAATTCACCGGCAGCTGGTACAGGTTTACGGAGAGACTGTAATGTCTCGTCAGCATGTCGCAGAGTGGTGTCGAAATTTTGCGACTGGTAGAGAAACGTCACCGATGCGGAGCTCAGTGGCTGACCAAGCACGGCATCAACAGATTTGAACACAGCTCGCATGGAGGAGCTGATTCAGGACAACAGGAGGATCACGTTACGGCATCTGATATCAGAATTGGAAATGTCGTTCGGAAGCGATCGTCACATTGTGCACGATATTCTGCAATATCGGAAAGTTTGTTCCCGATGAGTTCCACGTAATTTGTCCAACCATCACAAGGAGAAGCGCATGGAGACAAATCTGTAATTTTTGTATTGGTTCTTCACGGAAGGGAACTATTTTCTTCACCACATTGTGACGGATGACGAAACATGGATCCACCATTACATCCCCAGCAGTAAGCGGTGATCAAAAAAGTGAAAAAAAAAAACTCCTCTCCAAAGACAAAGAAGTTTAAGGTGACGCTATCTGCCAGGAAGGTTGCAGTGCTCAATTTATATCGTGGCTGTAGCTAATCGTTTTACTGTAATAGTTATTCTTAATCCTGGCTATACAATGTTTACATTGTATAGGGAAGATCTGATGAAAAATAAATTGCAAACCGAAAATGCTAGTATTTAATTGATTAGAATTATATAAATAACATTGTATTGTCGTAGCAGGTTCGTTGTGCGTCGACACATAAAGATGTTATCAGGTACCCATCAATCCTCTGCAATACAACAACAAATAACAGTTCCAAGTAATTATAACTACGTAAAATTTTGTCAGGCTCAGCTATACCATGAAAACGCACTTACCACGTATTTCCAGGAACTAAACCAAGAATTTGGCCTGGCACACCGGAATCGCCACCCAAACATGTAATGGTTCGGGAAAATCAACCAGAATGAAAACCAAGGTTCAAAAGGTAATGTGAGGGGTAACATCAGGATAAGTTTTATGCGATCAGAATTGCTACGTAACAAAATAGAACATTGACATAACATTATACCGTATATCTGGACATAAGTTTCCAAGAATAATCTTAATAACTTTAAAATTTAAATAATTTCATTTAGAGAATTTATTTCATTATGATTATATGTATAAATTATGTAATGAAGGCTTTATGTTTTAACCATAATGATATAGAAGCAGTATATCATATTACAAATTCATATCTAGCATTGTATCTAGTTTTGATTGTAAGTACATATCATATGCAGCTAAGGGGTTAAGTTCCAAAGTTGGGCGTCCGTTTCCAGCAAAATTTTCAAAATTTACAGGAAAGATATGGATAATTCGATCGTTTGTGTGCTTGATAATATATAAGGGTCTCGAAAAATCTGTTTATTTGTTATATATAAACGGTTATAAACATGGGACTATACGGTGAGCGGAGGGAACTACTTGGCGCAAGGTAACCAAACAGTTGCATTGTGGGAAATTAACGAGCATTTGTGTTATCAACATGGCGAATGTACAAGGGCAATGAACTAACAGTTTTAACATTTGTGAAGCAATACGTTGATAACAAGCAAAATCTTTTAAAAGTTTGTGAAGAGCATGGATTAATGAACCTAATAACAAATTGCAGAAAATGTGGAAAGGAGGTAACAGCGAAAAAACGTGGCGAAAGCGGACGCCCAACTTCGGAATAAATGCCATTAAATAAATGCCATTAACTCTCTTCTTTAAACACATATGTATATATTATAGCATCAACTTTAAATACTTATTCTTCTCATTTCTTTATATGTTACTAATTCTTTCTTCCTTAGTTTAAATAAACTTCTGCCACATTGCTTTATATTCCTAATGAGGAGGGCATATGTACTATAATGTACTTGTGGACTTGTTTTCAATGAAATTATAATACATTCTAAGCAACATAAATAAAACAGCATCATTAAAATCCAAATTGAAGTTTATAAATTTAGGCCATTTAGCAGTACGGTATTATATGTCTGAATTTTCGTTGAGGTTGTTTAGAATACCAAAATATAACATTTTGACTAAATTTGATTTAAACGTAAGATTTTGAAAGATGTATGTTACATTTTATTATTCCATGATTTTGAATTTGGCAGACAGATATGGGAAGAGAAAAGTCTCCCCCAAACAAATTCCTTTTTAGCACTTCATGTTTGTTTTATGTCCTTTATTTAACAAAATTCACTCCTATATATATATATTACCTGATATCGCTTTTAATGGTTCAAAATCACATTTAACGATACCTTTATTTTATATATTGACTTCAGTAATCTTCAAAATTTTTAATCTCTACTTTAACACTTTCTTTCTTTCTTCATCACTATTAACAGTGTTTTTTCCTCGCCTCCGACTTAAATGTAGTCTCAGTAGGCTCCAAATGCTAAATTCGTTAGGTGATCTCTATTGAACATTTCGACTTAAGTTATTATCTTCTTCAATGGAAGGAATATTTCAAGCAATTTTTTTTCTTTCTTCAAAATTGTTCTATACCTTTTTTTGTGTTTATATATATATATATGTATATATTTATTTTGATTTTTCAAGATTTTTTTTAAATATTCCTTCTTATATTTAACTAAATTATTGTTTTCCAATTTTTAACACTTTATTTATATATATATTTTTCGATTCGAAAATATTATTCTTTTTTTATATGTATATTTATGGTGCAGAACAGAATACATGTCACTACTTTTCTCAAAAGGTAATGCGCTAGGTACAGATCAATAAAAGCGGCGCATTACAAGGTAATGGCCATAGTGTTCTGGAGTAGTGCCGATGTCATACTCGTAAAGTTTTTGAAAAAAAAAAAAAGCACACAGTGACCGCTGAGTAATACTGTAAGACCTTGATACCATTGCGCGAAGCCATTAGGAGGAAGCGGCTAGGACTTTTCACGGAGGACTTTCCTTCACGCCCGCGTAAGCCCAGAAGACCACCATGGTGTTGAAGCAGTTTCACTGGGACACCATCGACCATCCTCCCTTCAGCTCGGATCTCGCTCCAAACGACTTTCACCTGTTTCCGCACTTGAAGGAGCGCCTAGGAGACCGTCGCTTCGCTTCAAACGAGGAGGTAAAAACTGCTACACTGGAAAATTGCTAAGTTTAGAGAAAAGGCTGTTATGGAATTTTAGAAGCAAGTAAAGAAACTTAAAATTGGGTAGGAAAACGAAGCTTGCAATCAAAAATAGAATGTGAAAAAGAGCTAATAGCATCTATCTGTCAAACTTCCAGTTACTTATTATTATTATTATTATTATTATTATTATTATTATTATTATTATTATTATTATTATTATTATTATTATTTTATATTATCATAGGCTTCCATATGGTTGAATGGTTAGTGAGTGTGCCTTTAGTGTACGTGGTCTGCGGATGGTTGGATTGGAATTTCGTCAGCAGCTACGCTATATGAGACGTGAACTTACAGTTGAAAGTGGAATCCAAACCACCGTAATATATTTAAATTCCAAGGCTTTCCCACCCCCGTTTATAGAACTCGGATCCCTTGCATCAAAGTCCCACCATTAGCCACTAAACCAGTGGGCAAGGCAACAACCACTGGCCTGATTCCCAATGAGTGTACGGATTTCGGCGTTGACTTTGCGTCTTGAGGCAAACGGAAGTTTCTTGAACTTTGTTCTAACAAATCAGATGTAACAGTAATGGGAACAAATCTTTTGCCCACACGTAACTAAAAGCCAACTGGCCAGCCATGCACTTCATGGGTTGTATCTGAAGGGGTTCAGATTTTAGTTTATAGTAATGATTTTTCATGTTTCCTTTGAGATTTCAGAGTGATTTTGAGGGAACAAATTAACACGTCTTCAATACACATAATATTTGAAGATCTCCGTGAGTGTTAATAACTGGATTTCACAGTACCTCCTCCCGCGTATTTCATTAAATAAAATGAAGATGCTATAGGACAATGGTAAGCAGAAATAATTAATAAGAAATGCGAAAGAGAGAAAAGTCTTTCGGATTCCGAAGATCTAATAAATCTTTCATCTGCAATTGTTGTAGCTTCTCTATCTTTGAAACTCTTTTTCAAGGAAGATGTTTTATGCGTTGGACCCTGAAATAATGAGATCTGAGTAATTGTGAGCATTGTCATTTTCTAAATAAGATTAAAAAAAAAAAAAAAAAAAAAAAGAACGAAACTCTCATCTTTCTGTAGATTGAAATAATGTCCTTTACACTTCATCGACTAAAAAGAGAAATTTGAATAATACTGCCCTTTTTGTCTTTGTTTCAGGTCGAAGCGTCGTCATTAAAATGTTGAAGTCACACTCAATTATACATCAAAGCTATTAGTTTCTCTGCTTTTTCTATAACTTTTTTTTAAACCTGCATGCAATAAGACTTTCTCTGGTTGTTAGTTGTTATTGGATCATTATTCTAAAATCTTCTAAAGAACAAAGAAATATTAAAGGACGAACTTTACGTAATTCAGTATTAGAAACTAGTTGAAACCAGTTCTTTTCCGATATAACGCAAGCATCTTTATTATTACAATACTTTAATTAAGTTAGTTTTCCGTTTATCTACACAGAGAAAAAAGAATGTATGTATCGTACGTAAAACGTAGATTATATGCGTAAATCCTGATTTTTTGGGCATAGGTACAATTATATGTAACATCCCGTAGCAAATGTACAACTGAAAAAGTATGTTTTATAATACTTGCCGTATAAGTGTTTCATTTATACATACTTTCCTAACGTATAAATGCATAAGGATCTCATATACAGATGAACATATGAAACATACAGGTGACGTATGTAACATACTTATACGCATGTAAAATACGGAAGACTGTCCGATGTCAGACATCCTGCAGCGACATCTAAACGGGAAAAAGGCAGTGCGTATGTAGCATATGAATAACGTATGCTTTGTACAGTTTTTCGTAGTAAACGTAAGGAATCCGTATATTTGTGCAATACACCGCTGTCCGGAGAACGGATTTTTCTCAGTGTACTAGAGTCAATCCTTGCAACTTAAATTTCATGCTCTTCTGTAGAGCCCTGAAAATGTGTACAGATACATACAAAACCAATAACAAATTAACTAATTCTATGGCCTATTTAACCCGAGCTCCGTACTTACCCAACTTAATCCAGTTTCTACTTTGTATTCTTGTTTCTGCGATATTCATCTTAATATTGTGCAATGTTGCAAAGTTGGCAAGGCTAACGTCCTTATTATTATTTTCCTTTTGCAAACTTTTAAGAAAATATAATCGGTTTGAAAATGTCTTCTCGTTCTACATTTGCATTGAAACCGTCTAGTAGAATTTTCATATGGTCTCACAGGAGTTTGTCAAATACATGTTCTACTTCTTTATTAAAACTGTCCTTTTCTTATACATATTCATCTTTATCTTCTGTTGGGACATGTACATTTAGAACAATAGCATCTCACAAACACGTTTAATTTCTGATATTCGTTTGCAGTGGCGGATCTAGAAGGTAAAAACTGGGGGGGATCCAGAATCCAGACTATGATTGGTATATCATGAGTTTATATAACTTTAAAAAATATATAAATAAAAGCTTAAATTATTTTTGTCACTCAAAAACCTGGGGGGCCTAGGCCTCCCCGACACCAGGCTAGATCCGCCACTGTTCGTTTGTGAACTAAAAGCCTTATACCTAACTGATAATTTTTATTTACTTCCCCATAAAAGAAAGTAAAATTTCGGGCCTGTGTTTCCGTCCCATCTAACTCCCTAAACTCTTACTAGATCCATGCTCCTGCCTTATAAGTACTTCTAATATTCCTTATTCCAAATCTTGTGTCCATTTTACTTTGCCGACATTGTTTCAAGCTATTAATCCTGACCCGAAGCTAATGTGAATGTTTTTAAACAAGTGCCTCTTTTTGATGAGGTGTTAGCCTCATTCCAAACCATCAAGCTGAAAGACCACCCCTTATCGTCTGTCCATTTTTACTGCCTATTCAATATATTCGCAGCTAACCTCTATATCTAGAGGTCTTCTCCTCTGTCCGTAACCTGAGGACGCGCCATGCCGTGGTGACAGGAACCCACATTATATGGTGCAAACCTAATATCAATACAATGTTTTAATATTCGGTACAATAACGGTACACGTTTTTTAAACACGCTTTTTTATTATGAAAGTTAATATACAATTTGTATACAAGATTACGAATAAGTAATTCCTCTAATAGTTCTTCCATCTATAAATTAGAGGTTGTGCTCTTAGTAGCTCGGAGACTTAGGGTTTGTTGGTTAGGAATGTCTCTGCCCGACGCAACTGGGTCCAAAGGAACCTCTTGTCTGATGTGGCTTAGAGATAGGATAATATCTCCTGAATGGTGGAGCGCGGAAGCTCAGTGGTAGAGTGTTCACCTCATGCGCTTGGGGTCCCTGGTTCGATCCCAGCTCGCGCCGTGTGGACTTTGTGGTGGGCAAACACCGTCCTCGTGGGTTTTCTCGGGGTTCTCCGGTTTCCTCCCACTTTCTAAAAATTGTTGCGGAAGTACCGCAGGACTGTGAAACATGGATATTTTGATAAAACACATATTAGTTTCTAATTAAAGTCTTGAACCGACTGCGGTAAGTCCCATAGTTTTGGAGCTATGGACCATTAAAGTTCAAGTTTTCATGTTTTCGGCAGCCAATAACTCCGAAAGGAAGCATTTGTGCACCCAGGTTGGTCTATACTTTTTGTCTTATCTTTGTGTCAGGATTCATCTCCCAAACGTTGGCGGTTTTGTTTTGAAACACCCTGTATAGATAGATAGATATATTGAGGTATCACATTACAGTTTGATTTGATTTTGAGTTTAGCATCTCTTTCAGCAGCGAGAGTATATAAGACGTGGACCTACAGCTTAACATGGGATCCGAGCCATATGAGCTCCTGCAGAAAAGCTAACCCGGGTTCTCCACGTCAAAGCACGTACGCTAACAACTTAGTCACGAGGAAGCTCGTATCGCATCGCGGTTTGCTACACAATATCGTACAAATGCGATATATTCAAGACTATAATTTATTACTGATGTGAGCTGTTTTGGAACAAAAAAGCAAAAAAAAAAAAAAAAAAAAAAAAAAAAATGTACCATTTTCTTTGCTTCATGACAGAACGTTTCTTGTCTTTTCTTTTTATTTTTTCCTTTTTCTTTTTTCCTTTTTCTTTTTTCCTTTTTCTTTTTTCTGTTTCTTTTTTTTATATCATGCGCACTGTAGTTTCAGTTCAGAGATAAATGTCTCCTCGAAAACTCAGCATCCCTCTTTAGATGCCTTTTAGATTCTCAATGACATAAAGCAATCAATCCATTATAAACCCACACAATAGTACTTAAGACGTCATAGAGTTGATACCCAAGATAAAGTACTTTGTGCACTTTGCCATTATATAGCATCTTGTAGTAAAACACTTGAATTGACTTTCGACATGCAAGATCCCAACTTACTTTTCGGAAATCAGAATGCTAGCAAAAACACTCGATTACAGCAACACCATTTGTTCTGCCCTTTTGTCTTTGTATGCTTGTTTCAAGCTCTGGTGAGAAGTTAATAACCGATGCATGGACTATCATAGCATTGGACCAAAATATTGTTTTTGTTAAGCCCTCTTGTTTCTCATTAAAAGTAGTAAGAAAAAGTAAGTAGGGCTTTATGTAGAGTCGTTTTGACGTATGATTAGCGTCGCACTAAGGGTTTGACTAACGTGTAGTTATCAGAAGTGTATTCAGAATCTCTGATTATCATGTAGTAGTTGACTAAGTTAATCACATGTAACTAATTAATTTAGAGCAGAGGGTACCTTGGTTTAACCACGGTTTAGCGACAATAAACTTACATTATGAGAATACAAAGGGGATTGATTACATGTCGTTCTTTCTTTCGTTTCACCTCATCGGGTGAATTAACTATGAAGCAGTTATTAAACCGAGTCCTCTACGATAGCAATCGTGAAGTTAAGTTTCACTTTAGCTGTTTCTTAAAGTGAATAGTGAGAGACGAGTAGAAAATTTCAAGTTTTCTGAGGGATACATATACAACTGATCGATAAATTATCTTATCCTATAATTACAACATAATTCTTCTATTGTAGCTAATACTAATTGACTTCTACTTATTTCTGCCATAAATACATTCCTCAGAAATCAATAAGTTAATTAAAATCCGATTTTGTAATTATTTATAAGTTGTTGTCATGTCAAACCACAAACAAAACATTTCCAATTTCGCATTTCGTATATTTTCATTTTTACAGACTATGCATGCGCACATCTAGTTTTCCGTAGTTGCCACAATTATTTTTCTCACCCGATGTATTGGGATTATATTAGTTAAGCATACCCAAATCAATGTATTAGCTGAACTTTAAGCAGCCTCTGAATACCAAAAAGCACACCCTCCTTAGTACAGAACTAATATGACACTAACTAATCGTCTGACTAACGCTTGTTTAACGAATTCTCAATACCCCCCGTAATGTTTAGTATGTTTGGAAAAACGAGGAAAAGAACTGGATTTGAGTAGCACTTAGCTACAATGTGACTTAGTGAAATTTTCATAGACTGCAGTTTCTTGACTTCTTTAATTATGAAGTACGTAATATGAAGCTCCATGTGGACATATTCAAAGCCATCTACCAGATAATATATCGATTCGAGGATGGAAAAACATGATATGTTACTTTTTGACTTCTTTTTGATTTTGTTTCTTCGGTAGTTGGTCAGACTGAGGTTTATATGCTGAAAAAAGTTGCTAATGGATTCATTAAAAATTCCTTGTCTATTAGTATGAATATTTCGTTTTCCCCAATGATATAGAAGTATTTTAATTTTAATTCAAAAGGTTGTAATTTGATACTCTGTGAAAACGTCCGTATCATATTTTTACCATCCTTATATAGATATTCGTATAATGCAAGGACGTTATATAATAGAGGATCTACCCTTACAACAAAATCTTGAAGCAAATACGTCAAAGTTTCGCCACCCCTACTCTGCCCACTCCGCCCAATAAGATCGCAATATTTTGAGCCAACAGTCATGGCAGAAACGAATATAGCCAATCAGACGATGGTGGAAAATGAGAGTAGCCAATCAGGCGTGCCAATGATAGTTTTTTTTTTTTTTGCTTCATTGATTTAATAGGATGAAGATACATAGGGCAGATCCTCTATTTTATAACATCCTTGGTATAATTTCCTTGATTTTTTTAGAAAAAATAAATGAAAGACGAAAATGAAATCAACATTGTCTGTTACACCATAACGAAGAAACAGCTGAACGGTTTTAAATGAATTTATGTGCATAGTTAGTACATATCTTGAACAGGGCTTTTGCAGCTTATTTTAATTAAAATGCATAATCCAAGGGAAGAAGAGATCGAGTTCAATATTTCTATACAAGGCTGGCCAAACATGATGTGAACATTACAGCCTCTGAAATTAAATTTAAGATACACTTCACTGGTGAAAATGAAATATCAGTATGTACTGTTAAACAGGAACTTTTAATTAAGCCATTATAACTTTTTTCGGCATAGATCTCAGTGTGAATCCCATGCACTAAACAGCGGGGTTTGATTCTACGACAAACACATTGGCCAAATCTCTTGTAATATATATATGGAGTTAATGCATTATACCGACAATCAAAATAAGAAAAAAAATAATAATAATGTGGACCTGTGGCGAGAAGTGCATAGTTTCAGAGCTTGAACCGTCCAAAAGTGTTATTTCTAACACACACGTTAGACAAATGCGTTATTTCGAACACGAGGAACTGTCGAGTTGCGGTCCATAGCGGCGTAAAGTAAATCACCACCATCCAAAAAATTTCATATTATAGCAATGTGTAATGAATGCGCAAGGGATTCCCCACGGTGCATAATTACCAGACGTGGTCCCAACATAATTCCCAGATTATATATGCTCGAACTCCAGAGTATGCAAAAAGTAATCCCTGACAGCAGCGAACACGAAATACGTTGGCGGGTAGTCGGAGGAAAAGTTCCACAAGTCCTCGTGTTTTGAATAACGAGCGCTGTGATGTCTTCTTTTCGTTTTTGAATGGTCCCAGCTCCGAAACCATACACTTTTCCTCCGCATGCCCACATGAACTTTTTTCTTAGCTTGAGAAATCATTTTTCAGTTTGTCGGTATGCCCAGACGAAAAATGACAGTCACGTTTTTTTTAATCTTCTTGCGTCTGTTTCAGAGACGGTTGCCACATGTATAACAGTGATTTGTCTGCAACTTCTAAACGTCCTCCACCAAATTTTCTGGAATGCCCAGAATTGTTTCTGAAACAGTTTGTTCATTGAAGATTAACGTTCGTTTTCAATACTGCAAACATATTAGACTGGACCTACAATGGTGGAATCCGATTCACCTCGATGCTCTTCCACTAGTTGTTGAACCCCCGACCGCATACACCAGAGATATATGTTGGTAGCCATTAGATCAGAGGAGATAACTTCTGAAACTGTTCCTTAGACGGGCTCTACATGTATTCTGAGGGTAATTATTACATGGACAGTGAAAGTGTTCCAATAACATTTACTTTACTAGATTAAAAAAAAAAAACTCTTCTCTTTTTTTAAAAAATGTACATTATGTATTTTGTGTATTGGCTTAAATTTTCGGTTCCGTTTGAAAGGAAGTAAGTTAATCTGAACCGCAGTTTTTAAATTTTATTTATGTTTTTTTATTATTATTATTATTTCATTTGTAAAGCAGCTAGTGTAAGTGATGTAAAAATGATCTCGGCACGTTTTGCCTCGATTCGTAACGTTTCTGAAGACAATGGATTGTATGTACACTCATGTCCAAAATGATTGTCGCATATCTTTAATTGTCTTCTTATGAGAATATAATTTGATAATGATTTTGCAGGGTACTTTTAATACTGATACTATCTGTATAATCGGGAAATGTATATTGGTGGTAAATTTCATAGGTAAAGAATTTTAAATATGAAAATTAGAACGAGTAAAATAAATTGTTGCTATATAAATAGACAAGAAAATTTTATTTTTGTTTTATTGTTCTTATTTACTGCTCTTTTGACATGAAATTTGCCACATACATGTCTTTGCCGATTATACACATACTAACATTATAAGAAATACCGAGCGAATTCGTTATCAAATTATATTCCTACAACAAGATATTTATAGACATGCGACAATAATTTTGGACATGAGTGTACATACTGTGAAGTTTCCTTTCCTCCAATTATGTCACGTGATTGTGGACGTTTTTACAGGGTAGTTTATGTGTAATTTGGCTTTGTAGAATATGAGACCAACAACTAAAATTTCAACAGAAATAAAGTATATTACCTTTGGGAGATCATAAGTCTAAATACGACAGTAATAAGCTGGCAATCTGTACTGTTTAGTCATTCTTATGTCTCTCATAGGTATCTAAGGGGAAAAAAGAGAGGGTGGCTTTCACTACTTGGGTCGTTATTTTGAACATCACCATTAGTCATGCTTTGTAGTTCAAAATAGGAAAAGTAAGAAAAAACAGTTGAGAGTGATCCAAGAGTATCGCCAGAACGAACTTAAAAATAATTATTTTTTCTTATTAACTTCTACAAGCTTTATATCAATTATTCTATGTATTTATTATTATACTCATTAAACAATTCTTGTGATGTTATCTACCTATTTTTAATTTCCTTGAGTACTAAATTTTTCCCACATGTTGTGTTTAAGAGTTCTGTTAAAACATTCTACGTTATGTTGTTTTACGAAGAAACATGCTCAAAATGAAGGATTAAAAATTTAAAAAATCCCAAAATTTCATCTCCCTATGACTTACGGTTCCCCAGATATGGCTCCTTTACTCTCCCTCAATTGGAACTTTTTCGGCCAATATCTTGAGACACCGGGCGCCACCGAGGAAGATACCAAGACATGTAAAAATAATCCAAAATGAGCGATATTCATAGTTTTTGCGATCGCTGAGATGAATGGTGACACTTCCATTAGTGATTACTTTCAAGTTCAGCTACCATTGCATGCGTGCCGGGGTTCACCTGCGGGGAGATACCGAGACATGTAAAAATAATCCAAAATGAGCGATATTAGTGTCGAATCCAAAGTTTTCGCGGTTGCTCAGATGAATGGTGATACTCCCACAGTCATTGACTTTCCAATACTGCCCCCCATGCAAAGCATGGGTATTTCAGCTAATAGGATAAATATAATCAGATGTTTGATTTGTAAATTGATATTTGATTTCAGATATTCGCTTGTCAGGAGACACATAACATCAAATTGCTTTCATTTTCAAATGTAATTGTAACATTATCAAAACTTTTTAGTGTGCAGGAGCGGCTTACTCGTGGCTATATGTCTTATGGTTCCCGGTGGAGCTCATGGGTTCGAATCCCACGTTAAGCTGTAGTTTCGGCATTGAAAAGAGATGTTAAACTCTAAACGAACCAATCAACTAATGAGTGTGGAGGATATACACTCACACTTAAAGAACCAAACATAGTATTTACAATGTAAACAATGTAACTGATAATAAATATTTTATTAGGCTATCCTGTTGTTGACATGTTTGCATCATATTGTCTTACACCTATCTCATGTTTATTTTTTTCCTTTCACATGTTCCATTCCTGGTTAAACAGAGGATGCTAAGATATTTTTTCTCCAGTTTCTATTACCAAAATTCCATCCAGTATCAACCAATTAATAAAAAATTAAATACGGAATCTTTCATTTAGCTTCCACCTACCATGCACTTATAAAATGAAATTAAATATTTCCGTCCTGCGATTATGCACCGAGCTAAGGGAGACGGTGATAATGAGAAATGAATGATATGGTGGAGTGAATAAAGTGGGAGGAAACAGGAGAACCACGAGAAAACCCTCACACGCGGTGGTTGTCCAACACAAAGTTCACTTGGTGCAAACTAGGATCAAATCAGGGACCCCACGCACCACAGGTGAACACACTACCACTGAACCACCGCGGCCCCACTATGCACTTTATCTTAAACATAATTAAGGACTTTTTTTAGCCTTTAATAAATAAGATAATTAATGAATAGGATTTTTTAAAAAGACGCAAAAGAGTCTGTTCATCTCAGCTTCTTGAAAAAGCCTGATTGTATCATCCATTAGGAAAGATCTAGTGGAAGCAGTAACTTAATTAAATTATTATAAAGAATAAAACGTAAATAAAATATTCATTAATTTAAACAAAAGATTTTACGTTATAAATAAATATAAAGGTTTAATAGAATACCTAATTAAGTTAATTTTTCAATCAATTTAAAACAGAAACATTATATTTGTATTTATAATTAATTAATGTCAAGAAAAAAACAATGCTGCATTTTCTAATTAAAAAGTTTGAAAAGGACAAAATAAAATCAAGTTCTGATATTAAGATAAATTATCTTGGCAATTTGACGATTAAATGCTATTAAGCAGGAATAGTTAAATAATTGGCTGACTTGGAGTATAGTGTCGGTGTTTCAGCGCCGAAGCTATATGAGGCATGGACCTAAAATTTAAAAATGAAATATTTCAGTTTAACGTCCCACGATTATGCCTGCTAGGTTAAGGGAGGCGATGATTAAAGCAACTGAATGATGATGGAATGAGAACGTGGGAGAAACCCCCGAGAAAACCCATGAGCACGATGTTACCACAAACTTACTTGACTGGAGATCGAACCACGGACCCGAGATAAGCGCTCTACCACTGAGCCACCGTGCATCCACCTACAATTTAAAGTGGAATACAAACCACTCAAAAGGAACTTACGAGAAGAATCCTTGATACTTGTGATACAGTTGAATGTCTTGCATTGACGCTGAAGAGTGAGACATTTTGAATGTATCTTTTATTCAAAATCGATATACCTACATATGTGTAAATAACGACACTTTCACTTTCCTTGCAGTACACGTACTAAAGTGACTACCGTATAACCATTAGGTATTATCATTTCTGTTTAGTATGCATCGTAAACTGCATACATATGATGGAGTTGCCTAAATTTAATTAAGACTGTGACGAATATTCCTCTATGTGCTTCCATTCACAGTGAGTTGCTCGGAACTAATTTCCACGTGGTGGTAAAAGGAATGAATTTCTCTCTTAGTCACTCGCTTTCATTTCTCTTTCTCTCTCTCTATGTGTGTGCATTTCAAAACGTTAGTTATAGCTCAACAATATATGTATGCATGTTACACTTATGGTGTTCTGCTATCTCCTCCTTTGGGTCTTTCTATTTGATGTTCTTTCAAATATTACTTGAGTTGTCTTGCTGTATTACTTTACCACTCACTACTGATTCTTACTAGTGCTAGTCTATTATTTTCAACCAAATAAAAACATTACTTAATCGTATAAACACACGTCAATACATAGATTGCATATAATGGGCTAACGTCGATTACCCGTTTCGCTGGGTTGAAATAAAAACTTTAAATGCACAAATCCTTATCTCATCTTCGAAAATTACGTTAATGAATTATACCGACAAACTGTAAGAGGTGATGGTTCCTCACATCAAAGTAAGAGAAAAAGTTTATATGAACCTATGGTGAAAAGTGCATGGTTTCAGAGCTAGGACTCTCCAAAATCACGCAAAAGCCAAATTTCAACAGGTCCTATTTCGAATTCCAGAAACTGTGGATGGTGGTCCTTATCAGCGTAAAGGAAGCCATGCATACACAATCCAAGAGTGCATATTTCATCAATTGTCAATAGGTGTAAGGGTATTCCCTACAGGGTGTAATTCTCAGATTTGCTCTTAACAGAGTTTTCAGATACACCCTGATTTCAAGAACGGTTCAAAGTAGGCAGGAGGTAAGCCTTGACAACAATCGACATCCAATGCTTCGAAGGGGAGTCGGAAGTGTTAGGAACTGGCAGCTTCATATTTTTTTGTGTTCGAAATAATGTGTAATGCGATGTATTTCGTCTCGGTATATTTCACTTTTTCTTCACTTAAGCGTGAAAGAAAACATTACAGCATGCGTTCTCCCGAGTACGAGAGACCGTATTGCTGACGATCCTCAACACTTCCGACATCGCGCCAAAGGATTCCGTGTTCACTGCTATCAAGGCCTATCGTTTGCCTACTTTGGACCAACCATAAAATCAGACCATGTCTCAAAATTCGGTTGATGGCATGTCTGGGAATTTCATCCTGTACGGAATTCTCTGTACACCCATTGAACATTAATGAAATATGCATTTTTGGATTTCGTATGTGTGACTTCCTTTACACTGATAAGGCTCACCATTCACAGTTTCTCGAATTCCAAATAGGGCCTCTTGAAATTGGGCTTTTTCGCGATTTTGGACAGACCTAGCTCTGAAACTATGCACTTATCCCCACAGGTCCATATGAACTTTTTCTCTTATTTTGATATAAGGAATCACCTCTTACAGTTTTTCGGTATAGTTCATTAACACCCTATATATATATATATATATATATATATATATATATATATATATATATATATATATATATATATATATATATATATATATATATATATGTAATATCCCCTCCCCTAAGTTACACCGTCAAAGTGAAAAGATAAAACACCATCCCAGGCCCGAGTCTTATGTATGTTGAAAAATTGATCAAGATCGCTAGGTGATTCAAGAGTTATTAAGTTTTATTTATTTTATATATTTTTCTCTTCTCCCTCTCCGCTAAGTTCTACAGTCAAAGCGGAAAGAAAGAAACCATCCCAGGCCCGAGTCTCATCTATGTTGAAAATTTGATAGAGATCGGTTGGGTGGTTCAAAAGGTACAAAGTCACAAACGTAATCACTTTCAATTTTATATAATAGACCTAGATAATCATGCACGTCCTTCTGCTATATTATATCTGAGTGGAATATCGACTCCCTTCAACAAGAATTCTTGATACTTAAGGAAAAGTCTTTTCGTAGTACACACTTCTTTAGTTGCATATATGTATTCCTCCCCTGAGTGCTGAGGTTGAAGAACGTGGAATCTTACCTTCAAATCACCCATGGACCATACCGTTCCATCTCAAATGGGGACCATCTTTACTTTTTTTTCTCAGAGTTATCAGACTTTTCTTTTGTCGTGCATCACACTATGAGGCACAATATGATGGTGCCTATTTTGACGTTGGTGCTTGTGACGTTCTTAATCACACGTTCTCGGATTGGTGGATCGGAAGAAGAAGTTCCCTATCTGCTTTGATTAATGTCATACACTTCATCCATTTGGAGCTATTTTCCAACATGCATACTGATATTTCTTCAAAATTTTATAGTTGGACTAATTATATCAACCGTATAGAACACAAACTCAAACGTATACGAGAAGTTATACTAAGCTGGAATTATTTCAAGTTCTTCGATTCATTAATTTTTATACTCTTCCACATAAGACTAACCTTTTATAAATACACATGTCTCTTAACACACTTTTACTTTGTTAAAACGTTATGGTATGGAGATGCAATAGAAGAAATTTTAAGTTGATGAGTAAAATCTTAAAATGTGACAATATCGTATTTACAATAACAAAGTATGTCAGTCTATATGTAACGGTAATTTCTAATAGTAAGCAGTCAAGGTATGCTCTTCCTGCATTCTAATGGCAACAGATGTCGCTAGCGTGTAGGTAATTTGCAAATTTAAAATAATTGTTGACGATACAGCACATACAACTATGAAAGGCCGAAGGTATTTACGCATACCAGTGAAATGAAAACAAAGGCACAATTAATGAAAGAAAGGGTTTAGGACAGTCCTTTTGCAGTTGGATAGCTTACTCTGTGACGTCACAGTTTACTGCTCCTCTTTCAAGTAAACCACACGGAGAAATGAAGGAATCAGGAGGAAACTTAGCGTTGAAACAGAACTGTGGCGGCAGTCAAATAGAACATCTATTGCGTAATCAGTGGTTTTGCAGATACGCTATTTGTGGATCCATAAGTACTCGGACATTGCTAACACCTGTTCATTCCATACCATTCTCCTGCTTTGTCCTTTTCCCTCCTTTCCTCAGCTTGCTATGTATTTCCTTCCTCTGTAAACGCGAACCCCCACGTCTTGGAAGTGACTCCTTTAAGATGAAGGAAAACGTATATTGTTGCACTTGAATAATAATAAACTCATTAACTCTTAAGCCCCCGGCGTCAGAATTTTTCACGTAAACCCCGACGTGGAGTCCAACGGACTCCGGAATATAATGTATATATTTTTGTACGTAAAAATTACTGTTTTTAAAGTTTTATTTCTTTTGCTTATTTTTAACGCTTTATGTATATTATAATGTATTATTACATAGTTGAGTTGAAAAACAAAGGGTACACACAAAAAATCAACTAGGTTAACAACATAACCATATTACATTGGTCGTATTTTTCATAGCTGCAAAGTTTATTTATTGTTTCTTAAAAAAAAAATCTGTTGTTAGAAAAGGATATCAGAATGCACTGAAACCACTGCATCTTTAACAATCATAATAGTTTATAAACCTGCAGGGCACAAAGATCACTAATGTTTTTGCACTCTAATTCTTGTCTGTTTCGTCTGTAATAAAATTCATCAGTAGCACATTTATCTTTATCAGATGAACTGTCATTGTCATTTTCTGATATCTCCGACTTGCTTTCATGGTCACTTTGACTAACAACCCTTTCATCATCCACATCCGAAAACAATACATAAGACAAGTTCCTACCCACATCGTTCATTAATCCTGCGACTTTCTCTGCAAATTTTGGTTCAGAATCCTTAACTGTGGACAGTAGAGACATTTTCAAAGTGGATTGTAACCAAACAATTCAATTTCGACAGATATCACAATTTAAATCCACCTCATCAGCTGGAAACAGTAAATCAGATATGGCACAGGAATATTACATAAACCCGACGTGGAGTCCCACGGACTCCGTGCAAACGCTCGAGCAGCACTGAAATAAATTTTCAGCACGCCTGCCGCAGAACAGCGTTTAAACTCAACTGACTAGAAGGTACTAAGAAGGGTGTGGAGCTACACAAAAAATGAAAGGACATATATAGGTATTACATTACTCGCGGAGTCCGTGGAATTCCACGTCGGGGTTTAAGGATTAATTCTTTAGTGTAGAGTATTGTACTATACGAAGCTGAAAAGTGTATACTACAAAAGGAGAAGAAAATGAAAAAAAAAAGATAGGAAGCTTTAGAAGAGCGGGTACCGCATTGATCAAACGTACATTCAATGGGAAACTTAGAAAATCTAAGGAGGAATTGTCTTCTCAGGAATGTGATAATTATAGTAAAAGATAACCAGATATGCAATAATTGCAAATTTGGAGCGAAGTAATCGACCTTTATTGATTATTCATAACATTTTTTAGTTTATCAATTGTTTTCATGAACGAACACGACATGCAAATAGTTCAATTTGGCTAGGAAAAAAGCACAATGCCTTCGAAAAATTGTGTTTGTATAACGAAATGAAAAGGACTTCACCCTATTCCTAATATTGAAAATTCTATTTTTCATTGTTTACAATGAGAATTTGCGCTCCAAATGCTTTTCCAAGGTTAAGTATATGCGCATTCCGTTTTTCGGTGATTATTTCTCAATGGTATATCCAATAGGAACATGGGATCCCTTACGGACTCAGGGCGCGCTCTCGAATCATCATGTCAAATATGGCAGCCACATTGCCACGTTAAATGAAACTTGTAGCTGTCATAAAAAAAAAAAAAAACTTGCAACCCGATCTTTCTATTTACTATTTAGATGTTACAACTTCTTGAAAGCAAGAAAGGTGTCTCCACACATGCAACACTGCACTCTAGTGGACAAACAGTGAACCTCCTCATTAAAAACGTGTATTTTGGCGCACTCACTCCCTCCTTGTCCAAAAGAATCCGTTGTCTCGCAAGCAGCGAAACTGGTTTTTCCTTTATATCAGCGGGAGGGCGATAGCAAGTAACAAGCAAGACGTCCCAAAAAGTTGCACACTGTTCGACTCCTTGCAAGATGGAAAAAATGTTTTATGACCCTTTCAAGACTATGTGTGCATGGTGAAATATGGTAGGGTTTCAAGATACTTTTTTTTTTTTTTTTTTATGACAGCTACAAGTTCTAACGTGGCAACCCATAACGGTTCAGGCGTCTTGAAGGAGTATCCGGTCAAAAAAAAGCCTGAGTCGAGTAAGAAGGAGCTTTACTTGGAAAAATTGTATTCGCAGAACAAAACGAAAAGAGCTTCGCCCTATTTCTAATGCTGAAAATTCGATTTTATTTTCATTGTTTACAATGATAATTCGCGCGTCAGATTCATTTCCAAGGTAAAGTCTATCGACATCCAGTTTTTTGGTGTTTATTCTACGTCATGAAATGCTCCTTTACCTCAAAACTAGAAATTAGCGAAGAATCAACATGGATGACAAGTGTAAGTAAAATTATTTTGCGAAAAAATGGAGTTCAAACCCCCCAAAATTAGATGAGTCTCAACTCAAGAACCAAGAGCTTGGACAATATAATGTTTCACACGCTTGCATAGCAGGTCAAAATCTACCAACGCAAAGTTTGATCCAGATTGGAGAGCTCAGTTGAACTCGTACGGTGTAGTGTCCTTGATTTCCTAGAAAATATATCCATGAAGGACGGGAAAAAAAAAGTTAATTATGATAAAACACTGGACTTACTTCTGTATAAACGTGTTAACAACTTTATCTCCATTTTGTGAAGCAGCTCAAACTTTTTCTCTTGTTCCATCACTCTTTTGAGTGGACTTGAAAACTTTCTTTCAGATTGTGTACGGCTAGAAGCTTGAAACTTGTTGTGCTGGTAGTTCCGGACTTTCTCTCTTCATATCGGTTTGCGTTTGTATGTATGTAGAGAGAGAGAGAGAGAGAAGTTTGCTCTTTGCTTAGTTGAGAGCTTGTGAATTCCCTCAATATCTTCAAACTTCCAGCAGAAACCCATCCTAATTAAACATGTCTCTCACAATCTGTGCGGAATTTCATTATCGCTTTGATTATCAAATTTAATGATAGAGATAAGACTAACAACTAGTATGGTTGAAGGGAAATGAAACTCTGCATTTCCTCCTACAACTTGCATAATTACTTGAGAGGAGGTAAAGAATTCTTTGTTTGGATTGTTATTAACCAAAGAATCGATAGGAAACTCCACCTATCGTTGAACCGCAAACAGCCATTTTGAAATCGAAATGAAACGGTTAGTTTTTGTTTTCTATGTTTATGATGACAAGCACTATTGAGAAGTTGCAGATTGTAGAGCAAATTCAATGTTCTTATTCGCGTATATAGATTGCGGCTTACTCTTGTTACATTATCGATTTAATTACTAAGTTTGAGATAAACAAGATGAAGCATTTATAATTATGATTTTTTTTAGATGCAACTATGGGGAAATTACGCCGAGAAAATTCAATCCGAATTGGTTCATATACAGCGACACAACTAGGTTAGTTGTCGCCCAGGGTTGGAACTTGCCTTAGCCTTTCCCCGGAATAACCAAACCAAAGCACTCCCCAACTACACCTGATATTGGCATCACACAGTACTTCTCCTATTCCATTTTTTTCTTCAAGTGGCAAAGCTTGATTTTAAAATTGCAGTACATAATTTAATTTTTAGTACAAGATACAACACTAAACTAATTAAACTAATTGATTGCCAAATAATCTGAGAGTAGCATGCTTGACATATTCTTACAGTTTTATCATAATAAATGCAAATCACAATGTTTTTGGAATTATATCGGGATGTGCATATGTGTAGAATGAATCAACAGTTTGTTGCATTAGAATAGAATATTTAATTATGACAATCAAGCTATTGTCTCGAAAATTATATTAGGACATTTCGAAATCTCTTAAATCGATGTAAGTTAAATAAAAATACAAAAGATTAGAACGAAAATTTAACTTTGCGGGCTCTTTTGGCTGCAGAGCTTTCTACAATATCTCCAAAAGATAGCTTTGAATCTAACAGGTTGGTGAGTCGTTGCTGTCCTGTTAAGCTTCTGAGGTAACTTTTTATGATCTTTAGTTGCTAAAACTCATTTCCTTACCTTATAATGAAAATAAATATTTGCCAAGTTTTGCACTCCCAATCCGGCGCCTGGGGCACAAGCCTCGTTCGCCCCTCTCTAGTTCTGTCACTGTCCGTATAGTTCAGTGGACTTGAGAATATTTAAAAGAAGAACAATGAAAACTAAGAGGAAATGATTGCGAGAATAAAATGATTGTTAATTGTGAGAATAAAATATAAGGTATTGTAGTTATAAAGCACACAGAGAAATATCCGTTCTCTGGACAGCGATATATTGTACAAATATACGGTATCCTCTTGCTTACTATAGAAATCAGTACGGAGCATACGTTATCCGTATGCTGCATAGGCACTGCCCTTGGGTGTTACATCATGCCGTTGCAGGATGTCTGACATCTAACAGTTTTCCGTATATCACATACATATACTTATGTTACCTTCGTCAGCTATATGATATATACGTCCATTTGTATGTGAGATCCTGACCGGCCACATTGTTTCATGCAGAAAGTACGTATAGATGGAACACTTATACAGAAAGTATTATAAAACATGAGTTTTCAGTTATACGTCTGCTGTATGTTGTCCAAAAACAACAGGAATTACGCATGTAACCTATCTTTCTAAGTACGCCACCTACATATTTTTCTCAGTGCAAAACTACTTTATACTTGGAACGAGAAAATTGATGAACAATGACAGTTCAGTGGTAGGACAGAAACTGTCATGGTTTGCGAAAGGCGAACACCATGTGTGTAGATTGTCACAGTGTACTCATATGTATACAACTGCTGGTATTTTTTTTTTTTCATTGCTTCATATTTTCGTTTATTGAGATCTCCACAATTCAATAGGCTCTTGTTCTTAATGTCTAGATTCAATTCCAGCCCGGCAATTTTCTGGTAGAGTTTTCTTGGAGTAGTCTGTGCCATTTTTCTCAATTTACCCCTTCAATTAAGTAGTAAGTTTATGTCTTTGATGAACGATATCTGGGTGGATTTCTGATGGAAGATTATTAAAGTTGTATTCGAAGAAGTGCTAAGAAGTCTTTAGTTTTCGTAACAAACATAAGACAAAATCTTATGATGGATTTATTTAACACACTCCTCCTTCAATTCGTTTTTGTTCTTGTCCTGCAGTAGGGTCTATGTTTAATTCATCCAAAAAAATTGTATGTATGTATGTAATTTATGCATGGCGAGTTATTAATGCTTTCACATCCTGAAACAAGATTTTCGGTTCGCTTTTAGTGTGGAAAAGTTCGCCCTTTCCTAAGAAGTCATGGGCCTCCCAAGAAAAATAAACTTGCTGGGTATATCCGTGATTAGCATATTTACGGAAGATTCCTAGACTCTTTGCTGTCTTTTTTAAGTAAAAATGCGTCGGTTTGAGAGAATTATTTGATTCATCTTTTCAATTGTTTCGTATACAATCACTATGGTGGGTCTTTCGGGACGAGCTTCATCTTCAGTCCCAAAATGCCCTGTGTTCTAAATTTGACAACTTAGTTTTTAACAGGTATAGTACGGAAAGTAGACCTCCATTGTTTATTTTATGTCATCCTTTGTACAGATTTCTTCTGGATGATTAGTTTCAATGTTATTGAACTTCACTTGCTGACACACCATCTTCATTTCTCACCTGCAACACAAATAGATCCATTAGTCCCTATGCTTTAATTTTTCGGTCACAAACATATAGAAACATATAGCTTTCAGACAGAACAAAATTTACTGAAATCGGACTACAGGAAGGGAAAAAGCTAAAGACTTCCTAGCAACCCCTCCTAGCTAAAGATTCCCTAGTAGAATGAAAGTAACTTTATAAATAGATTTTAAAGAAGTTTGGTTTTTCAGTACACCTTTACATATGACTGTCCGTCTAGGAGACGAAAAGCTCAAAAACTACATGATATATCACCAACAATTTTGGCCAGAATACACACTGAGAAAAATCTGTTCTCCGAACAGCGGTATATTGTACAAATATACGGAATCCCCTTGCTTACTACAGAAATCAGTACGGAGTATCCGTTATCCGTATACTACACAGGCATTGCCCTTAGATGTTACATCATGCCGTTGCAGGATGTCTGACATCTAATAGTTTTCCGTATATTACATGCATATACTACCCTCTTCATCTATATGTTATATACGTCCATTTGTATGTGAGATCCTGACTAGGGATGGCCAACTGGTCCCTGGTGGAACCGGTTTTCGGGTATGAACGGATCCGGTTCTAGAAGATCCGGTTCCGGAACCGGTTTTTCGGATCCAGGTCTGGAACCGGTCTTCGTATCCAGGTCTGGAACCGGTTCCCAAGATCCGGTTCGGGAACCGGGTTTTCGGATCCAGATCTGGAACCTGTTTCGTAACCGGTTCTGAAAACCGGATCTCCAAGAACCAGTTCCTTGCGGGACCGATTCCGCTGGAAGCGAAAATTTGTGACCATCACTACGCTAAACCCGAACTGCTAGCAGGCTGTGAACAGTGTGCTAGATGAAATGGTGGAATCGACAGGTAGGCGCCTAGGCGGCGGCCGCTTGTCTTATTTGGCTAAATAAACTGGGTAACTGGCAAACTCATTGGCTAAACAGGCAAACTGGCCAACTCATTTGGCTAAACACCCACTGGTGGACCAAATTTTTTTTCTGGGGGCACAAGAGGGTCTGGGCGGGAAGGGCCCAAGCGCATGGTCCTCTTTGCGGTGTTTTGAAGGTGAACTTTGTGCCTCCTTTACGGGTTTTTGGGGTCTTTTGGATCAAGGTCTGGAACCGGTTCCTAAGATCCGGTTCTGGAACCGGGTTTTCAGATCCAGATCTGGAACCGGTTCCTATGATAAGGTTCTGGAACCGGGTTTTCGGATCCACGTACGGAACCGGTTCTGAAAACCGGATCTCCTAGAACCGGTTCCTCGCGGAACCGGAACTTTGTGACCATCCCTAATCCTGACCGCCTACATTGTTTCATACGGAAAGTACGGATAGATGGAACACTTATACAGAAAGTATTATAAAACATGCGTTTTCAGTTATACGTCCGCTGTACGTTGTCCAAAAACTACAGGATTTACATTTACAAATGTAACATACGATTTGTAGAGAGTCAAAAGTTAAGAAACGACTTCTTTAATGAAGATTATGTTCAAAGCGAAAGAGGTAGAAATAATCCATTTCCTATTTTAACGTTGATCACTATAGAGTTAAAGCGGTAATAGCGAGAAACTGTTTCATAGGATCGATTAAGTGTTCCAAGAATACATTTCTTATCCAACCTTGTGTCTCTATCTTAACCAAAACTGATAGAAACCTACTACAACTTCTGGTTTCAGTGTTGGTTTACATTGAGCAAAAATGGTAAGTGCGGTAACCGGTTTTCTTCCAAATCAATTTAGTATTGTACGAATACTTATCATTTTCTCTCTTAACTCCCTTCAATTCACACTGAAAGTGACAGAAATCAACCACTTCAGGTTTTAACGTTGTTTGCTATGGAGTACAAATGGTAACATTTAAGGAGAACCTGTTTCTCATAATCAATTAAGCGTTCCAATAATTATTTCCACCTCCACTCTAAGCTCTCTGGTGAACAATATCGTGTCCGTGGATTTTCTTCAGGTAGGTCTACTCCCGTTTCCTCATAAAATCTCATTCCACTAATTCTTCCATCATCATTCACTTGCCTTAATTATCCGTTTCCCTTAGCCTAAAGAAAAAAAAAAACGTTAAACTGAAATATTTCATTTTCATTTCTAATCTTTCTGCCAAAACCGGAAGTGGTAGAAATCTACTACCTCTTCCGGTTTTAGTATTAATCCATAACTTTCCAGCGTGTCCATATGGACACGCAAATGGGGATAACTTTTTATGCCTGGGAGATTTTGTGTGTGGAATTTTGTGACACGGCTCACAGTGAACACATTACAACAATAACAACAAAAATTTCATTTTCACACTTACTACGACCATATGGAATAAACGTAACTGAAAATATTATGAAATCAGGAAAAAAATTAATTCGGGCAGTTATGGGTTAATTGACAAAATATCATGCCATACAAACAGCTCCTTCATATGATATTCAGGAGAGATGGTTACTGTTTTAAAGATCTATTCAGTACGAGATCGTTTTCTTATATAACTAGACCCTATAATTATTCATGTTGTTACGTATTTCAGAGCAAATTGCCCGAATACTTAATCTTAATTTGAGTACGAGATTGTCTCTTTCTCTTGTCAAATCCTTTTAATTAAAAAGAAAAATCAAGCACTGTTTTTTGTCATTTATTAATTTAAATGTATATTGTATAATTTAATTTTGAAATTGATTGAAACATTAATTAAAACATCTATCCTTTAAAAATCTACTTTATTTATAACAAAGAGAAACTTTTATATTATCTTTATCTTCATGAATATTTTATGTTTTTTCTCTATATTTTTATTTCATTAACTTACTGCTTCAATTAGTTTTCTTTCTTTCTTTTTTTTTTTTTTTTTTTTGTAATTGTGACAGTGCAACCCATACAATTTTGCCAAAAAAAAAAAAAAAAAAAAAAAAAAGAGAGAGAGAGACAAGCACTTTCTGAAAGGAAACTACAACATATTTCTTCCATCTCAAAACTTTTAACGATGTAAAAGTCTTAAAAGAACAAAGTTACGTTAAATTCGTTTGTGGCAACTTTAGGTTCATCTAATGCTGTATGGGAAAGATAATTTTTGCTTTACGTTCTTATGAAGAACTCCTCATATATATTAAAATGCTGGTTTATATGTTTGTGGTCAAGAAAAGTTTATATGTTTGTCTCCAATTCTTTCAAGAATGGGGTCTCGAAAACCTCAAGTCCAAGAAACATGTCGTTTTCGCTGTTAGATTCCAAATTTTGTGTAGATTAACATTTTTTAAAAACATTCAATTAGAACTGGATATTTCTCTATTACATTTTTAGGGGTACACTGGAAGTGTTGATTAAAAAAAAAAAAAAAAATCTTATCGTACGAGTTATAGCTATATTCCAACGTCACATATTTGTATATAGGGGTTGCATATATCTCAGGCGTTTTCATGGCCGAATGATAATGCAAGACGAAGGATAACTATTTCCCCAGACTAAGATGAATCTTTATTGTTTGGAGTGTTTTGCCTAATGAACACCGTATATCAATGGCATTATAATTAACTGTGTGTGTAATGTATTTGCTTATTACATACTGCATGTAAGAAGAAAGAAAACACTGATCACCAGGGCCCGGATCTTGTTGACCTAAAATTTTCTAAAAAATGACCTATAAAATGAAACTAAAATTCCTGGAAAATGACCCTAAAAATCACAAATATTGACCTTAAAACTTGCGTTTTCTTAAACGTTTATTTCGTTAAACATTGACATTTTTAAATATCTATTGGATTTTTAATTAACATTTCTCACTCATATTTAAAAAAAAAATGTTTCAGTTAGTTGCACTCCATTGATCAGTCCATTGTATGGCATTGTAGGTACTGAAAACGTCAATTCACTCCCGAGTTGAAACTAGGAAGCACTCTTAAAAAATAAAAGTTCGCAAATGTAGACTACATGAGAATAATAGATGAAACCCTGTTTAAAATCTTTTTATGCCTTCTAATCCATTTTTAGTTATTCAGGTGATCACATCCTTTGTGGTCAACAACCCAAAACTATCTGTTTGGCCACCTACCAACCCCCACCTTTCGTTAACCAGCTACAGTTTAGGTTTCATTAACTTGTTAAGAATGCAGTTTTTCATCCCAATAGTCAGGAAGCAAGAAAAGAGATTATTCAACTTCGTCTTTTCCACATCCGTAAACCGTGTTCATTTAAAGGTTTCTTATGTAGAAGAAAAAAGAATAAAAAGTCCACAAGTGACCTAAAAGTTACCTTAAAATATTTAAAAAAATGACCTGAAACTTCAAAACGGCAAAAAGTGACCAAAAGTTGACCCTACAAAAGATATTTTTAGAACCTAGAGTTGATGGATAATGTTTTTACTTGAACTTGCCTTGTCATATGCGTAACAGAAAAAAGTTGACTTGTCAACAAGATCTGGGCCCTGCTGATCATACATGAATTAGAAACTCCAACCGGAAGTAGGATCAAATCTTGCAAATGGTGCGAGATATTGAAAAATATCTCCCCTTTATGGTACTCCTTGCCGATTTTTATCAAGAAGTCTTTCACTTGTGTTTATAAAGGGACATGTACAGATGCTGTGAGGAATGACAAGAAGATTCATGCTCATATGTGAATGATTCGCTGTGTAGACAGCGCAGGATCTGCTATTAGTTATACATAAGGTTAATGTACGCACTTTTGACGCGGGAGACCCGGATTCAATTTTCGTTGGGAACTCATGTGGTTTTTATAGCACGTGAAGTTGTAGGTTCGTATCTCATATAGCCTCGCTGCTGAAAGGTATGCTAAACTTAAATCAAACCACCGTTTTTTATGCATATTGAGGCTATGAAAGACGACAGTTACTATTGAAGTGAGACCCCACTTTTCGAGTTTGTATGTGAGACATTACAATCCCAGCAGGGTTTGAGCTGGCGAACACGCAATATGACAAACTCTCTTATCATAAGGCTTTGGAGAAATTCCTAGAGATATGGTTTCCCACAAATCTAGACTTCTTTTTCCTATATTTCTCCTTTGTTTCTGGCCCTTTTGAAGTGTTGATTCTCTTTAATCTCTTAAAGTCTGTGAGATGTCGGTATGACTAGAAAAAAGCTACAAAATATTATGTTAGTCATTTTGTAAAATAGGAACATTATCCTCTTCAAAGTATCCACCTCTCTGCACGATCCTTACATCGTTGCATACGAATTTTCCATTGCTGGAAGCAGTGTTACTAGTCGTTTTCGGAAACTATCTTCATGATATCTATCGTTTTTCGTTTCACAACTTCTACCGACTCAAATCTTGTTCCTTTTAGTGCTCCCTTTATCTTCAGGAATTAAAAAGAAGTTACACAGAGCAAGATCCGGCGAATATGGCGTTGGGAGTCGAGTTCGTCGATAGACGTGATCCTTCTAGTTGATCCCAAGATATGAGCAATCAAAAACTGGTTCCTCGCTTATTTCCATTGAAGTAATTATTGATATAATCCTTGTTTGATAGACTATCCGCAGTTTTGTTGAGATTAGCAGGTTAGTGTAATTTTTAGGATGCAAAATACTAATCTATCCGTGGAATACAACGCTGAAATGAAATGAAATGACTTTCTATTCGACAAATCTTTTTATTATTCTTATTATTTTCAAATATTCATTCATCTTACTGAAGTTTTGAGTGAGGAATAGGAATGATGGGAAATGCAACGATTCGTACATCAATGTTCGCATTGTTTATACTGTAACAAACCAAATTCCTTTACGTGGTGTACATTGTAAAATTGATACTTGTTTGTAATTATGCTTTCTAATTACGTATGACATTTTGAAATTATAACAATGAGCGATGAATGACTTCATTAAATAACTCTTCTTGACCCATTTGGGGGGCACGGTGTCTCAGTGGTAAAGCACTTACCTCCGGTGCGTAGGGTCCTAATTTGATCCCCAGGCAAGTAAGTTTGTGGTGGACAACATCGTGTCTGTGGGTTTTCTCGGGGTACTTCCGTTTCCTTCCACTTTCTCTTTTCACCAATTCTTCCATCATCATTCATTTGCCTTAATCATCGTCTCCATTAGCCTAAAGGGCATTTTCGTGAAACGTTAAACTGTCATATTTTATTTCATTTCATTTGGTGGCCCCGCGTAGCGTAGTCGCTAACGCTCTCGCCTTCGGTGTAAGCGGTCCCGGGTTCGATTCCCGGTGGGGGCAGTCGATCGAAAAACTGTAAGAAACTTTTTCAGATCAGTAGTCCTGAATGAGGTTTTCCTCATTTACATCAGCCAAATGCCAGGGTGGTACCTAACTTATAGGTCCCTGGCCGCTTCCTTCCGTTTCCCGGCTAGTGTGCTCGCCGAGGGATGTCATCCCTCATACGTGACGGGCTAAATAGCCTTACAAGTTAGATGCCAAGAGCCCAGAAATCTAAATCCTAATCATTTCATTTCATTTGAACCATTTGTCTGAGAACATCATAAAATCACGTCATGTTCATCTTCTGTTTGAAGTTTGTTGTTTGCAAGGGCGCCGATCTTGGGGCGGGCCGAGGAGGCCCTGGTTTCCACAAAGCTCATGTGGGCCCCCGTATTGTATTTATAAATATACAATATTTTGTATAATTTGAATGCAATTTGTCTTAAAATCCTCATATAACTTCTGCATCTGAATGGGGCCCCCAAATTTACAGAGAAATCGGCGCCCTTGGTTGTTTGTTTATACTGACCACCGAGTATTTGCATTGTTAACTTGTGTACTTACAATTTCGTTCTATACAATAATATTTGTGCAATATTTGATGTATTTATTTGTAATAAAAGAATAACCCTCTCGCAAAACGGGACAAGTTCTTCTAGTCTTCAAATATGGGTGAGTGTGGCGATGCTGTGGCAATAAGAACTGTATCGTAGTGCATTTAAATCCTTGTAGGGTCTTTAGATCAGATGAGAAGCTAAACAAAAGGTTTGGAACGTTTCGATGTTCAATATTTACTCAATTACGACTGTAGAAATTGCAAACAGAGGAATGGAGCCAGTTCTCCGTTGAAGGAATATAACTTGTGTTTATTTCAGACAATACAGCACATACAAGAAACAATTCTCTCCCCCGCATAATTCCGGTACACCACACCGCGCTCTACTGAAGAGACGTTCCATCTGCACCTTTTCTATTTAAAGCTGTTCTCCTGGCACGTTTGACTGCATAAAATGCATTTAGGGCGGAAGGAGGAGGATATATCAGTGGGTTTGGTCACTTGAATGATTTTCTTCATCATTTTTTTTCTTTCCCTTTTGTTTGCGTAGCGCTTCCAGCAGCGGGTGTGTTGAAGAGAGTCATCGCATGCAGAACTGTAGGCGTGGTCTCTCTGCAGACAATGAACGTCTGAAACTGCTATCGATTCGCTCTCCCGGAAACTCACACTAAAGCACTACAGCTTATGTACTTAGCATGCATCTGGAAGTAAACCCATAATTATAATAAGCGACAATAATCCCTTCCTAATGCGCGGATATAACAAACAAGCTTAAAAAGATGTTTTTTTGTTTCTTTCTCACGCTCATATAAAATATATATCTCGGAAGCTTTAGGAAAGAATATAGCGATGCTTCGCTTGGGAACGGCGAGTCACCTCATCCTTATATTTTCCACATTTGAGGAGAGTATAATGGTTCAGTGGTGAAACCTTTATTATTGGTGCAAAGGTTTGTTTTTTAAATCTTAAACCTCATGCGCTTGTAGTGGGCAATATTTGTCCGTAAACCTTCTGAAAGTTCTTTGCCGTTTTCTCCTATATTTATTCTGCCATCTTATTCATAATTCCTTTTTAAAGAGTTTGCTTTACCAAAATTCCTTTGTGTGTTTATCCTGTCTGTACTGGTGTGTGTATGTGTGTCCGTCCGTCCGTCCGGGAGACCAAAAATCTCAAGATCTTGATGAATCGTAACCAATTTTGGCCAGGATGCAAAAGACCAAAAGTTAGAAATCGAGTCCGTTGATAGATGTGATTTTCAAACCGGAAGTGGTAGAAATAAACCATTTCCGATTTTAACAGTGGTAAGTATGGAGCAAAAAGGTGATAGATAACGAGGTGCGGTTTGTTGCGATTAATTAAATATCCCAAGAAACAAAAGGGAAAGAAAAACTCCATCTTCAACTCTCTACTAAGACAGGAAGTGGTAGAAATACACCACGACTTCCGGTTTCAATATTGATATACATATATCAAAAACCACATGAGATAGTTAAAAGCATTGGTTTGAAATAAATTTAGAGTTTTAATAATAGGTACCGTCTTATCTCTTAATCCTCTATTCAAACCCGAATTGACATACACTAACCACTTCCGGTTTGAACGTTGAACACTATAGATTAAAAACGGTAACAGATAGCGAGAAGAGGTTTTCTGCAATCAATTAAGCGTCCCAAGAATCTATTCTTCTCCACTCTAATCTCTCTAGTATAACCGGAAGTGGCAAAAACCTACTACCACTTCTAGTTTCAATATTAATTGCGAATATATCACGCTACAAGAACCAAATTTCTTCGCGTGGTGTACACGTAATAGTGTTCCTATTTAGATATATCTTCTTTAGTCTAAAGGGCATAAAGTGCGATATTAACATAAAAGTTTGATTTTGTTTTATGTTTTATATTTATGACAATAATTCGTGAATGAAATGAAAAGTTTTTATGAATATTTGATAATACGAGAAATACAACTATTCTGAAAACATTTAATGAAAAAAATTAAAGATTCGGTGTTGTTGATAGTTTAGGTTATTAGACATGTACTGTACAGTGTTACTGAATTCTGAGAGGTGATTCCTCATATCAAAATAATAATAATAATAATAATAATAATAATAATAATAATAATAATAATAATAATAATAATAATAATAATAATAATAATAATAATAAAGTTTATGTAGGCTATGGGAAAAGTGCATAGTTTTAAACCTAGGACGGTCCAAAGCGTGAAAAAAAGACACTACGGCGCTTGTTATTCCGAACACGAGGAACTACGGAGCTGTTCCGATTTCCGACTTCCTGTCGTCGTTCATTTTGTTCCTACGTTTGGTTCACTTTTGATTCCGTTCATATCTGGGAATTGTGTTGGGAGCATGTTCGAGAATTATGCCCTATGGGTAATCATTTCACATCATTGCACGTTGAGAGGGGCGCGGTGGCTCAGTAGTAGAGCGTTTACCTCCGGTGCTTGGGGTCCCTGGTTCGATCCCAGCTCGCGCCGTGTGGACTTTGTGGTGGGCAAACATCGTGCTCGTGGATTTTCTCGGGGCTCTCCCGTTTCCTCCCTCTTTCTTCATTTCACTCATCTCTCATTATCACCGTCTCCTTTAGCCTAACCGGCGTAAGCGTGGGACGTAAAACTTAAAGATTTATTTTTTTCATTGCACGTTGATGAAATATGTAATAATAAGATATAAGTGAAAAGAAATAAGAACAAATAATAAAGTAAATAAGGCAATGCCTGTAGGAGTAACAATAAGTAAATGACATAAAATGCCGTGAGCCGATTAGTATAGGACTGTAAACCTACGTTTGGGCCACCCTGTATTATTAAATTTGTTGTTCTCAATTAACATTTCTCAAGCGATTCCACTAGAATGTTAAGAACTACTCTCGACATCTATGAAGTTTCAAAATACAAACTGAAAAGAGTCTTAATGTGTTACAATATACCTCAGAAAGTGTTAGTGGAATAACTAGAGAACGATTGTCGGGAAACATCTATAATATTATTGGTATTTAGTCATTGCCATCGATAGAAGTCATTGAGATCATCAAAATGTTATAGGTCAGTATAAAAGCTTATGAGTAGTTTTCGCGATAATCGGGTAAAAATGAAGGGGAACGCGGAAGGACTACTTTCCTCTAAAAAAAACTAACTAACTAACTCTATGTCCTATGAAACCCGTAGGTTCAATGCCGCGTTCACAAAAGCTCTCCTCTGACTTCTATCCTTAGCTAACTGGATCCAGTTTCTACTTTGTATTCCTACTGCGAGATCCATCTTAATATTGTCCTCCCATCTGCGCCTAGGTCTTCCTAATGGTCGTTTTCCGATGGGTCTTCCAGTCAAGACTTTGAAAGCGTTTTTACCTTCCTCCATTCTAGCTACATAACCCGCCCACTTAAGCCTCCTAGACTTGACGACCCTAACAATGTTGGGTAAACCGTATAAATTATGTAGTTCCTCGTTATGAAGTTTCCGCCATTCCCCATTCCCGTTCCTCTTGGGTCCGAATATTCGTGTCAGGATCTTGTTCTCAAATACTTTCAGTCTATGTTCTTCCCTCAGAGTAAGCGACCATGTTTCGCAACCATACAGAACAACAGGCATGATTATGGTTTTATATACTTTAAGCTTCAAATTCTTCGACAGAATTCGCGACGACAAGAGATTTTGAACCGAATAGTAACACGAATTCCCTGCTTTCCTCTACTTCCATAAAATATCTATGGCGTCCTCCACTTCCTAAAAATTATAATGGGCAACGGTAGACATGGGAGACGGCGCGGCGTCATCCGACCCCCTACCTTTTCAGATCCACTTTTACCGCTGGGTAAAACCATGACTGAACCTACAAATTGATGCTGTTTAAGAATGATGTCACCTGTTAAAATGAATCTCATACTGAAATATATATCGCAAATAACATTTTCATTATGGGGCTAGTGAAACACTATATAGTATAATAAACGAGATAAAGCCCAAATTTTATCATTAACACTTCTACTTAATTTTTATTGAAATAAAACGTTGTCCAAAGATAACATATAACAATTGATAGGTCGCATTGAGATGACAAAATGCCATACTTCTGAAACAGTTTTATTCTTTAGAAATTCAACAATATAATTTTAGATTTTCAAAACATTGTGAAATGAATTAAGTATTGGAACAATTAAGTTGAGAAAACATTTTTTCGTCTATAACGACAATTAGTAGTCATAATTACTTCATAAACCAATTTTACCTGAAGAACAATTTTATAAACTATTTGAAGCCTGTACATACCCAAGTATTAAAAAAAAAAAAAAAAAAAAAAAGCATTCGGCAAGTTGGCGTGTTTTTTGGCTTTCTACGCTTGCATTTTCAAGGCGTGCTTTCATACAATCTGCCTTTTGTTGTACTTGCATGCAATACTTTAGATCCTGCTCAGAGCATCATAGCATCACTGACCATTCATTCGCTCTTGACTTGCCGCCAACGTAAAACGCTTGCGTCAAGTTTGAATGGAACACTGAATGCAAGGTTGCCGCCATGTAACTTCATTACTGAAATCCAGCTTGTGACATGCTTGCATGCTTTCCAATGAAGCCAGATGCAAACTTGTCGACTTCCAATGCAAGCTTACAGCAAGCAGTTTGCACGTTTTTTTCTGCTACAGGTCAGTGGCCAGCGCAAAAAAGTAGGGGCCGGATCCAACAATATTATAGTTCATTTGCAAGCCTACCATGAAAACGTTTAGGAGGGGCAGTAAAAATTTTGGGCGGCCCGGCTTGCCCTAGACCCCCTTGGATACGGGCCTGCTCTGCTACTAGGGCAGTTGTCTAACCAGCCGTTTTTCACCTTGTTTATCTAAAAGAAATTAGAATAGAGATACCTTAAAAGGAGAACTGGAGTATTTACACAGCAGTATCAATAGATGGATTTTTACTTATAAACAAATGACAATACCAGAAGGATAAACTATTTCAAATTGAAGAAATAGTAAGTTATTTGTCGTTTTGTGGAAGATGTATTTTCCCAAAAGTGAACGACACATACGTTGTTAATTAGTAAGATAGTTTCAGAAATGTTCCACTAATGCTGAAAGGTGAAGTAAAGAAAAAATAATTAGATTGCTTTCACGATATTGACTTTGAAAAGTAATTACTGAAAGATTGTAGGTTATTTTCATATTGAAGCAGCAAACTCAGATGGCGTTAAAGATGTACTACTTTAATTTAGTATTCTTCCGAGATCTAAAAGTGATAATATCTTTCTCTAGTACTTTCAAGTTCCACAGATTCTGTACTTTGTGCAACATTCATACAAGCTTTAGAAGCTTAACACTTTTTCTCATCTGAGTTTGGCGTGTATTTTTTTGGCATTTGATTGTTTCAGAAGTTCGCCATTAACTTCCAGGTGCTCTTGTCTGATGTTTTGTGTGTTGTGAAACAACACCGCACCTTATCTTTGTGCAGCAGTTGCAGAAGAAGTTGAAGCAGTAAATTGTAGAAGTTTGTTTTGTTGTTGTCTTTCACTAAAGCCCCTTGCAATTAATAAGATGGTGTTAATGACAGAAGGATTATTTAAAAGCATCAACTTTAATTGGAAGAGAGTTTCCTCACTTCCCAATTTTCTTTTCTGATGATCGTTTCGAAGTAGCTTGCAATAGTATTGTTCAAAAGTGGTATCTCTTTAATTAGTGTTCAGTTCTAGGACGTATATATTCGTTCATGTTTCAATGGAAGAAAGCTTGTTGAAATGTGGGTATATTGCAAGGATCTTATAAAATAGAGGATCTCCCATATATATCTTCATCCTATTAAATCAATGAAGCCAAAAAACAACCGAGAATCGGCACGTCTGATTGGCTACTCTCGTTTATGCCATCGTCTGATTGACTACTTTCGTTTCCGCCATGATTGTTGGCTCAAAACATTGCGATCCTATTGGGCGGAGTGGGCAGAATAGGGGTGGCGAATCTGTGACGTATGGCTTCAAGATTTTGTTGTAAAAGCAGATTCTCTTGGTATATTGTTAACTATGTAGTAGTGTTTTTTTTTTCTTTCAAACTTTTGTATGATCAGTTAGAAGAAGAAAGCATAAATTCACAGATTATAAAACAAAACGTATCGAATGCAATGGCTGGAGTGAGAGATCCACGACTAAACCGATACCTTAAAAGGTTACAAAAAATATTGGATACCACTCAGTGTCGTTCCAGAACAGTCATCGAATTCGCACCTATAGAAGAATTTGTTCGATATAAAATCTTGTTGTTTGCACTATTTGTCAATTGTAATAAAAACTATCTTGTCTTTTGCTATCAATTCGCTGCTGGATGAAGGTATATCGAAATTTTTTTGGCTGATATGTCATGTTATAAATCTTATAAATCTTTACCTTAGTGTGATCTCGGGGCCACGGTGGCTCAGTGGTAGAGCGTTCACATCTCGTGCAGGGGATCCTGGTTCGAACCTAGCTCTCGCCAAGTGAACTATGTGGTGGACAAACACCGTGTGCGTAGGTTTTCTCGGTGCTTTTCTCGTTCCCTCCCACTTTCTTCATTCCACCATTTCATTTATTTCTCATCATCGACTCTTTTAGCCTAGCCAGCATAATCGTGGGACGTAAAATTGAAAAAATTCATTTCATTTCATTAATATGATCCATTAATATGGAACTATCATTGTCCAAATATATTCTTTATCTGTGTTAATACTCAGTTCTTAAATACATGATTTTAATTTTAAGTTCATTTACCTCTTCACTCCACTCCCTCCTAATTCTTCCAGTTTTCCTGTATAGATTTTTGAGGGGAAAGAAACTGTTCATCACACTCCTGTTCTTATAGTTTAATAGTTAAGTTAAATGAACGGACTAGAGCTAGCCTTAGACCACAATGCTGAGACAAGACAATTAAGACAATAAAAGACAAATTCTGACCAAAGCATTTATTATCTAATAAATAATAGTGCTACTATACAATTTCTCTAAAGTATCTTTGCCTTCATCAGACACATTATCGGCATCAGACACAAATCATCAGATAATGTATCTGATGAAGGCTAGGGATGCGCTCGAGTCGAGTCGAGTCGAGATTTAAGCCTGTCTCGACTCATCTCGAGAAAATGTTGTCTCGACTCGTGTCTCGACTCGAAAATATGGTGCTGTCTCGACTCGACAGTCTCTGTCTCGACTCGACTCGAATTCGAGTCGAGACGTCTCGAAATTCGAGTCGAGACAAAATATACGATTTAAAATATATACACACATCAACCAGACCGTTATGACTACCTACTTAATTGTTAGTATGTCCACCTTTTGGCACGAATAACAACGGCAACGCGTCTTGGCATGGTCGCAATGTTCCTCGGTGGGTCGCTGGAGAGAGTTGGCACCACATATGCACACACAGGTCATCTAATTTCCGTAAATTCCGGGGAGGGGGTGATGCACCCTCACGTTACGTTCAATCACATCCCAGATGTGATCGATTGGGTTCAGATCCGGAGAGTTTGGGGACCAGCACATCACTTGGAACTTGCTCCTGTGTTCCTCGAACCACTCCATCACACTCCTGGCCTTGTGACATATTGCATTATTTTGTCGAAAAATTCCACTACCGATGGAAAACATGGTTGTCATGAAGGGGGTGTACGTAGTCTGCAAGCAGCGTGCGACACATCGGCCGTCATGGTGCTTTGCTCGAGCTCCACTGGACATATGGATGCTCACCTGAATGTTCCCTAGATAATAATTAAGCCGCATCCAGTTTGTCTCCTTCCCGCAGTACAGATGTCAAGGAGCTGTTCCCTTGGAACACAACGGATTCGCACCCTCACATCGTCATGATGAAGATATCGGGATTCATCAGACAATGCAACGCTCTACCATTGTGCCAAGGTCTAGTGACGATGGTCACGTGTTCATTTCAGTTGTAGTTGCCGATGTCATGGTGTTAACATTCGCCATCGTTAGGAGTTTTCGATGCACTGTGTGTTCAGACTAGTGTTGTGAAGGCCTGTGATAAAAACGGAAATTTTGGGTAAAAAACAGTTTTTTTTACTGTTTTCCCGAGCTGAGGAAAAAACGGAAAATTTGGGTATGATCAGAATCATCATTCTTGTTAATCACAGAATCATTTTAGTTAATATGTTAAATCAAACATATTTCATAGAGATATCTTCATTGTTCTATGTAAAATTCCGGAAATTTTGAAACCATTAGAAAAAATCATTTGTTCGGAAATATTGGCAAAAACAGGAAAATGTAGTTTAAAAACTATTTGTTGGCCTGATGCTAGTGATCTTACTTGCTGTAAAATGTCTGCAACATATGCAGTGGGAAGTGGAAAATCCGAACTAATTGGGACCACAGGTATTCGGATTTTCAAATTGTTCGGATTTTCGAAAATGACCAAGAAAATATCTTTTAGGCTTACATATACTGTACGGTATGTTCTTCTATCGATACAGTGGTTATTCAGTACATACAGTAATTACAATACCGCACGTAAGGCTACTTACATTTAATGTTTCTGAAGAACTTGCGTGTACTCTAAGTCACACTTAAAACTTATAGGCCTAAGAAAAAATAAAAATAAAAATACATGACAAACAATTACATATAAATGAACTTTTGTAAAAACACTGACTTCACAACGTCGATGGACACGCTATTGTTTGTTTATCGCTAGCGTTAAGACAAAATGTAAAAACCTTCTAGGGACCGCGTTCGGATTTTTGACGATAGGATTATCGACGTCCTAGTGTATATACAATGTTTTCGCTAACGGAAAAATACTTAGAGCAACAGGTTTTAATTCTACTTTACACACATATACCGCACAAGTGAGTAAATTTGAGCAGCGAGAAATATATTAAATGAAACTTCCGTTAGTTATTACAGACTAGCAGAATATCCGTTCTTCGCACGGGGAGAATACGTTTCATTTTTGGACACAAAGGGCACCAAAACTGTCACCAATGAACTTGTGGAGCCCCAAAACTATGAATTTGACATTCATATCGATAATTTTCAATTATCTTTACATGTCACAATCCTCCTTAGAGTACTAATGGGGCTGAATTTGTGGATTTAAACGGCATCTTCTGTTCATCTCAGCGAGTATGGATTCGAAGCCATTTTCGATCATGTATATATATATATATATATATATATATATATATATATATATATCTAGAGAGAGAGAGAGAGAGAGAGAGAGAGAGAGGCGGATCCAAGGGGGCTATAGCCTCCCCCTTCACACTCAAGTATACACTGCATAAAATGGGCTTCAATCCTGCTTTACACTGGATAAAACTGCAAACCATGGTTTAGCCCCTCCCTTGATCATATCCTGGATCCGCCACTATATATACTGTATATAATGCTCAAAAAAATTAGGGGTTCAGCTGAAATATCACACAAGACCTTAAGATAGTGTATGAACAAGCTTGTGTTTGACTCATATTATCATACAAGAAGGAATGCTTTAAGATACACTAGAAAAATGGGGCACATACTGGTGTTGGGGCACGGAAAACCTTGTTCACATGGCTCATGACACAAGTGAGTTATGTGTGCACCTCTCGAACTGCTCACAAACAGGCAAGGCAACAACACTGATTGTTCCTTAATATGTCATATGATCACTTCGAATAGCCAACAGGGCCTCGCACCTGCGTGGCATGGATTCAATCAGATTATCGATGAGTTCTTGGGGGATGTTGTGCCACTCATCCAGAAGAGCGACTTCCAGCTCTGGAATAGTTGTTGGATTTACTGGCCTAGCAGCAATTCGTCTGCCAAGCATTATCCAGACATGCTCAATTGGAACGAGATCCGGAGAGCATGCTGGCCACTTCATCCGAGCGATACCCACAGCATCCAGCATCTCATCCACTAACCGAGCTATGTGAGGACAAGTATTGTCATCCATAAAAAATAACGAATCACCAATGGCACCAGCATAAGGAAGAACAAGAGTTTGCGTGATCTCATCCCTATATCTGAGAGCCGTCAAAGAGCCATTTCGGATGATGTGGAGCTCAGTACGCCCACCAATGCTGATTCCTGCCTACACCATCAGTACACCACCATGATACTGGGATGTTTCTCGCACAAACATGGGATTGTGTCGTGTTCCACACTCTCTCCAGATGAGAACACGTCGATTATCAGGCTCTACACTGAATCGAAACTCGTCAGAGAACAAAATATTGCCCCATTCATTGCGTCCCCACCCACGATGTTCCTCCGCCTACGCTCTTCGATCAACACGGTGTCATGCAGTTAATGGGACACACACCATAGGCCTACGTGCGTAGAGACCACCTTCTCGAAGGTGATTGCGGACCGTTTGAGTAGATACTGTGCGTCCTGTTGTTGTTCGGAAGGCTCGCGGCAGCAGAGTTGTATTCTGACGCCGGTTTCGACGGGCTGTTAACAAGAGATAACGATCGTCTCTGGCTTTGGTTGCTAGTGGACGGCCCTGTCCTTGTCTTCTTTGAACACTTCCAGTTGTTTGAAATCGATTCCACAATCGGGAAATCACACTCTGTGCCACCTCCCGCCATGACTGACCAGCTTCCAACCTTATTGAGGGCCGCGGTGGCTCAGTGGTAGAGCGTTCACCTCTGGTGCTTGGGGTCCCGGGTTCGATCCCAGCCCCTGCCAAGTGAACTTTGTGGTGTACAAACACCGTGTGCGTGGGTTTTCTCGGGGTTCTCCCGTTTCCTTTCACTTTCTTCATTCCACCCTTTCACTCATCTCTCATCATCACCGTCTCCTTTAGCCTAACTGGCATAACCGTGGGACGCAAAACTTAAAGATCTTTTCCCGGCTCGCATACAATTATAGCTTAATTTGCAAATCATCGCAAATGGAAGTGTCACCATCGATATTAGTGACCGCGAAAACTATGGATTTGACACTAATATCGGTCATTTTGGATTACTTTTACATGTCTCGGTATCCGACCCCCCTTCCCTCTGGTGACCACCAGCCCGAATAGGGTGAATTCGTAAGTTAATGTGATCAGAGTTTCGCCATTGATTTCAGCGACCGCGAAAACTGAATTCGACAGTAATATCGGCCATTTTCTACCACTTTTACATGTCCCTGTAAGCGCACCCTGAGACCCCCTGGTTCGAATTAAAAAAAAAAAAAGATTCGTCTTGATCTGGGGCCTGGGCCAGGGTACCCCTGACTAAAATTTGGTAACTCTCTGTCCACTCGTCTGGTCCCCAGGCTGCATACAGACAGACAAACACAAACAAACTATTTATTTTATTTATATTAGACTAGATAGATTCTTGCAAATTATGCCAGATTTTCATATTGTCTTTCCGAACTAATTTTAAAGACCCGCTCCTACTTATCTTTATACATATACACAGTATATCTATATTTATATCTATCTATATCTATTTATGTATATAACAAACGCAGGAATTACACCCTAAATAACGCTCCTGGAGGACCCCTTTCTCAAAAAAATTGCTGGGGAAACACTTGTAGAAACTTCAGTTTTCGTGCCAGACGATTACCGACACCTGGTGGGGAAAAAAAAAAATCCTTTAGCGATCGAATTAAAAAAATAGTTCTCCTCAGGTTAGTGTTCACTGAGAATATTGTTATAAAATTTAAATTTTATGGGTAAATCAGTAGACTTTGAATACATCCACATCGTATCCACTGAGTTGTGAAATTGTGTACCTCCAGATATGGGCGGTCGAAGAAAATTTTCTAGGGGTCATCTTCAATGTTTGCTATATTAGTCTTGCATTTAATGTGCATGGTTTGTTATATTACATATACGTGAGCCAGGGAGGTTCATTCTTATCAAACACGGAGATTATGAAGGAGCAGATCTACTGTACAAAATATAATAAAAACATCTCTTTCAGATTTCTATCATCCCGCAGTCCAACCTCGAGACGGAAACATAAGAGATAGGCTTTTTGTTTTTAAACAAGATAACGTGCCTAGCGAATGCTTTACATTGTGAAAATTGTATTAGTGAAAATTAAACGAATATAATTTTACAACTTAATATACATATCACTAAATGTTGAGCTCCCCGTTGCTATATGGTTAGCGTATGCGCCTTTCTCGAACGAGGTTTGATTCATGGTAGGAGCTCATGTGTTTCAAATCCGACGTTAAACTGTACGTTCACGTCTTGTAGAGCTCTGCTCCTGAAAACGACGCTAAACTATAATCTAATTTAATATTACTAAATATTAAAAAATAATGACTTACCAAGGTGACGTCAATTTGGCAGTCATCAAATCCATTTTATACTTTCACTTAATCCAGTGGATACTAATATAACAATTACAAGACACACGCGCATATAAATACTCAGAAACAAGTACATACACACGTACACATACACACATATGAACCCTTCAAATCTATTTACATGTGGTGGACTGCGCTGCATCAAGCATTGTTATCTTCATCATCATCTTCTCATGTATCTGCATTATTTGATTCATCCACAGATTTGTTATTTGTAGGCATCATTCATTTTTGCATTTTCGGGAGGGTTCAGGGTTCTTTCTTCATTTCTGTATTGGAAAGAGAATCAGAGGAGGAAGGGGGAATTTATACTTTAAGAATGGATAATATTTTAAGAAATATATACAAAACATGCCGCTTCCGACGCAGCACTGAAGCATTTCTTTTAGCGGTCATACCCCCTCCCCTCTCAAGTTGTAAAGTGCGAAGGGACTGAAACATCCCAGACACTCAGGGTTCAGTTGACAATAATAAAACTATGGGTAAGTAAACATCTTGTACAGAGTCACGTTTTGCTTATTTTTGAACATTTCTGTGAATTCAACAATACAACAGCGGAAATACTAACTGGTTTTATTACTCCAACCATCGCTTTAACTAAGGGATAATTCCCAACGGTCAGTGAGCCATCTAAATTTACGTTCTTTTTCTGTTCTCCAGAGGAAAGAACGAGATTTTGCCAAGATGCTAAAGTCAAGATGTTATATGCTAAATGGGAGTGAATTATGCTAGATCTAGCACCAAGATGCTAGATATGGCTTCACTGGCGGACTTCGATATCTACAGAACTTTCTGCCAAAGCATAAAAAAAAAAAAAAAAAAACAATAGCACAATAGTTTCGATAACATATGTGTGGTCCTTCGGTAGGCTACACATCTGGTAAGAAGCTCATCCCAAAGAGTAGTTTGGACAAAAGATTCGTAGCCGGCTTGTATAGATAATTGAATTCAAATATTCAAGTATCCATTTACTGAATGCCCATATCGTGTATGCATGCATTTGCATGCATTATTTAATAAGTAAATAAAGTACACACACAATTAATTATGTCAGTGATAAACGGTGTTTATTGAAAAAAAAAACCCTCTCCAAACAATGAAGATTAATCTTAGACTGGAGAAATGGTTATCCTTCGTTTTCATTATCATTTGGCCATGAAACAAACGTCTGACTGATATACAACCCCTATATACAACTATGTGATGTTGGGATATATAACTCGTAGAGTATGATGCTTTACTTTTTCAGAAATTTCAGTACTTCTAGTGAAATGAAATCTTTAGTTTTACGTCCCACGGTTATGGCGGTTAGGCTAAAGGAGACGGTGATGATGAGAAATGAATGAAATGGTGGAATGAAGAAAGTGGAAGGAAACGGGAGAACCCCGAGAAAACCCACGAGCATGGTGTTTGTCCACCACAAAGTCCACACGGCGCGATCTGGGATCGAACCAGGGACCCCATGCACAGGAAGTGAACGCCCTACCACTGAGTCACCGCGCCCCCACAGTACTTCTTGTGTACCCCTATAAATGTAATAAAGAACTAATGGCCATGTTTTTTAAATATAAAAATATTCAATTAGAACTGGACAATTTACATAAAATTTGGAATCGACAAATGAAAACGGCACGTTTCTAGCACTTGTGGGTTCGAGGTCTCATTGTTGAAAGGATTGGAGACAAACATATAAACTTTTCTCTGAGGAGAAACATATACGCGTAAATCTAGTATTTTAATATATAGATAATAATTGGAATAGTTTTATTTTCGAGTGCTATTTTTTAATATTTGCAATATTGAAATTTTTGAACTTAAATTTTTCGCGTGTTTGAAAAAAAAAAGAGATATCATTACTAGTAAAATTAACCTAATACAAACATATTTATTTTTTCAATTTTTCCGGAAAATCGAAAAAAAACGTTTTTTTTAAAAAAAAAAACAGGCTCGAAATTTCCGGAAATTTGACAACACTAGTTCAGACACACTTGTACTTTGCCCAGCATTAAACTCTGATCTTAGTTCTGACGCAGTTCGCCGCCTGTTCTGTTTTACCAGTCTGCCCAGCCTACGACGTTCGACATCTGTAATGAGGTGGGGCACACAACCCCTCGACATTTGGACGTCTTTTCCCCTTGGTTTCACCACTTGCTGAAGACAATCACCATAGCACTCCTTGAACACCTGACAAGTCCTGCAGTTTCCGAAATTCTCGTGCCGAGTGTTTCTGAACGAGCACTTTCTTCAAAATAATATTAAAAATTATAGAAAAATTTTCGAGACATTCGAGTCGAGTCGAGATTTTTACCAGCTGTCTCGACTCGACTCGAGTCTCGACTCGAAAATTCGAGTCGAGAAATGCGTTTGTCTCGACTCGTCTCGAATTTTACAAAGTGTGTCTCGACTCGAATCTCGACTCGAATTCGAGTCGAGTCGAGTCGAGATTCGAGACATATCTCGACTCGAGCGCATCCCTAATGAAGGCAAATATACTTTGCCGAAACTATAACGCTATTACAATATTTATTAGATAATATATGTTTTGGTCAGAATTTGTCTTTTACGGTATACAAGATAATTAAGTGTATGTAATTACAATTTATATGACACAGCTTTATGTCCCTACTATTTCAATGATGGTGGGGCCGCGGTGGCTCAGTGGTTGAGTGTTCACGTCTGGTGCATGGGTCCTTGGTTCGATCCCAGGTGGCGCTAAGTGAGCTTTGTGGTGGTCAACCCCATAGCAGAAAATTTGCCGCGATCTGCGATATGATCGCAGAAAATTTGCCGCGCCTGTGCAGAAAAATTGCCAGAGGGAAAAAAAAAATATAGCCAACTGAAAAGTGTAAAAACATGCCTGTTATGTGTAGATGTCTTAAATGCTCGGACGACTCACATAAATATAATTTGAACTGTTTTTTTTTACGTCGCGTAAAACATATTTTTAGCAATCACAAGTGTTTCTTTTGCAGAAAATTTTTGAAGAATTCCTGCAGATTTTTTTTTTTTTTTACTTACAAAAGCTCATCGCAGAAAGACAAAGAAAGTTCTGCCATCGGGGTGGTCAAACACCGTGTGTGTGGGTTTTCTCAGGGTTCTTCAACTTTTTTCATTCCATCCACCATTTCATTCATTTTTCATCATCACTATCTCCTTTAGCCGAGCCGACATAAGCATGGGACGGGAAAACAAAGATTTCATTTCACTCCAGTTATTTCAATGATTCTTTTGCAAAGTTAAATTGGGGCATCAGAGCAGAAGGAAGCCAAATCTAATTATCAAATTATGAGAAAAAGATACATACAGTATTTTTGGTACGCTTAAGGACATAGAAAAGTTTATTATTATTATTATTATTATTATTATTATTATTATTATTATTATTATTATTATTATTATTATTATTATTATTATTATTATCGTAAGAGTTATTTAATACTTGAACATGAACATTTTAAGTTCTGAAATCAGCTTTTGATAGGAATCTTAAAGATGGAGCATGTGCAAAATGAGCGAAAAGTAGATTTGATTCCCTTTAATATATTACAAACATTTTTGTTAAACGTATTAATTGTCGATGAAGTTTGAGGTATACTTTAATTTTATTTTCATGAAAGTTCTAACAAGTTGAATACCTTGAAGGATACTATATAAACGAAAGGAAGATCACGTTTAAACTTACTTTTGAAGTTAAAATCTATTGCAGTGGGAGAGTTTTCTATGGCTTAAAAGACGTCGTGTTGTAAGAAACGTGTGGATTCTCCGGGATCTATGTTGATGATGCAGTTCCGGAGCAAGAATCATGTCTTCGAAATACGTTCACCTGGTAACATGTATGTTGTAGTGCAAGCAAATATTTGATATGTTTGGAGTACATGAACAATGTTTAACTTCCTTTTAAAGAAAAGCGCAAAAACCCTTCGGAAGGGAAAATCTAGACATCCAGTAGAGACCGTTGCTAGGAGGTTGTAGCTGGTTGTCAAGGGATTCAATAAACGGATGTACTGTAAATGTATGTACACATAGAGAAACAAGAAAGAAACCTGTTTGAGGTGACTTATTTATTTAGTAAATGTTTGAAATATGGTTCAAGCGTCCAGTTTTCTCGAAGTTTCCTTTAACATACAGGGCGTGTCCTAAAAAGAAAAAGTTTCGTTTATATATATATATATATATATATATATATATAAAGGTAACCAAGAAAGTTCTGTCGCGTTTTGTGGAGGTCTGTGTTCAATTGGCCCTCACACCGTGAGCTGAATGCGAATGGAGATAAAGCGAAGTGTTGGTGTGGTTGGTGTGGATATATCCAACATACTACCTGGTTGTGGCAGTTCATTTACACCGTGAACTTGCGTAATAACAGAGTAAACACGGGACCTCCACAGAGCGTCATAAGGGCGTGTATGCTGTAGGAGTTCAAACTGGAGTCAAACGCCGCTGCAGCGAGGCTGAAGATATGCCAGACCTTTGATGAGTGTGTCGTGACTACGTGGACAATGCAGTGGTGGTTTAACAAGTGAAGCACTGACGAAACTCTAAGAAGCACCACGTGCCACAAGACCAACATATGTACAAAATGAAGGACTTAGGCAACAATTGAGGCGAAAAGTGTCCAGACATGTGAGGAACTGGGACTACAATGCAGTGTGAGTGGAGAAACCATTCGACAGTACCTCCATCAATTTAGGAAACACTACAAGTTGGGTCGATGGGTGCCACATGATTCGATACCAAAGCAGAAGGTCACGGGAGCAAACACCTGTGTTTCTTTGCTGTCTCGTCTGAGGAAGGAGCCATTTCTGGACAGGATATTATCATGTGATGAGAAATGGGTCTTGTATGAAGCTCCATGGCGCCGTCATCATTGGTTAGCATCCCATTAGCCGGTTCCAAAACAGCCGAAATCAGCACTGCTCCAAAAGAAGATTCTCCTGTGTCTTCGGTGGACTGTTTGCGGCATCGTGCATCGGGAAATGCTACCAGCTGGTCAAAACATCAATGCAACTGTTACTGTCAGCAGTTGAGGCGTGTTTAAGAAAAACTCGAAACTCAAGATCCAAGACTTTTGAATCGCAAAGGAGTCCTCCTGTTTCAGGACAACGGTACGCCCCACGTGACTAAGATGACGCGGGACACCATTCTACGCCTTGGATAGGAAACACTATTGTATCCTCCATACTCCCTGGACATTGCACCGTCCGATTATCACCAGTTATATTCCTTGGTCAATACTTGGAGGGTGCCAGTTCAAATTCCTAGTAGAGGTGCAAAATGCTAGAGTTGATATCTTCTTCGCATCACAGCCCACTAAGTTCTACCGTGATAGAATCCACAGCCTTCCAAAATGTTAGTAGAAGGTCGTTGATGTTGATGGGGACTAATTTTGGTCTTCCAGGTACGTCTTAGGTGACATATTGATCTTCGAAGATGGTGGGTGAAAAAGCGACAGAACTTTCTTAGTTATCTTTATATATGTTATTCCAGTACGAAAAAAACTCTTTTTTAATGTGTCGATTACGGAAATTCTTTCTTTGGAAAAACTCTTCGTACTCATAACCAAAATTAGTCAAATATGTTAATTTTCAATGAATTTGGGAAATGTTCATATTAGATGTGATGTGTTTTATGTGAACTATTGTAATTGATTTTGACAGTTTTTTAATGTTAAATATTTAACGTTCCATGATTATGTGCTTTTAGGGTAAAGGAGACGGATAATGAATGGAATGGAAATGTCTCGGAACAATTGATGAAATGAGAGTGTGAGAGGAAATTCGGAAAACTTGGAGAAAAACTACGGATATGATGGAATGCCACCGTAAATTTACATTGTCTTGGATCAAACCAGGAACCCTTTACATCAGAGATCCTAACTCTACCACTTTTTTCCGTAAAAATATTTTATCTTTCTTTTACTTTTTATGACTACCGGACTTGACAAGAACACGAATACAGAAACATCGAGGGAACGCCCATACTCTTGAGAGGGACTTCGAATCGCGATGGGTTTCGATAATGAGCCACCGTGCCCTGATGAGAAGAACCTCGCAAACCACATTCGTTTTATTATTATCAGTTACATATTATTAACAAGTAGTAGTATCACATGTATACCAGGAGAAGGAGTTTAATTTCTATGGCGTGATATATTCTCAATTAATTTTGAAAACAAAACTGGTGGTAGATTTCTACGACTTCCGGTTTTAGTAGAGAGATTAGATTGGAAATGAAATATATTCTTCTTGGTTACCTCATTTCCGAAAACCGTTTGGCCACCGTTGGTTCCATTTAAAAGTGACGAACTTAGACAGGTGGCCAACTTACAGAAAATAAGTGTGATTGGTGTACAGAGGTTGTTCAGCCTACGTTTGGCCGATTTCGTTCCTTCCCCTTCCCGGGAAGAATGGACTCACCCAACCTGGCCCGTGGCGTCCTGCAGTCTTGTGCAGTGGCTTCCTGGGAACGGAGTTGTTTTTCCGCGCGGACGACAATAACGCACAAAACAGGACCATTGTTGTAAACGATAAGAAAATTGATTTGTCTGTATCTTAGTTTTATCATGAAACGAAACGAAATTTTTTAGTCAGGGGACTCTCGGGATAGTTTTTCTGCTCTCATTTTTCCCAGGATACTTTGCGGTCGGTGACGTCATGTGGAGGTATCGCAATATTTTTCAAAATAAGTGAAATTCTGCATAAACAATAACACTACTGTTTCAAGATGGGGAAAAGTTATCTTACTTGTGCAGTAGCTCATTCTAATAGCATAGGAAGCAATACAAATGAAATAATGTTCCATCGATTCCCTAAAAATGATGAACTTCGAAGAAGATTTATTTCCCGCTGTAAGCGAAAGAACACTTTTAATGTGGATAACGCACGAATATGTTCTGCTCACTTTCCACTAGAGGATTATCAAAGACTTTGAAAAACCGAGCTTCTAAGTTTCCTGCAAAAGTAGTGTTTAAGATCTGACGCTGTTCCTTCATTATTGATACCAAACTGGCATGGGGAAAAATTAGCTAGACACTAGTCAAGTTGAAAAACAGGTGTGTAATAACAATAATTAATTTTACTTTTATGACATTTGTTTCTGAGGGAGTGAAGCTTAAGGAGTTTATGTACGTAAAGCGAAGTGGAAGGGGGTACCAACAAGAATATAAATGTATACTCTCATATATTCTTTAGTTTAAATGATATTCGTAAATTTTGTTAAGTATCTGAAACATTATTCTGGCAAAGTGCTCAAAGTCCACTTTGAGCAGAACATTCATAGGAACCTATTACGAACCGAACCTAACCTAACTTTACCTAATCTAATCTTGTTTAACCGAACCGTACCTGTTACATACAAATCACATTGATTTTATTCCTTCTCGAATGCCACATCGTGTTACAAAATCATTTGCTCTGATCAAAGTGCACTCTTACCATATTCTTAAAGGGCTGGCCGAGAGAGGGGGCTAAGCCACAAAAACTAAATTCCGATAAATCCAAGGGCAAAGTGTAGGACAACTGCAAATTTTCCCCTGTGAAGGTGGTTCTTTTATGTATGTATACCACTCTATGGATATCTGTGCAACTTATAACCTGTAATGCATAATGTAAAATGTGTTATATTGAGTAATAAACGAATATTAGTAATGTAAAGGAAATATTTTGCAGTCACGACTTCTGACAATTTGGTTAATACACACTAAATACAACGGGTTAGGTTAGATTTCTAACATGACCTAACTTAACCTAACCTAACCAAATTAGGTTAGGTTAGATTCGATTATATTAGGTTAGGGCAGATTAGATTTCTAACGTAACCTAACATATCCTAATACAACCTAACCTAATTTTTTACATACCCGGAATCTCTGAAATATTGGATAATGTTTGTTTTATGTATTTTACTACCTGAAATGTTCTTATTGAGAGGATTGGTTTATGGAAAGTGTTTGAACTCCTTCCACTCTTAGAATTCACGTTTCAATGAAAGTGCAATGACAAAAATCCATAATGCTACCCAGTGGCGGATCCAGGATATGATCAAGGGTGGAGCTAAACCATAGCTTTCCGTTTTATCCAGTGAGAAGCAGGATTAAAGCCCATTTTATCCAGTGTATACCTTAGCGTCAAGGGAAGGCTATAGCCCCTATAGTCCCCCCTTGGATCCGTCACTGATGCCACCCCTTCCCCATGCCCAAAGAGGGTGAATTTGGTTTTAAACGGTATCGGGTTGGTCACTATTCATTTCAGTGACCCTGAAAATTATGGACTGGACACCAATTTCGGCTGTTTTTGATTATTTGTCATCTTCCTATCTCCTTTCATCCCGAGCCAAAAAATAATAAGATCCTAAGTTAGGCCTGGCTGCATTAAGGTACCGGTACCAAAAATCGTTAAAGTTGGTCGAGGAGAAGTTAGCAATCAAACATTGTTACAATGATTAGAAAATACCCCCTCTTCCCCTTAAAACGGAAAATTTCAAAAATAGCGGGACATGTTTTTCTTTAAGCTTAATGAGGAGTTTATATACCGAGTTTCATCTTTCTAACTTGATAGTTTCGTGAGACACTGTATTTTAGGTACAAATTTTGAACCGCTTCTACCCTTTAGGATTCGCCCTTTAATCACCGTAATAAGGACCAGGTGAACTCATGTACAGTACCAAAAATTATAAAAATCGATCCAAAGCCTAGAATGAATTAGCGAGTAAACATTATATTCATTTTTATTTGTATAGATAATTATTATTGACGGTATTTATATATTTATTACATTATATTGTCTCATCTGTGAGTAGAAATAACTCATTATTTGTATTTGGAAAGACAAGGAATATCACAATTGTGTTTTGAATCCAGTTTTACGAATAAAGCGCGAAGTGTAACAAGCCGGCAAACGAAAAAAATCTTCACTGATACCTCCACATGACGTCACACACAGGGAGCCAATCAGAAAGCTAATCGCGAACTGGGGCTACCTGTTATTTTATATACCTTGTTTTTTAGTATTCTTTACTTATAGCCTGTGTGCTGAAGAAAACACAGAGCACACAGAGAAAAATCCGTTCTCCGGACAGCGGTATATTGTACAAATATACGGTATCCTCTTGCTTACTATAGAAATCAGTATGGATATACGTTATCCGTATGCTACATAGGCACTGCCCTTAGGTGTTACATCATGCCTTTCAGGATGTCTGACATCTAACAGTTTTCCGTATATCACATGCATATATTTATGTTACCTTGGTCAGCTATATGTTACATACGTCCATTTGTATGTGAGATCCTGACCGCATACATTGTTTCATACGGAAAGTACGTATAGATGGAACACTTATACAGAAAGTATTATAAAACATGAGTTTTCAGTTATACGTCTGCTGAACGTTAAATCCGAAAACTACAGGAATTACGCATGTAACCTATCTTTTTAAGTACGCCACCTGCAATTTTTTCTCTATGCAGTGATAGGAAATCCTCAATGAAAACCAAGGACACAATATTTTCTACCTCAAGCTCACATACAATAGGGTTCTTCACATAAGAGTTGAAGATTCTATTACTGTACTAAGGATTTTTGTTTTTCATTTTTTAACTGCTATTAATTAATTGTTAACAAAATCAATTAATCTTTAAATTTCGGAAGCAACACATTTACAAATAGTTAGTATTTCGAGGTTAATCCCGTTTCTTCATCATTATTATACAGTGGCGTTGGAAAATGAAAACCTTTGCCCGAGCTGAATTTTACCAAAAAAAAAAAAATCATCGGATAGGAAGCCAAGTCCATCGTACTTGTAATCCCTCCTCCTTTTCAATACACTCTGTGTGAGATTTAGCTCGTTTCGAGTGAGTTCTAGTGAGTCTAGTGAATTACACGAGAGGAAATCGTATTTTTAAAAAGTTACATTATCAAATAAGAGTAAGCCATTATCACAATATCAAAAAATCAAATTTCTTTTCTTCTTGTTCATTTATGTGCACTCATGTCCAAAATTATTGTCACATGTCTATAAATATGTCATTGTAGGAATATAATTTGATAACGAATTCGCCCGGTATTTCTTATAATGTTAGTATGTGTATAATCGGCAAACACATGTATTTCGTAAATTTCATGTCAAAAGAGCAGTAAATAAGAACAATAAAACAAAAATAAAACTTTCTTGTCCATTTAGCAACATTTTGTTTTACTCATTCTAATTTTCGTATTTATAATTCTTTTCCTATGAATTTTACCGCAAATATACATTTCCCGATTATATACATAGTATCAGTATTAAAAGTACCCTGCAAAATCATTATCAAATTATATTCTTACAAGAAGACAGTTATAGATATGCGACAATCATTTGGGACATGAGCGTACCTGTTCGTTGTCACTCACTCGATGGACACTGAGTTCAACAGGGTTGAGTCAGAAGCAGAGAAGCGACAAAGTGAAAAAGAAACAATGCTGTCCACATTCCTGTTATTTTACTCCATTGGACAAAATTTTATCTCCACAATGTTTGCGTGGTAGTTGGAAGCGGAAGAAAGAAGGAAAAGGAAAATTATTTTTAGGGAGGGATGATGGATGAGAAACAAAAGCAGCACACACAGTCTTTGGAAGTATAACGTTATTGTTATTATTACATCACTGTCAATAATTGATTCCATGGAAAAACTGAGAGTGGTTATTCATTATTTGATTTCTATTATCATTTACAATACGTCGGATTTTTTTTTTAAAAAATTGATTCTTCCCTAAATATTGACCAGGCTATAGCCCGGGCGGTTCCGGTGCCTCTGTAATATATTCCTTTCCAATTTTGTGTCTTTTTTTTAAAGTAAAGAGTTTTACTAATTCAATGTTTAAAGATTTTAAGCATTATGATGAAATGTTCATTCCAGGCAATTCCTGCATTGAATAGTTCGTTTCAGCCGCATTGCTTTTCCATTGGTTAATGTATACTTAGTCCACTATCCCTTTGGGGCACTTATGGTACAATTTGTACCAGACTGGTGTTTCATGGTACATTGCGTTATAACTCTCCTATTTGAGCTTTTTCGTCCGGTTTTTGTTGTTGTTGTTTGTTTTTCAAATCCAGAGGCATTGCAGAAGACCTTACGTATGGTTTCACACCTTCCTGCGTCGAGACATAGGAAGTGATGACGTCATAATTTTAAATATATATTTTCTTTTATATGTTTTCTTTTTCGCCTATGTTCAGTATTTTTTGGCGGGCTTATTTTTGCACGTAGAAGATTGAAATTTTGCACAAACATTCAGTCAACCGAGTAGTATTTACCAGATTTTTTTTCAGATTTCTGCGTTAAAACAGGGGGGATCCAGAGGGGCAAAAAGTTGAAAAAAGGGATATTTTTACCAAAAAATCAATTTCTTCGGGATTTTTCCGCCTTAGATACATGATGGAGACATGTGAATGGTACCGCCTGAAAAACAGTTCTATTCTGAAGAGATGACGGGCGAAACATGACCCTAGGGTAATTAGGGAAGTGTCAGGGAATTTTTATCAAATTATACTTCTGTATAGGGGAATTTTGGACATTTTGGGTATTTTTTGCGGGCTTATTTTTGCACCTAGAAGATTGAAATTGTGCACAAACATTCAGACCACCGAGTAGTATTTAACAGATTTTTCATATTTCTGTGTTAAAACAGGGGGGTACAGAGGGGCTAAAAGTTGAAAAAGGGATATTTTTACCAAAAAATCTCTTTCACGGGAGTTTCCCGCCTTAGATACATGATGGAGACATGGGAGTGGTAACGCCTGAAAGGCAGTTCTATTCTGAAGAGAATTATGTGCAAACTATGATCCTAGGATAATTAGGGATGTCTCAGGGAATGTTTACAAAATATCCCTCTGTATACGGGAATATTGGACATTGTCGGCATATATTTTTTTGGCGGGCTTACTTTTGCACCTGGAAAATTGGAATTGTGCATAAACATTCAGCCCTCCTAGTAGTATTTATCAGATTTTTCAGATCTCTGCGTTAAAACAGTGGGATCCAGGGGGGCTAAAAGTTGAAAAAATGGATATTTAGACCCAAAAAATCCCTTTTTTCGGGATTTTCCCGCCTTAGATACACGATAGAGACACAAATGGTACCGCCTGAAAAGCAGTTCTATTCTGAAGAGAATGATTGGCGGATTATAGTCCTAGGGTAAATAGAGATGTCTCAGGAAATTTTTTACTTGAGGTCATGGTGTTTTGTGGTAATTTGGGGCATTGTGGGGATTTTTGATGAAATTTCTCCCGCCCTTAGTATTCAAGATAGAAACTTGAAATTTGGCACACACATTCAGTATACCAAGTACTATTTATCAGTTTTTTTGAGATCTCTACGTTCACATAGGGCCGTTCCAGAGGGGCCCAAAGTGTGAAAAACATTTCCCTCGAAAGTTTCCCTTTGACATAACTTTTCCCTCTCTTGGTATATGGTATGAGCATGCAAGTGGTACCATTTGAAAGCCAGCTCCATTCTGAAGAGAATGAGGTATGAACCATGATCCTAGGATAAATAGTGACGATGCAGTAGCTGCTTGACTGAAAGTCTAAAAAAATACCCCAAAATCCCCGGATCCCGAAAGGGCTATTCGTTCTTCCTTCTTTCCTTTCTGTAGTTTCCCAAGTAGACTCCAAATGTATCCCATAACGAAGACCATATTTCTCAAAGACTTGACCTCATGTTAGGCACATTAAGAACACAAGTATCAATGTTTGAAGTATTAAGTACAACGTTGTATGTAGAAGACAGTAAAAATTCGCTCATAGAAGCGAAAGAAATAGACAAGAGTCATGCACCCTGCAAAGATTATAAGGTCTGGCAACATTCATTCGTTTGTATAGTCTTCAATTTGACACTTTATCGTGAAAGAATGGTGCTCCAGTACCAATAGATATCAGAAGCAAACAACGATCAGAAGGCATAGTTCTTTGGAATGTTTTTTTGGATACAGATCTAGTACAAGGTGTGATGAAAAATACGGCGAATAATTTTGTTAGAAACAAAGTAATAAGCTTGCATGCAATTTCATTTAATTTCCTTCGAAATACTGTCCTTGGCTAGCAATGCACTTGTCCTAACGTTAAATCCAAGCATTTCCGGAAGGCTTCTTTTGGAAGGGCATTCAGCTCCTCTGTCGTAGCCCTTTCAATGTCAGGAATGGTGTCAAAAACGTTTTCCTTTAGGAACCGTTTTAATTGTGGGGAGGAGCCAGAAGTTGCATGATGCTGTATCTGGAGAATAGAGCGAATGTGAACAGACAGGGATATTTTTCTTCCAAAAACTCGCGAATCAAAAGCAAAGTGTGGCACGGCACGTTTTCATGGTGAAGAAGGAAGCCATTTGCTTATTTAACCGACGGTTAAAATGTTTTTCATGGACCCATATGATAAGTTTAGTTCTTCGAAAAACTCTCGATGGTCATTCAGCTGTTTGAACAAATCATATGTGTCACTTTTTACACATTTCCATCTGTTTTTGACGTTCAAGGACGTCTCGGTTGTTACTCGTTTTCAACCGACTCCTTGCTGCTTTTGAATCGCTTATACCATTTGTAAACAGTCTTCAATGCTACCACTTCATAGCCATATTCTGATTTTGACGTTTATTGAGCTTCTTTGGCACTACTTTTCTTTTTGCAGCTTTGAATAAATATTACTGTCCGCGCGCGACAGACACACTTAATATGTCCTCACTCTTCTGCCTCTGGAAGCCAACTAACACATCACAACTCGTTCAAACTCAACACTGAGTGTACCAAAGGTTTAGGTTAGCGGGCTTACTAGTTGAAGTGGATAAAATATCGATAGATGGCACTGTACAACTACATTCACTGTACTTTTTAATCACACCTTGTATTACATTACTAAGATTTTAGATCAGCATCATCGTTTTCAATTTAAGAAAAGAAGAAGAAGAAGAAAACAAGTGAACTCTTTCCACGAGATGTGACACTATGGTGGCCTTCCAAAGTATGTGAGTTTAACCGGAAGTAGCAGGTCCATGCTAGAACAACTTTCGGTTCCAATAGAAGGATAGCGTCAGATTTGGAACCTATTCTTCTGTCTAAAAATCCATATTCTCACTGTATCTTACAATTATACCATAGGAATCAATATTGAAGCTGAAAGTTGTTCTAGAATGTACTATTTCCGATTTCAGTAGAAGAGTTTAGATGAAATTTAAAATTTTGGATCTAAAATGTCGTATTTTCTTCTGGAAAATGCAGTGTCTTTTATCTCTACTTAGCTTTGCGTCTGAATAAAGACATTTACTATATATATGAACCGTTTGTCGCTTCATATCACTTATGGTAATCAATATTAGAACTGGGAGTGATAGTAGATTTAGTAGATTGCGACAACTTCCTGTTATAATAAAAAATAAATAAATCTGAGATATACCTGAATATATCTGTTCTTACTGTATTGAATCAATTTATTTAAAAAAAAAAAAACTCTTTCTCAATATCTGTTACTATTTTTTTCAATATTGTGATAAGTGTTGAAACCGGAAGCCATTAGTGTCCTCCGATTTCAGTTTAAATAGAGCGAACATGGTCGAGACGAAACTGGAGAGTGAATATACTTATATGTTGCAAAACTCCATCTTTTGAGATACATCTAAAAGATGGTACAGTGGATTTGAATTTTTCCCAGTTACCTTTTACTATATTTTTTCTTATATATAGTAGTAATAAATATTATATGTAAAATATAAGATCCTCTAAGATACCTTAGTGGTTTGGTGGTAAATTTGTAGGAGCTCAAAGAACAAGTGTCTTAGGGCGACAGGAATCAAGGCTCTTGCGGCCAAGGTTTAGGTAGATACCTCTCAGAGACCAGTCGTCTTAGAGAGGGGATAAAACTCAGAGACTAGGCGTCCTAGGGAGTGGTGAGGTGTTTGCAGAGAGCAGGCGTCCTAGCAAAAGAAACTATCAGAAACCCCGCGTTCTAGGGAGTGGTAAGGTGTTTGCAGAAACCAGTCGTACTAGCAAAGAAAACTTTCAGAGACCAGGCGTCCTAGAGAGTGGTAAAGATAAAGTATTCTCAGAGATCAGATGTTCTAGAGAGTGCAAGTGATGATCAATCGGTGGAGATTGATATCTTCTACAGTGTTTTGGCTCCTTTCATCCAGAAATGTTGCTGACTTGATTAATCTTCGTCACTTCACGATCATTGACGATGATTGACGATGTCTTCTTCGTAATTGTCGTATTTTGTTTGTTTACAGCCAATACGTGGTGCACCTTGTAATATAAAACATTTTCAGCTCTTGCTTATGATTTTCGTTCAGTAGTTATCAATATTAAACAGAAAATAATAAGAAATTTCTACCACTTCCGGTTTTAGAAGAGAGAGATTAAGGTGGAAATGTAATCTAGTCTTCTAACACTGAATCGATTCCAAGAAAGTGCTTTTCGCCATCTATAACCTGTTTTGTTCTATGGTTATCAACGTTAAAACTGGAAGTGTTTGGTTTCTACCACTTGTGGTTTGAGCAGTGGGTTAATAAAAGAGATGGAACGTATTCTTGGCACGCTGAATCGATTTCAAGACACAATTCCTTACTTTTTACAATCTTTCACTATTTTTGGTCTAATACCTCCTGATGGACAGATGGAATTTGCAATTCTTGAAGACTTCAAATACTTATGTACAGCATAGTTTGTAAGTTCAATAATAACAAATGAGAAAAAAAGAACCAGATAATAATTCAATTATCATTTATTTCACTTTGTAATTACTACAACTTCTCTCAATTGAATGAAATTTGAAAAAAGAATGTTCTTTCCTTTTGTGACGTACTCTTTTATTTACTTATTTTTGTTTCGTAACATTCCTAAACTTCTCTTTTGAGGAACAAAATTGCAATTTCCTGGCTCCAAACGAAAAGAATTTTCGCCTCAATACGAGACACACATCGCTATTCATTTTTTCCCCCTTCTTCGCTTCATTCCTTTTCGTTGCACATATCTCACAATCTTACGTCTTCTATCTATTACATTCTTTTTTTTTTTTTATTCCCTCTCTTCCTCAATCCCAGTTCACATTCTTCAGACGATCTAAGAAATAGAATCGTTGAAAAAGAAAAAGAACAGAAAAAGCGTAAAAACCGAAACTCTTACGTATAGTTGGAACCATTTTAGCGATGAACTGGGAAGAGGTTATCTTCCTGAATCCTTATTCTTGACTTGTGCACTTCTGAGACTACGTAGTTTCTCGCTCTCTCCTTTCAATTCCAGACGTTCTTTTGATAACTGATCACGCAATATTTAAGGGAAAAAAGGGGGTTTCCGAGGTGAAAAGTCCCATTTTCTCCAGCACTATCAATAAAATATGATTTTTCTGCTTTTTTGGATACCTCGATTCGCTTGTTACTATATCAAAAGTTGTTTTTCAGGAACCTATAATATATAGATATTGGCTATCTAAGTCAAATTATTTTTCTTTTAGACTGTATCCTGTATTATATATTACATTCTTTGGAGAAAGTATGGTTCCAAATTGGTGATGGATAAAGCAAGATTTTAACCCCTAGACGCCGGGTTTAACATTTGCTGTTTTATTTCATGTATGATAAGACTTAAAGTATCCTGTTAAATGAATATGTTTTATGTGAAAACTGTTTATTTTATGCATGATAAGCAGCCTATTTCATACGAAAATTCATTTTATGATAAACAGTCTTGAAGACCTAGGCGCAGATGGGAGGACAAAGTAGTAGGCCCCCGCGTATATCTAGTCGAGTCAGCAAAAATTCCTCGATTCTGATTGGCTGAGAGCGGTCACGTGACGTTAGGCCCCGCCCACGCGGGAAATTCAAATTTTCAGGTCACGTGGTATGACGTCATGAGTCACCCTGCGGGGAAATCCCTCATTCTCTTTTATGACTGGGATTTTTGAAAATTGTTCCCTTTTACGGGTAAGATGTGTGTTTTGATTGGTTGACAGCTGTCACATGATCTTAGACCCAGGGATATTTGAAAATTCGTTCCCTTTTACGGGTAAGATGAGTGTTTATGATTGGCTGATAGAGGTTACATGATCTTAGACCCGCTACACGGTGAACAGGTCACATGGTATGACGTCATGTTTTACCCTTGCGAGGAAATCCATCACTAATTCGTTTCCTTTTACGGGTAAGATGAGTGCTTTGGTACCTTGATTCTGATTGGATGATAGAGATCACGTGATTTTAGGTCCTAGGATTTTTGAAATTAGGGTGTCCTTTCTGATGTATACTTTGGTATCTCGATTCTGATTGGTTGATAGAGGTCACGTGATCTTAAGCCCTGGGATTTTTAAAATTCGTTCCCTTTTTTTACGAGTAAGATGAGTGTTTTGGTACCTCGATGCTGATTGGCCGACAGAGGTCACATGATCTTAGACCCGCCACACACCCCATGAGTGAAATATAGAGCGATATGTCGGTGATCCTGGATTTTAGAATTTTGTTCCCTTTTATGGTTATCCTTAAAGTTCCCATGGAGGGCTCAACCCATCCTTAAATAACCCTTTTATGGTATGATATTGTACTGAAGTTTACCTTAAATATTATCATTCTCTGTGACAGATAAGATGATTACCAGCTTTTTTTACCTTGATGGAGATCCTGTCCTTGAATTAGTAGCCTATGTCTCTGGAAGTAACAATGGTGAAAGAGAGGTGTCGCTTGTAGATTTCTTATAACACATTGTTGTGAGTTTAAGCGATTTTTTAAACGCTCAGTAAGCGCTTCATTAATGGAAACAGTGTTGCCAGATTTTTTTTAACCTAAACTGCTCCGATTCTTTTCGAAACGGTTCCGCAGAGTACAAGAAATTTTAAACTAAAAATTTTTCGAACTAAAAAATTTCAAAACTAAAAAATTTTAAACAAAAAATTTTCGAACTAAAAAATTTTGAAACAAAAATTTCAAAAAAATTCGAACTAAAAAATTTAAACTAAAAACTTTCGAACTAAATTTTCAAATCAAAAAATTTTCGAACAAAAAATTTTCGAACCCAAAAAAATTCGAACTAAAAAAAATTAAAAATTTTTCGAAAAAATATTTTAAACTAAAAACTTTCGAACTAAATTTTCAAATCAAAATTTTTCGAACTAAAAATTTTAAAAAAATTTCGAACCAATTTTTAAAATAAGTTTCGTACTAAAGATGTAAACCACATTTGAAAATTTTCAAATTAAAAATTTTTCGAACTAAATTAAAAATCAAATTTTGGACACTAAAAAAATTCTTTAATTATTTTTTCGAACAAAATCGTGTAAACCAAATCTTGAATATATTTTCCACCTTAAATTTTCAAGATTACCATTTATTTGAAAACAAGTGTTCAGGGTTTCAAGAAATAATAAAACATATTTTTTTTCAACTTGTTGTATTTTAACGAAAAGTATGTGCTCTTCCTATACATGTTTATTAACATAATAAATACAGGATCTAATTAATGAATATGTTGGACGCGTCATCATCTTTGAATGTTGTAGACGTATCCTGTAAAGAAAAAGAAGAAACGACGGATTACTTTAAGAATTTCCTTTTTCTGAAACAATAAAAATGAGTCAATATTGATAAGAGAGAAATAAAACTTACTCGTAAATGATGGATGTGCTTAGGCTCATCTTCCCCCTCCTCGGGTACATTTCATCCACTGATGATGGTTTACGAACTTTTTTCTGGGTACTGCATTTTTCTAGGTGTTGCTGCTTTATGGTCAAGGTTCCTCCTTGGATACGAGATGACTGCATTTTCTTCCACTGATGGTTGTGTTGATGGTTTATGAACTCTTGTGGGTACTTCATTTTCTTCTTAGTGTTGCTGCTTTGTGGTTAAGGCGTGGAAAAAAGGAAAAGGAAAAAGAAATGGTGGCCTTATTGGGTATTTACAGTTTTTTCTTCTTCATCTTCTTTTTCCAGTTCCATCTTCTGTTTTTTAACGTACCCGTACGGAACCGTATCATAAGAATTGATTTCTTTAAATCGACGTTTTGTGTATCGGATACTGTACATTTTTTCTTCTTTGCGTGTGACGATGGTATGGTCTTTGGTCCTGCATATCTTATGGGGGATAGTGATGGTGACTTGTCCACGGCATTGATTTGTAATCATTTCTTTTAGCGTGTTGAAATTTAATTGTTGTCCTGCATTGTAATTTAATGTAAATCCTCTAATTTTGCATATGTAACTGGTGACGTTGGTATCCGGATTGTATATTTCTAGGCTGTAATTTTTTGGTCCTCCACTGACAAATGTCTTGATGTATGCTCGTGGTCCATAAGATTCCATCTCGTCCGATAAGCATCCCAAGTACGTTGAAGGTTCAATGGTTGGCTCTCCAGGCTTCTCCGTAAATATCACAGAATCCGTGTCGAAATATAAAACACGTTCCTGCAACATTTCCAGGTACTTGTACAGTTCCAGACGTGCCTGACATGTTGTAAATGCACCTAACACGACATTGGTGTTTCGGTTTTGAACAGGCACATGTTCATTGTACTCCCAGAACGCATACAACATCGTATCATTGATGGGTACAATTTGATGGAGTTTAATGTCGGGGGAAGTGAGTTTTTCATAAAATTCTTCCGGCCGATCAATAATTGTGGTCTGGCTAAAGTTTGATCTTTGCGAAAGTTTTCCCCAAAGAGCATTAAGACAAAGCTTAGATAAACTTCTTCGTGTAGGATTATTTTCAATTTTGGACCGATCCAATGCAATACCTTCACGCTCCAGGACGGTTTGTATGAATTTTGATTTGTCTTCTTCGGTCACACAGGAACTGGGCCAGCCAGACGCTTCCATTTTTGATTTTAAAAACGTATTGATATATTCCGTGAACAAGCCACCTGTTTTCGTGATGGGATCATATTGTTCAATGTCATAATCCCAAATTTCAAAAATTTCCACTGGTTGATATCCTAATTCTACTGCTTTCTGGATTTCATATGATACCCATGTTCCAGTGAGGCATCGCTCCTGGTCGTTGTGCGTACACGTTGCTGTAGGGTCTGGGTTCATTTCTTCGGCACACGCAGCACACAGTGGAAAGAGTAGTTTCTTGTTACATCGGTAAGGCAGGAGACCATGATAAAGATGGCGACTTGGTAATATCGTCATTTTGATTAGACCATTGACTTTATTTATTGGTGGTATATTTTCATCACCCTGTAGATAAATTCGTGGATGGCCTACAGGGTATTTAGCACACTTATTGATGTAAGGATAAAGCGAGACAATATCGAAATATTTTATTACTTCCCCCGCTTTTTCATCGACTTGGTGGTACAATTTCACGCAATTGGTCCTTCCTCCAAAAAAACTATCTCTTGGATTTAATGGTCTGCGGTTCATGTACGGGTGATTCTTCAGATACGTCGCCATTGCAGGATTTTGTTTTAAGAACTGATTAAATTCGCACTCCCACATTTCATGTACAATGTACCCCAATTCACGCAGTCTTGCATTTTTTCTTTGCGTTCGTTCATAACGGAATTCCATGGTGTCTTCTGGATTGCTGTAGATGGGCTGATTACGGCCTGTAGTAAAACATACTTTACACCCGTGGTAAAAGCAACCGGCATGCTCGTAGACGTGCTCCTCTAACGTCTCAGGATCTTGGTAGTAACCATCAACATGGAATCCCGCAATAAACACTTCTTTTTGTCGGGCCGCATGTAAGATTTGTTTTCCTTCGCTTTTTTCAATGTAGGCCAGCCATTGCATTGCAGCGATCGATTGGGTACTTCTCCATCGATAGCCATGTGCCGGTAGAATTCCAATGGTGTTGGGTTTAAGGAAATTCCGGCGAAATACTAGATTGGAAGCACTGGCAATCGTGATCGTCTCCAAGAAGGGATTCACTTTGGTTTCTGTTTCAAATGACGTCATAAACGAAACGCATGCTTGTCGCAGTACATTGACATCTTGAATACAATACTTGAGAATTTCTTTCTGAAAATCAAACGTATCATTACGATGATCGTTGTACCACTGCATGAACTTGTTTCTGTCTTCGACGGCCATTTCATCTGCACCATAATACTTCGTTTCTGGAAGTGGTCCAATATACGATTGATTCTCCTTGGTGTTGAAGAAATGCGGGAAGTAGCCTTTGGTTGCGGGTAAATTGAACGCTTTTGACAATTTACTTAATGCCATAGGTAGGAAGTTCAACGAGTCAATGAACGTCAGATTATTCAAGGTTAAACTCAGTATCTTGGTCCCATTTAATATGACGTCAGGTCTCCATTGGCATTGTTCTACCATAGCCTTTAAAATGAAATGTCCATCGTATCCCTTAGCGTTGTGTGCGACACAGAAAATCCTATTTATATTGGGACGCCGTTCCCGCAAGTACTGGAGAAAATCATAAACTGGATCCTCTCCTTGGAAAATATGCTGGCGCTGACCACACGTACTGCAAGACTGCTGGATATTAGCGTTTTCAACACATGCATAACATACTTGTTGTGCAACCAATAAATTTGGAATGTGTACATACGTATTATCGCCAATATTCGTGTCCTGCATAGATTCTATATCATAGAATATCAACAAGGCTTTCTTTGCGTGCATGAGTGAAGGAACACCAGGTTTCAAACATTGTCGATCAGGAAGCATAAAACATTGATGGGATCCTGGAACAATCTTCTTACAAACATTGCAAAAGATCTCATTGCAATCATGAAGTCGTTGTCCACTTCGTACAAAAGAATAAACTCTGTAACATTTAGTACATTGCTGCACCATTTTGCATATAGGTTCCCCACGATGATATACAATATTACGATGATTGTTAAAACATTGTTCGCCGTAAAATTGACGATTGCAGTCGTTACACAGCACTAGCGTTTGGTTCTTGTCGCATAGAGGTCTCTGTAGACATTTGGAGCATGTTACAGGACAATTTTTTACATGTTCATTGCGTTTACTATACTTTTTATGGCACGCTTCACAGTAGAACTTGGTTGCAAAACAAGCAGTTAAAGATTGGATGATGTCAAAATGGCCAGCCAAACAAATCAAATTTATGGGAGTGCGATTTTCATCATTGGGCCCCTCGTACATGATGTCACGGCCTGTGAAACTAGTATACACTGTAATTTTATATTCTTTGAGGTATGCCTGGAATTGTCGAATTTCATTTACACTGGCACCATGATCCAAATTCACTCCTGCATTTGCACATAGCGCATCGACTTCACCGTCCACAATACATTTTGTTTGATATTGATACTGCTTATGTCGTTGCACATCTACATTCTTGTATTTTTTCAGGCCAATAGCAATAACAAGGGCGTACGCCAGGCACCTTGAATCTTGATTTTTTACACGTACAATCCCTCGCTTGCAACGTAACAATTCTTCATTTTGAAGTACTCCTTGCCGCAAACCGCCGCCGTAGCCACGTGGAATATCCACACGATGGAAATGAACCGTGAATGGTTCGTGCAGGAGAAATGCATTGTTACTTTGTAACACTCTTTCAAAGGAGGCCCACATCGTTTCCAGTGTCAAGTTTCGTGCTTGGCGAAAACTCACCCAAAATGGTTTATTCGTATTCCGTGGTGATATTACTGATAAACCAACCATCGCCTCATCGTCGACATTGGCTAACAAATGGTCTAGCATTGCTTGGAAACTGTTGTGTACATACTGTATGATATCGGTTCCTACGGGTGGTGCGTTGAATTGAATTTCGAGCATTCGGCCCTCAATGTTAAATCGTCTATAATGGCGAGTGATTTCATTGCGAACAGTAAAACCCGATTCGGCCATGGTTAAAAACAGGAGAAAACAAACAAACAGGTACGGTAAAACAAATGTGTAATGGGGGAAAAAAAAAGGAATTGTGCAGCGTGAATTTACTACAAAAGAAAAGAAGAAAGAAAAATCTTAATCACTTGATAACATTCATGATAAATTCTTAACTAAGTGATTCATGTAAAGGTCCTGAGTTTGATTCCCTGGCGGTGGCGTTCAGAATCTCATTATGAAAGCACATGTACTAGAAATCAAAGTTTTTTTAAAAAATAATTATGTTACTGAAATGAGTGTTTTATTGCTGTCAAACTCGAGAGCATTACATCAGCATGTAACTGACCTACCATTCTATAGTGATAAAAAGAATGCATGAAATGAATAAATGTTTCATCAGTGCTGAGATGTGACAAAGTACGCGTAAGCATTTTTTCTACTCACAACGACCTTTAAATGATGCGTTTGCAAGTTGAAGAGATTCATCAAGCATTAGCGTAACACATACGTAATTGTCGAAACAAAATCTGTATAGTGTATTTTTTTATTATTATTGTGACTAAGCGGTTAGCGTACATGGTTCGGACGTGGAAGTCCCTGGTTCAAGCCTCGGTGGGTTTGCTTTCCACGTCGGGGGCATGTCAAGCCTATTCTGTAATTTAATATTCTCACGCGTTATCATACATTCTTTTCAAAACTAAGCTAAATGGTTGACGTGCACCCCCTCATAATACATAAACGTACATAAATCGTCTATAATGACGAGTGATTTCATTGCGAACAGTAAAACCCGATTGGACCATGATTAAAAAATGAAAACAAACAAACAGGTACGGTAAAACAAATATGTAATGGGAAAAAGGAATTGAGCAGCGTGAATTTGAGTTGATTTTTTTGATTTTTTAGTTTAGCGTCCCTTTCAGCAGCGAGGCTATATGAGACGTGGACCTACTGATTAACGTGGAATCCGAACCACATGAGCTCCCCGCCGGGAATCGAACCCTGGTCTCCCACGCCAAAGGTACGTATGCTAACCGCTTAGTTCGGGAAATCATAACATTCATGATAAATTCTTAACTAAGCAATTCATGTAAAGGTCCTGAGTTTGATTCCTGGCGGTGACGTTCAGAATCTCATTATGAAAGCACGCGTACTAAAAATCAAAGTTTTTTTAAATAATTATGTTACTGAAATGAGTGTTTTATTGCTGTCAAACTCGAGAGCATTACATCAGCATGTAACTGACCTACCATTCTATAGTGATAAAAAGAATGCATGAATGAATGTTTCAACAGTACTGAGATGTGATAAAGCACTCGTAAGCATTTTTTTTTCCCACTCACAACGACCTTTAAATGATGCGTTTGCAAGTTGAAGAGACTCATCGAACATTAACGATACACATACGTAATTGTCGAAACAAAATCTGTATAGCGTATTTTTTTATTATTATTGTGACTAAGCGGTTAGCGTACATGGTTCGGACGTGGAAGGTCCTGGTTCAAGCCTCGGTGGGTTTGCTTTCCCACATCGGAGCGCTGTCAAGTCTTTTCTGAAATTTAATATTCTCATGCGTTATCATACATTCTTTTCAAAACTAAGCTAAATGGTTGACGTACACGCCTCTGGCCCATGTTCAATCTCGGGCGGTTGCTCGAATATCACGTTAAGCTGAAGGGGCCGCTAATGCTTTTAAAGGGAATCGAACCATATTATTCTCAGACATAGTTTCTGAAATTTTGTAATGCATTCTTTTCAAAACTAAGCGCACACATTTTTCTGGCCATGGTTCAATTCCCGACGGGTGCTCGCTGAAGGGACGCTAAACCATATCATTTATCGTGCTTAGTTTTAATGTGTGGGGTTCCTGATTCGTACTCCCACTTTCCCATTCCACTAATTTCTTCATAGTCTAAATATTTCGTACTAAAAGTAAAACAGTGTATTCGTGATCCGCCCACAAATATAAAATAAAAATGATTTTGGAATCTTGGGTGACAAATAAAATCTCACTGAACTTACCTCAAATTCAATGAACAAAAAGTCGGTGTAGTAAAGCTTCTTAAATGAAGACACTTTTCAAGAACAGATCTTCTTCACACGATAGTTGAGAGCGATGTAGGATTTGAAAAATGAAATTTAGATTTTTATTTAGGTCGCTGTGAAAACGACGTCACCGTCAGCCAATCAGAAACGAGGAAATTTATAAAATGACATCACAACGAACCAATCAAAACGCTCGCTGCTTTTCGTCATGAATCACGAACCAAAACGATGTGTAACAATCGATCGTGACGTCATTCAAGTTTCTCAATAGTTACAACATCTAGTATCACAGTTCTGATCCCAAAATGCTTTCTGTCAGGATCATGTCACTACTTGTCGTAACTGTGACGACATTTCATTTTCCTCATATTCCATACGAGAATGTCAATGTTTGCTTTTTTTCCATGAATCATGCTGACACGTTCGTAGTAAAACTAAAGTAATGCGATCCGCTGACGTTTGCATTTTTTCAATCATATGTGCTTCTATGTCGTCACACAAAGAAGTCTATCAGCATTTTATTTTAATCCACGTTACACTGTCAGATTTATTTTCTTAAAGTATATGTGTATCCTTTTCAAGAACCATGGTTCGAAACCCACCAAGCACGATTAAATCCGAATTCATTCATAGCTAAGCGGTTAGGATACACGTCTTTGGTTTGAAAGACCTGAGTTCGATTCCTGGAGAAACATTTCTTAGGATTTTTCAAAAACTTGGTTTCAATTTCTAGTTCGAAAATTTTAAAAGTTTAGTTCGATAAAAAGTTTGATTTGAGAAGCGTTACACTGTCAGATTTATTTTCTTAAAGTATATGTGTATCCTTTTCAAGAACCATGGTTCGAAACCCACCAAGCACGATTAAAACCGAATTCATTCATAGCTAAGCGGTTAGGATACACGTCTTTGGTTTGAAAGACCTGAGTTCGATTCCTGGAGAAACATTTCTTAGGATTTTTCTAAAACTTGGTTTAAATTTCTAGTTCGAAAATTTTAAAAGTTTAGTTCGATAAAAAGTTTGATTTGAGAAGTGTTACACTGTCAGATTTATTTTCTTAAAGTATATGTGTATCCTTTTCAAGGACCATGGTTCGAAACCCACCAAGATCGATTAAAACCAAATTCATTTAAGCGGTTAGCATACACATCTTTGGTTTGAAATACCTGAGTTCGATTCCTGGAGAAACATTTCTTAGGATTTTTCTAAAACTCGGTTTCAATTTCTAGTTCGAAAATTTTAAAAGTTAGTTCGATAAAAAGTTTGATTTGAAAATTTTTAGATGTGATTTACATCTTTAGTTCGAAACTTTTGTTTTTAAAAATGTTTTAGTTCGACAAAATTTTGTTTCAATTTTTTTAGTTCGAAATTTTTTTTTGGGTTCGAAAATTTTTTTGTTTGAAACTTTTTTGTTTCAAAATTTTTTAGTTCGAAAATTTTTGTTTAAAATTTTTTAGTTTCAAAATTTTTTAGTTCGAAAATTTTTTGTTTGAAAATTTTTGTTTAAAATTTTTTTAGTTACAAAATTTTTTTTAGTTCGAAAAATTTTTTAGTTTAAAATTTCTTGTACTCTGCGGAACCGTTTCGAAAAGAATCGGAGCAGTTTAGGTAGAAAAAAATCTGGCAACACTGTTTCCATTAATGAAGCGCTTACTGAGCGTTTAAAAAATCGCTTAAACTCACAACAATGTGTTATAAGAAATCTACAAGCGACACCTCTCTTTCACCATTGTTACTTCCAGAGACATAGGCTACTAATTCAAGGACAGGATCTCCATCAAGGTAAGAAAGCTGGTAATCATCTTATCTGTCACAGAGAATGATAATATTTAAGGTAAACTTCAGTACAATATCATGATACCAAAAAAGGGTTATTTAAGGAGGAGGTTGAACCCTTCATGGGAACTTTAAGGATAACCATTAAAAAAAAAAAAAATCCAGGTCTAGGATGGATCGCCGTCATAGCACTCTGTATTTCCCTCATGGACTGGGGGGTAAGATCATGTGACTTCTATCCACCAATCAAAATTGAGGTACCAAAACACGCATCTTACACATAAAATAAAACAAATAAGTAAGGGGTTTTCCCATGTAATCTGTTCATCGTGTGGCGGGTCTAAAATCATGTGACCTCTGTCGGCCAATCAGAATCGAGGTACCAAAGTATACATCAGAAAGGACACCCTAATTTCAAAAATCCTAGGACCTAAAATCACGTGATCTCTATCATCCAATCAGAATCAAGGTACCAAAGCACTCATCTTACCCGTAAAAGGAAACGAATTAGTGATGGATTTCCTCGCAAGGGTAAAACATGACGTCATACCATGTGACCTGTTCACCGTGTAGCGGGTCTAAGATCATGTAACCTCTATCAGCCAATCATAAACACTCATCTTACCCGTAAAAGGGAACGAATTTTCAAATATCCCTGGGTCTAAGATCATGTGACAGCTGTCAACCAATCAAAACACACATCTTACCCGTAAAAGGGAACAATTTTCAAAAATCCCAGTCATAAAAGAGAATGAGGGATTTCCCCGCAGGGTGACTCATGACGTCATACCACGTGACCTGGAAAATTTGAATTTCCCGCGTGGGCGGGGCCTAACGTCACGTGACCTCTCTCAGCCAATCAGAATCGAGGAATTTTTGCTGACTCGACTAGATATACGCGGGGGCCTACTACTGACAATATTAAGATGGATCTCGCAGAGATAGGAATACAAAGTAGAAACTGGATGCAGTTAGCTAAGGATAGAAGTCAGTGGAGAGCTTTTGTGAACGCGGCGTTGAACCTCCGGGTTCCATAGGCCATAGAGTTAGTTAGTTAGTTAGTCTTAAACTGTGCTAATAAATTAGATATTTTATATTAAAACAATTCATTTAATGCATGGTAAGTGTTAATGTATGCTGTTAAATGAATATATTTGGTATGAAAACAGCTTATTTCACGTGTAATAAGCAGACTTATGCCCGGTTGCACCAACCAAGCATTAATCGGGGATAGGGATTAAACTAAAGTTAATCATCGAAGTGAGGATAATGTGTTGCACCAACACTGATCTGAAGATTATATTGCCAAATCGTCGAATTAAGATTAGCCATCGAAAACGGGAGTTTAATCCTTGATAACGTCGTGGTCAGCTGTGACTAGAGTAAATATGCTTGCAAAAGATTTGGATATTTAGATGAATCTGAAGTGTTCAAACAGATAGAATACGCTAAGCGACCTAGAAGAATAATGAGACAGGGAAAATCCTTTTGAATACTTCAACGATGATGCATTTTGTAATCGTTTTCTCCTGTCGAACTACTCTGTTTTGTTGCAGGATTGCTTGCAGAAGATTATATCAATAATTTGGCTGTTTATGTGGTTATGTGGATATAAATGGTGTTACTGTGCTTATTTCAATTGTTCCGAAAACAAGAAAGTGATATTTGTATCAATAAATATCTGTTATTACTACAATGGACCGATTAAAGTAGCATACTTGCACTAATTCATTATATTCATTGACTTATTTATTATAGTTTGTGAATTGAAGAAGTGTAGTTTTTAGTGGCTACCTAGTAGAGTTGGACATAGTAGGTTAAATTTACCTCACATTTAAGGTTATTATATTTATAAGATTCGACCTTGCTGCAAGACACTCTTCTGGGGTCAATTATATTTAAATGGTATACACTGCAACATTCGCTCGTTTAACAGGTCTATCGGCATTTTAAATCTTTACAATTTTGGTTTATTTGGGTTGAATATGCCCTTGTATATTAAATACTGCAGAAATAAGTGTGAAAAGGAAAGTAATTAACCGAAGCAGAAAATTGGAAAATTAACTTTGTATGTCATAAACTAGAATTGCTCCCATCCTTACATTAAATCTGCTAGCATGTTCTGCAAATTTTACAATAAAAACTATTGATTGCTGCCATCGTGCTTCTACCAATAATCGTGCCCCTATACTTGATGTGCATATATTTTTAAAAAATGTAAGCAAATTTTCATTAGAATTTCCGGTGCGCATTTACTGCACGGATCCATAGATTTGTAAAATTTACAGGACAAATTTGTAAACAGACTAATGTGTTACTAATCGAAATATGTTTTCTTCTTACCTGAAGACATCCCAAATACATAGCTACGTAAAAATATATTAATGAAAGTCGAACCTGTTATTCGCGGACTTGGCAAGGTTCTAGATTACGGGTCCCCCTTCTCATTGATCAGTAATAAAGACAGAAATCAACGTGTCGTGCGGGGCTCTAATCCGCCTTCACTCGCTAACGCTCGCTCGGCAGTACTATGCAAATTAAATGTATAAACTTTAATACAGAAAGAAATCAACCCAGCTACTAACCTACATGGGGGAGCAGTAATTTAGAACCTTCCCCGTGGACTTTCCTATAAGGTAGCTATTAATCATAGTATATGAAGTAAAGTATCTGAAGACAATGTGTTAATTCATGCTCCGCAACGACAAATGTCTGATCTTAAGAGGTTCACATAATTGTGAAAAATACGTTAGTAATGTGTTATGTTAATTTGAGCATTTGTACTGTATCACCGGACTACACGAAAATCGAAACAAAAAAAAAATACATTTCGTTAGATTAGATTAGATAACATTATATTAGGTTAGTGTTAAGTTTAGAGTTACCCCTCCTTTTTTTATATAAAAATTAGGAAAATTTACAGGAGAAATGCGGTAAGAAATGATGATTTGGAGTTTTTATGCGTTGTTTAGGTATGTAACTTTGGCAGTAAAGTTATGTTTAATACGAGAAAAGATATGTGGAAGTGGGTACTATTTGCAAGACGCGGAAGGTTCGATGATTCAGTAGCGTGCCCATTTTATGTCAAGAACAGAACCCTTCTAACCCGTTCCTACTCTTACTACTACTACTGCTTATACTATGGATCCGGATAGTAAAACTGCACATTTTGATGTTTTTACTGCTATCTTGTAGGTATGAAACTGGAGGAGCAACTCTAAACTTGAGCCTTAGGTTAGGTTAGGTTGAGTTACAAGTCAATTATCTTGAAAACAGATACGTATAAACTTTTACAGCTTGGAATAAAAAATCAATATCTTCGTATAAATATGAAGTCCGGATATAGGTATGGCATAAAAACTACAGTGCAAAATACATAAAACAACTTGTGCTGGGTGGCCACTATAAAGCACAAATGCTACATACCCAGTTGGGGCAGGGCGAAGCTAGTGGACCCACACGATAGCGCAGAAGTGTATCCGAAAGGAGCGGGCGCGGAGCGGCGTGTACGCGCGCAAGCGAGGGTAGTGAAAACATGTGAATTTTGGTAATGATACGAGTTTCAATAGCACTTGTCATGGGTTCATACTAATAACTATCTGCACTGTTAGCAGAAACACATTGTCGTAGTGGCCACCTAGCAGGTTAGGTTAGTTAACTTACATTTAGTTAGGATATAATTCGATAAATCTCAAATATGAGTGTCTGAACTTTGACACATACGCGCCATTTCCACACTGCCTTATCTGCTACTAATCATAGCAAGTGTATCTATCCGCCAAATAGTCCCTTCCGCCTACATATGTAATGCCGCTTACATCGAAAACAACCAACAACAGACGCTTCCTTAACTTTAACTTTTCCCATCACATGACTTTCAATAATTCTTCATCAGAATTCAAAATAAATTAACCAATTTACCCGGTAAATTTCCTAAAACTGGTCCGGCGATACAGCACTTAACCCTTAATTTGGAACACAAATATACAAGCAATAAAAAAATCGGGATATTACTTATAACGTTTTTAGTAACGAACAAATACATTATTCAACATGTAAGGTAATTTGATGCCATATATAGTGTTTGTACTATCCTCGTTTATATCTATACCCACCTTCGCTAACTCACTCCCTCGCTACCGATCGGGTCACTCCTCTGCGCTCCTACCGTAACTTGTTTAGATAGCATTCATGCTTTTAGTGACCATCTAGCAAGAGTTGGTTAGTGTCTTTTGTGCAATAGTTCTTATCGTATACATACACTGAAGTTTCCCTAAAATGAATCTGTGCAAGGGAATGCAAGTCCTCACCCAAGAATGATTATTTAAGATACAAAAAGTCGATTTACTGAAAAAGAAGTATATATATGCAAGAAATTTGTGCTGGATCCATACGTAAATCTGCACCGCATCGCCAATTGGTAACATTATGCAAACCCGACAGTCAACTACTAAAATAAACTTTACTTTATAAAGATGACCATATTTAGGTACACCAGTGCTACTTTCTGGAAAGAAGTATAACCAACTGGCGATGCAAATGTAAACTTAACATTTTTTTTTTCAGCGGAACTGGCGAGACGATGTAGATGTAAATCTATATCAAAATTTGGATTTTAAAAATATGGTCCGAACAGAGTCGTGGGGGGTGAGACGGGGACATATAACTTCATTGTTGATGTCCCCATTATTCCCCCACTCAGACTCATATAACTGTTAAATACAGTGTGATGGTAAGACACGGCAATATGATGAGTTAACCTAATCTAACCTTTCCTACTCTGCCCTACACTTCAAAATAATGGCCTAAATGTTGATTGTAAGGTAACCTAACTTACTCTACCCGACATTTGGAACGTTTACCTCTAGTGCGTGGGGTCCTTTGTTCGATTGCAGGCCAAGTAAATTTGTTTTGGACAAGATCGTGTCCGTGGGTTTTCTCAGGGTACTCCTGTTTCCTCCAATTCTCACTCCACCAATTTTTCTATCATTCAGTTGTCTTTCTTAGCCTAAATAGCATAAATGTGGGACGTTAAACTTAAAGATTTCATTTCATTTTTCTGCACTACATTTTAAAATAGTTGTTAAACATTGAGCTAACGTAACCTAACCTACTCTACCCTACCCTACATTTGAAAAAATTGGCAAAGCATTGAGCTAACGTAATCTAACTTACCCTACGCTACCGTATTCTACCCTAATATTCTCTACGTCTCCCTATCCTATCCTATATTTCACTGCAAATACCGAACGTTGGATTTTAAACAAGGCGGTATTTGTGTGAAGCTTAGCGTAGTTTGTAGTCAAAAATTATTTGAGAAAAATGGACTACCCACCCTTACTTGAAAATGTCTCTTAACAGCCGGATAAAGGAGTTTGATCTGCTAGAACAAAGCTATTCTTCTATTTTTTTTTTCAATTTAATATTTGGACCCTAGATATCTATATTTGATTTGGTTTGGAGTTTAGCATCCCTTTCAGCAGCGAGGCTATATAATATGCGGTCCTACAGCTTAATATAAGATCCGAACTACATGAGCTCTCGCCGGCTGATCTTCCACGCTATTCCGCTTATCAAAAGAAAAAAAAGCGCTCGTATATATATATATATATATATATATATATATATATATATATATATATATATTGGAATATTAGAAACAGCTTCTTTTTAGTATTTGATTATTATTATTATTTGTTAAAGGATATGTTTCTGCAAAAGCATTAAAACATATTTGCCTTCCCGAGCAGTCAGCTTCACCCGCTTTCTTCCCATATCTAGTACAAAAATTACCACATGCTACGCGAATCAGTTTTCAGTTGTTACTGCACTGTTTTAGCCAATCAAATGCATGATATCGCATGACGTCATGTCATAAACGTCATAGTTTTATACAGCTTCCGATTACTCGTGGATAAGTTAATCCTTTCTCACAAACTGTTGGTGCAACGATGTAAGATTCTTATCCAAAGATAAAAATAATCAATGGATTATCTTATCCGATCTTAATCTTCGGTTGGTGCAACCGGGCATTAAAGTATGTTGCTAAATAAATATAGGGTGTTCCAAAGCAACACCGACAAGGTTTACCAGGTGATTCCTGATACCAAAATAACCCTGTACATATATATAACCCTCTGTGTATAGAGAGAGAGAGAGAGAGAGAGAGAGGGTGCTCATTTATTATGTAGCCAAAATACACTGGTGAAATCCTCTCACCTAAACAAATAAAAAAGTCCATATGGACATAGGGCGAAAGTCGCGTTGTTTCAAAGTTACGCGATGCCGAAAACGAGGTAACTTTGAGGCTGCCTAGCTTGAAAGCTATAAGACATTAAAGGCTGTTGAAGATATATCACTGGAACCAGTACACTCTCTATCTAAATATCCATGTTTCAGAGGTCATACCGGCGCAACGAATTTTATGGAGGGAACCATGATTTCAGCACGGAGAGGAAAAAGAAGATATGTTTTGATAGAAAATGTGTAATTATCGATTTATTAAGCTGTTGTGTCGTGTATATGAGTATTATCATTTGTAAATTTCATATTATCACTAATTTTAATATCTGCAGTTATTCAACCACACATAACACAGTTTAACGTCAAAGGAAAGTGGTTGATAACACTTGCAAACCAAGTTCCAACGTTAAATACTATTTGATGACGGTCACCTAAGTAAGTTGATTCATTGTCAAAAACTAGCATTATACGTAGTTTAAAACTAGTCTGGAAAATTCCACGCAAGCTATCGAGTTCCTTACTCCCTACTCAAATAGGACTGTTCTCGCAATCATGAAATAGACGATGTCAGGGCGAGTCGTGAAAGGCGATTAGTACCATACCAACGTCTCCATTGTTATGAATCTCAAACACATTCTCAGATTCCAAGTATCGCTTTCACAAAGAGCATTCGATCGTGATACTAGTGAAAAGTGACTACGCTTGCATAAATTTCTAATCGTTCTTTTCATACTATTTGAATGACTCTGAATCCATAGAAACTTTACGGCATCACTAGAAAAATGACCTCAAAGTTTCACGGCTTTTGTTAATAGTAAAAATGACCACCCTCGGATATATTCCTAATTGTTATTTTTGTACTAATTTGAGGACGATGAATCCAATGGAACTATTTAAACTTTAAAAAAAAATGTATACATTTGAAACCACTCTGTATATAATCTATATATTAAAATACAGATTATGAATAACTCATGTAAGATGTCAATTTGGTTATACAGGGTGGCCCAAAATTAGGTATACACTCCTTCATTGATTAAGTATAACGTTCTAGTTTATGGGCTTATTTGCTTTGACTCTTCCGAGCTTAAGATGTAAGTAAAAACACATTAAGAACAAATAATAAAGAAATTAAGTCTACCTGATGGATAACAATGAGAAATGATATAAAATGCAATGAGCTGAACAGTATGGTATTGTATACCTACTTTTGGGACACCCTGTATTTTGAGACTAGAAAAAGATTATTAGGGGGTTTTCGGAGTAACTTGATTTTGTGATTTTTAGTAGTTTTTAGTGACAATTTCCACGAAATGAGGAGAATTTTACGATTTTTGAGGCAATAAAACAATTTAAGATTGTTTCAATTTTGACAAGATAAATTTATAGGATGCTATAAAATAGTGAATATCGGGATGATGGGGACCGAATAAAGATTGGACATAACGATATTTGCGTGAATTTAAATGAATTTATCGCTTTAGATTGCGAGTTCACCATTTGGCTCAATCTTGGTGTTGTGAAACGTTATTTGGAACAATTGTGCTGACGAGACGATATCAGACAGAAATTTTATGACAAAATTCAAGTCGAGACTTTACGTTCACGAGACATTTTCGAGACGGGACAGCCTAAATTTTTGTTTCGTGCGTGGTGGTCAGAGCCACACACACGGGGTGACTGGTTCCGGACTTTTCCAAAAGCTTCGTAAGTCAACATACATTTGTACATTTTCTCAATAAAACTATACTTATTTAACAAGGAAATGGTTGATGTAGCATGAAACTTTGATCTTACACTTCATCTGTACTCTTTCTCTTATAAAAACAATTTAATTCTAATTTTTTTCCCTGAAAATATAGGTGGAAGTATTTTAAAAATCTTTGTTGTCTTTTCGGGTGCAGAATAATACTCGTTCTATAGTATGTAGCATAGGCGCCGATTTTGAGGGGGCAGGGCACTTTTGGTCCCCTCAATATTTAAAGGTGGGTTTCTCGTCCCCCCCCCCCAATTTAATCCACTCGAGTCAGAATTAACAAAGACGAGCAAGAATTTCTGTCGTAAACTTTGTCGTGCCTTTAATTCAATATTAGGAACAGCCCTCTTATTCGATAGGAAAGGCCATTTTCAAAACTGTATATAATAGAGCACTGAAGCTTCAACCAACACTCTGGCAACCCTTATATGATAAATGAAGATCAATGTGATGCGCAAACTTGCAGTGAAGTTTCTAAATTTTGGACTTGAATTTGTTTTAATGCCTTTAGGAAAATTTCAATTAGATCGTGAATTTCCCAGCGGAGCGAATGCAGCGGACCGAGATCTGAGGGGGAGGGAGCCTTCATCAAGCAGTTGATAGAAAACGGCTGAATATAATGATATGTTTATTCATTGTTTTGGTCCCCCAATATTTTCTTCAAGTTGGCGCCTATGCTATGTAGAAGTAGTAGCTTGTAATATCGGATCCCCCACCTCTAAAGCTTGGACTTCTTCCAACAAAAGTGTCTGGGTACGCACCTAGTAAAAGGTCTATATAAACCCAGTGAAGTCGAACTTTTATCAATAAGTTTCCATTATTGACCAGATAACCTTTATATCCAGAAAACTTTTATATCTGTATATATTTTTCAAACATTTTCCATGAACCTTATTCATCTTGTATAAGAAAAAAAAAACACTTCTGCTAGTAATAAATAGAAAGCAAATCTTTCATTTATTCACCGCTGTGTATTTCCATAGAGTTCCCCATAAACCTTTTGGTTTTCTTGTTTGCCGTTTGTACACTGAAATTTGGTCTAGGAGTTAAAAAAAAATAGAGCAAAGCACTTAGCAAATATTAGAATGTGTGCAATTAGTACTTAGAGGTTGCTACAATCTCGTGAGTCCCATTTATTACCCGTCTGTGCAAATGGTAACGGTTTCATGTTTACACTCTTTCACTTGTAGTGGTGTTTCTTATTACAAATCCTATGAACTAATGATTGTTAACGTAACCAGTAGTTACTAAAAATCGTAATCAGAGGAATTATTTTGTGTGGCTTCTTCTAGTAGTTAGAAGACTTAATAAATGGTATATCTATTTCATTACACAGAGTGTTTGTTAAATCGATCTTCTGTCATTTATCTTCGCCATTCACCAGAACTCCGAAGCCATCTGACGTAGGAAATTGAAATTTTGTATAAATGTTTTTCTTATACCCTAAACTAAAAGATGAAATGTTAAGAAATCTCACAAAGCGCAACTAAGATTTTTTCACTTTTATTATTATCAACAATTTATTTTGAAACCTTGAACTTAAGCTACGAAATTTTTATACTATATACCGAGTTTTTCAAAAAAATGTATACATAATTTAAAACAGTGGTTCTCAATCGATGTGTCGCGACGCACTGGAGTATCACGCAGCCCCCTAAGGTGTGTCACGAAATTTCAGAATTTAAAAATCATGAACAATTTAATAATAATTAGTTAAAATCGAGACAGATTGTACCAGTCAACACCTCCAGTAGTAGCAATAATGCTCAGTGCTGTATATAGTCATTATATAAAGTGATTGGTTTTACTATAATAATAATAATAATAATAATAATAATAATAATAATAATAATAATAATAATAATATCAAAGAACTGTATCGCGACGTCCTGGACGTTTAGTAGTGTTTCGTCAGTCAAAAAAGGTTGAGAAACACTGCTTTAATATATAATAAAATAAAATTATATTCTCACTTGGGTGGTGCAATACAACTGAAAATTAGTATGATGTTTGCTCAACAGATAGCAGCACGTACAACTAGCACTTCTAAGTGGCCAGTGGCGAGCGATTCATTTCAACATGGCGGAAATACGGTTGAACTGTGAAAAGCGTGAGAATTTGTTAAAAAAATGATACTGGGAATTTGAGAATGTAGTTGAAATTCAGAGGCAATGAAGACGGCAGTATAGTACTACAGATCCCTTCACAACTGAATTGTTAAAGAACTACTGCTCACGCCAATGGTAAAAGTGTCCACTCCTGGATACATTTTTAGTTCCGTTTTTTATATTAATTTTAGAATGGTGAATTCAGTGAAACTATTTTCAAACATGTTCGTTTATGAGGCCACAAGAAAATAAGGCCTAACCTCTATCTCAACTTTGATGTTAATATTTCCTCATGATCTCATAGGCGGATACGTTTAAGAAGTTTTATTGGATCCGGCGCCTTCAAATTAGTATGTAAAACGCAATTAGAAATCTATTCAAGAGCGAGTACGATCTTTTTCACCATTGAAATGAGATTTGACTCTCTATTCCGTTTCAATGAATCTTGGTGAGTGTTTTCTTAAGATTTATGAAATATTCTGTTGTTTTTGGTTGAAATCCACAAGGAATTAAGATAAGGGGTTAAATGAGTAAAATATACCCTTAGTTGAAAATTTGTACACATCTGTAATGTAATAACAAAACAATTTTTGTGCCACTGACTTAATATGTCATCTATTTTATTCAACATTTTGTATCAACGGTTGAGACTGAAATTGATCAAAGGCAATGTAAGAAAAGATGTTCATTAATACAAATTGTAAGTTTCTGCATATAGTCCATAGACGCCGGAGCCAGGGGACTCAGCCCCTTTCAAGACTCCGAATATTATCCTTATGGGGTCTGAGTGGCTCAATGTTTTAGAGTTATATCTACCCCCCCCCCCCCAAAAAAAAATCTGGCTAAGTTATGAAAAATAACTACTATTCATGAAATATTTGAAATATTTTTAAATATATATATGGAGAAATTAGTGAAAATTATTAGATTGTAACTGAATCTTACCCTTCCCTCCAATATTTTCTTTGCGTCAGTGCTTATGACATACCATAAAACAATTTTCGATTACTACACACGACTTGTAGAGGAAGTTATAGTGGGTGTATAACAGTACCATGTACCATGACTGAACACGATGTAAATACAAGTTAAATTATGCCAGTCATTATGACCACTATATGATTCATAGATTTTTAAAGAGAGTTGTATATACATCAAGTAAAGAAGGTAAATGATATAATAATGAGGGTTAAGGTCTACTTTTGCAAGTTCACCACACTTTATTACTCATTGGATATCGCGAGTCAAAACGTTGGTTGCACTATGCACTTCAATGTTGAAAGCTAAGTCAATACGATTGATGAAGTAATAAAGAGTTATACGGAGGGTAACCTTGAGTCAACAGTTTTAAACTAAACGAATCTTGATATGCACTCGATGCGCAGAAAGTTCATCAAAAGATGATCGCGCACAGGTGAATAATGCTTTTCAAGTATTAGCAACTCCTTTGGCAGTGGTTATTAACCAAAACTATAACACGAATTAGTTTATTTGAGGTCAGAATAAAATACAAACTATGCATGAGGAGGCAAAATAACTGATTTATGCACACAATTCAAAGAGCTCAGACATCAGAAGTTGAAGAAAGGAAACAGAGAGATGCCTTTGCAATAGAATCTCAGCGCATATAATTAAAGAGCAGGCAACATAGATGTAAGCGGAAGGTTTGAGTAATATCGCAAGAGCTACCCTCATCCTCATCTCCATTCCATTACATTCTGTGTCAACTTTAGAAAATAATACAATGCATACGGGATCAGGCTCTCCATACAGGAACAGTTGTTTTGTTTTAAAGATTGTATCTTGGCTTTTGTCTAGTATGCGCAAGTACGTGTAGGAGAGACTTGAGGTTTACGTACTTAATGAGAATATATATATTAAATTATAACAAAATGAAATATAAAAGTTGCATAAAAAATATTCACGGTTATAAACTGAAGATCTGATAAAGTGTACATTATTTAAATGCAAAATATAATCCACATATCTGACAATTTTTTCAGCATTCTTCCTTGAGTCAAGTATGTTTTCTTTTTCTTAACAATCTTCAAAATTTGGGGAATCCCGAGCTACTGATGTAGTACTTATTCTATCTTAGAGATAATCTATATTCTCTGAATTTTTCTGAATTTTCACAGCTTAGGCTTATATCTTAGATTTCAAAATATGTGACTAGGTCAATAAATGTAAGTTCATTGGCATTTTTGACCATTTTACAAGTCTCAGAATCCGAAATAGTTTTACAATTCTTTAAAATTATGGCTTAGCTAATATTTTTAGTATTTCTTCATGTGTGTATATGATTACTATATATATATATATATATATATATATATATATATATATATATATATATATATATATATATATATATATATATATATATATATATATATATATTGGACCAAGATAATTTCTTAATGTCCATATAGAAATCATTTGTCAGTAATAAAATGTACTTTCGCGAATTTTCATGCAAATGATTTCAAAAACCGAATAATAATTATGAAAATTTGTTAAGAAGTGTTCAGTTTTAAATAACAATTTTGAGTTATACTGTTAGAAATGTTAATAAAATTTACATACACTCTTAATTGATTGTTAATCCTCCGAGTGCATCCAAATTCTAATTACTTAACCTGTTTTTCTGTTATCATCTTAACTCGCATCGTAACTGTTACTAAGCTCTATTTGTAGAGTTCACGTTAGTTTGTTGTTAATTTATACAAATGCATTCGTAATAAATTCAACTCTTTTCAAAAGTCATGCAATCCTTTGCGTTTAGATTTCTGCAGGATGAAATGGCGTCATTCGTGTTAACTGTATTGACACCATTTGTAAAACATCTTTCTATAGAATGCGTGAACGTCAGTAAGAAAATATATTTCTATATCTGATGTTTATAATCGTAGAAAATCTTAGAAAATCGACATTTTTCATCAGTTTATTAGATCCAAAGCCTGTCTATTAAACATAACAAATAATTTTAAAATCTTTTGATGAATTTATTAAATGATGTGTTAAAACCATGACTCTTCTTCAAGGAAAGAAAAAAACTGTTTCTGATTGCTTATGTCCTAAATACTCCTGAAACTGTAATATCTAGTTATAATATTTACAAGTCTTATTTTACCATTTGCATTACAAAATCGGGAGAATCTAACGAGATATTGTATCATTGCTGTTTTGAGTAGAAACTTAATCCTTTTTCCTTTTTTTTTTTTTTTTTTTTTTTTTTCAGGTAAGCCCATATGTTAAGACTGGAAAGCAACATTTATTGCGACGGTAAAAACACCCTCTCTTCTGTCGCCTGTATTAAACCTAACCATTCATTTATGGAAAGCAACATTAGGAAAATACAATCAGTGAGGTACGTAATTATCTATTACTCATATTGAATGTGTGTTACAGATTCTACGATATTTGATGTATACAGTTCATACTTTGTGTTTTGTGGTGAAAATATTCGAAGTAACATGGGTAAAGAATTAAACCATTTCTCTTCAAACTAAGGGAAGAAAAATTTATCCTATGTTTTACTTCTTGTATACCATAATGAAAACATAGATAATTTTTCTTCCCTTAGTTTGAGCCGATAAAAGTTTTTCTTCCTTACGAGACACAATATAAAATATTTACACATTAAAATCTCGAAAGTACACCATATTCACTTTAAGAATCGTTATTTTGTATCATAATATAATATATTATTTGTATAATAATATATTATCACTCGGAGTAAGTTTATAATATGTAATTTCTGAAACTACGTCTCAAATAACAAATAGAATGTGTGCTGGAGAAACAGCATGTGGATGCGTTTCTTTTGGGTTCTTCTGTTTCCTCCCACTTTCGTCATTCCACTATTATCATCTATCCCATCGCCACCTTAGCCTCTGTGTATAACGTGGGACGTTAAAGTAAGATAAAAATCTCAAAGGAAAAAAAAAGGGATGAATTTTACTTATCACTTATTGATTTTGAACTGTTGGACATTAAGACATGAGATTTTGTAAATGAGAATTTTTCTTCATCTTTTGACAGCTCGATGTTATTTCACGTGCTTAACGAGGGAAGATCGCGATGTTACTCAGACATAATTGCATCAATTTGGTGTTGAAGTAGGTACTGGGAATAGGAAAGAACTTGTGGAACCACTCGTTTCGCAGGCGTTCGGAATCACAAATAATAGGCCCTACAGTTGTGAAGAAGTGTAGTCTGTTAATCAGATATTGATGGGACGGAGCCTTTACTCACTGTTGCAACAAATGCAAAGGAAGTTAAATAACGTAGAATGAAAACAGAAAAGATGAGCTGAACGGAAAATGCGTCAGTGTCCGCCCTCAGTCCCATCAGACGAATGCCGGGATACTAAATCTATTAACTGCTCTGCCCTTACCGTTGCCAATTGGGTATGCATCACTAGTTAGCTTAATTAAATTATAATTTTTTTAAAAAATAAATAAAATATATGCAGAAATTAATCATGGGCGTCGCCACAAGTTTTCCACGGAAGGGGTCGAAATGAAGTTGCTGTATTTCTTCACACTACGTATAAGATGCTGTCAGTACGCAAGAATTAAAAGTTTGAACCCACGAATATTAACTAATTTCATTTGCACGGGTGTTTGATATCTACGACGTGGCACCCACCAAAATTAAAGTATTGTGTGTTTGTTAGGCGAATTTAAATATATACTTCGGGATTAGTGATGTTTAAAATGGGAACGATTGTGGATGGCCATAAAAAAAATAACCGTTTGAATAATACAAGACTGTTCATTAACACAACTATGTTAACGCAAAGGTTAAAGGAAATATTTGAATTTGTTCTTCAAAAGCAGCAAAATGCATTGGACAGAAATAGCCTCGTAACAACTGTGTTCAAGACTCCAAATATAACTGACGCATGTTTCACAAACACTGCACTTTAATAGTGTGAACAAAAAATGGACATGAGCGTTTCACTTCTGTTGCCTAACACACATGAGACAGAATGTCTTCACTGTCTACACACATGATATTTTTGTAAAGTTACCTTCCAAATTGGTCTCAACAAGTACTGTCGTTAACTTTAATATACCGTACAGTGAGTTATATACTGTTTTTTTTTTTCTTGACGTAATGAAACAGTTGTTAACAAAGCATTAAAAAATATAACAGGTACATATAATACCCAGAACTGTATTCAAAAACTAAATATACTAAAAAAAAAAAACAACGAAGTTCAGTCTGAAACAGATGAGAGTTTTTTTTAGAAAAAAAAAATCAATTCTTCTTTATAGAGATAAGGGGGTAATGGCAAGGGCAATTGATAATTTAGTATCCCAGCATTCGCCTGGTAGAACTGACGGCGGACATTGGCGCATTTTCTGTTCAACTCATCTTTTCTGTTTTTATTCTACTTTATTTAATTTCTTCTGCATTTGTCGCAACAGCGAGCAAAGGTTCCGTCCCATCAATATCTGATTGACAGGTCATATTTCTTCAGAACTGTAGGGCCCATTGTTTCTGATTTCGAACGCCTGTGAAACGAATGCTTCCACACATTCTTTTCTATTCCCATTACCTACTACTACACCAAATTTTATGCAATTATCTCTGAGTGACATCGCGCCCTTCCCTCGTAAGTTTAATATATATGACACGGATAGAAGAACTCAGGAGAAGGAGAGGATGAAAAATTTTACAAAAGCCAACGATGTCACATATTTGCTGTTTTGCTTGAGTCTTATAACATGAATTTGCGATAGAAAGTGTCTTTGAAATCTCGCCTTAAGGCGATTGTATTTTTAAACTTTCACTAATACTTTAATAATAATATAATAATGCTTAACCTTGGGTGAAGTCCCTTGGGTGCTGACACACATTTTTCTTTAAGATGCCTACGGACATTTAATTTCACCAAACCTCTGTAAACCGATCTCTCTCAAATTCCGAGATCATTTCCTTTGAGAGGCAGCCTTTGATTAAAACTAACATGAAGCATGCGGCACAAAATACGCTTATTATTTTCCTTTAGACTTCCAAGAATTTGATTTTTTGATGGGCTGCATAGCTAATAGGATATCTTCACGTATTCTGTTGTTGCAAAATTAACACAGGATTTCGGGTACTTTCAACTTCATAATGTTGCTTTGGCCATAAAAGCACTGTCTATATGTCCTGATAGCTATCATCCAAACATTCTTCAGTTTTGGCTCTATATATCATGGGAAATATCTCTGAGCTTTCGTTTATTTTCACGTCTGAAAAGATAGGATATTACAACATGATATTTGTATCTTCTTCAACAAATTTAAGCTCGGTTGCAGAAGCATAACGCTGTTAGAAATATTATTCAATTGTGGAACATAGAAAAAAATATTATTTAACTTTCTGTTTATGTCCTTTAGACTAAAGGAGACGATAATTAAATGGAAGTTAATGGTTATGAAAAGAAATTGGTAGTGTAAAAATGTGAGAAGAAACGGGAGAACTGAAAAAAAATCTACGTATATGATGTTGTCCATAACAAACGCTCATGGCCTGGAATCGAGCCACCACCAGAGGTGTGTGATATAGAGAAAGGCAGTATGAATGAATACATAGTGCAACGTTGGTTCCAGAAATTCTGTGGTGTGTACTGAAGCTTGGAGTGTAAGGAAGGTTACGAATGTCATTCAGTTGTAGACGAAGACGATTTGGAGCAGACGACACTCTAGGCCAGCGTTTCCCAACCTTTTTCAACTTGCGGCACACTACAGGTGTAACTTGAATTCTTGCGGCACACTCATATAGATATTATTATTATTATTATTATTATTATTATTATTATTATTATTATTATTATTATTATTATTATTATTATTTGTAAATATACAGTGGTATTTTTTTCTCTGTGATTACTGATCTCCTCACAGAGAAGAAAGCTTGATCACTGGTTTTCCCCGTGATAAATCATGATGCATATTTTCCATTCTAATTTAAAACTTGACAACAATTGCAATGAAATATAGGACTTAGGTTTCTAAAAAATACAATTTCTTTTTCGAAAACTGTATCCAACCTTTCACCAACCTTTCACAAAGAAGGAAGATCACTAAATAATGAACGAACAAACAAATCTCTTACTTTTAAAACACAAATGTAGGTAATTTGTATGCACGTTTGCTTTGTCGAAAGGATTGAATGATATTTTAAAATTGCAAGTTACGATATTATCTACAACAATAAAGAAGCAATAATGGCCATAACAATGATAACAAATACTTTTTTCAACGTTAAAAATGTACAGAAAAGTCAGTATGAAACTTAAAATTCTAGATTTATAGTAGAGGTTCATAGTAATGTGAAATACAAATATACATTTTCCCTATGTCTTGCAATTTGATTGCTATAGAATTAATAATTTTGTTTCAATTTCCTCGCGGCACACCAATGGTCCACTCGCGGCACACCTGTTGGGAAACGCTGCTCTAAGCTGTGGAAGAACTCAGTATTTAGCATTCAAACGTATCACATCTTTTGGACAGGTTAGGAAAGACAAAGGATGAGATGAACAAATGGATACTCCATGAAATAACTAAGACATTGGCGTTAATAATTCTGCTCTATGCTCCTCCTATGTCGCGAAAATAATTATTTTCTCGGTCAAATTCAGATATATAAGCGGAAATCAACCTTTTAGGGCAAACAACCCATTCTACCAGTAGTTAGATCGCAGTTTTGCTCCTGAAAACTTTTCTAAGTCGACGTAGTATTCAAAGAAGTCATTCGGGTTTAAAGCCCCCATTGATCAAGATGTGGAAAAATAAACATTAGCTGTATTTATGTGTATATGTAACAGTTTGGGGTTATAATAATTTCGCAATCCACCAAAAAAATCTCTAAACTCACCAGTAGGTCGCTACCCATGTGTTGAGAATTGCTGTAATATGTTGTAAGTTATTTATCATTTAAATTCAAGTGGAGTACACCAACACATTTTTTTAAAATTATCGTATGTATTTACTAAGATAACCTGGAATTCAAGTTTAAAATTAAATACACTTGCTTCCACTCATGCCAAACGATTTTACTACTGATACATATATATCCAATTAAGCTATGTTTTTCAGCATTCTTCAAATGATACACATATCTGAAGGAGATAAAATTCAACAAGATTTATTTTTAAGGAAGTCCATGATTTTTTTTAAAATATATAACTATTGACAAAGTAGAAAGTATCTAATTCTTAAATGACAATGTTAATAGCAGTTGTCTTCTGATAATTTTTACAGTTAAATATCAAATTGAAAACCTGGCTACATTGCTTTGTAAGATATAACAGCAGAAGCTTAGAAACCTATAGCTTCATTTGGAAAAGCTACGAACCAGAGTTACGAGTCCTATTGGCATTTTAGCTATAATAAGGGTTCTCTATCCTATCGCCTCTCAATTCCGCGCAACGTCTGAAAAACTGCACTGGCGAATCAGTTTTGTAACTAGAATGAAATCGAGTCAACATTGAAAATCAAGCAGCGAAGCAGATTTAGTAGTGCCAGTGATTATGATTTTCACGTAGGAATGTTTGATTTTACATAGCGAGTATTTGATGAACAAGATTATTTGCAAATGAACAAAAAAGTAAAATATGTTTCGAAATAGATAACGTTTCATATTTTAGAAATTGTATATAAAATAATCACATTTTGTTGAATATTTTCTTGACTCGGCGAGTCAATCACATAAAAGGAAAATCGCCCTTGCTTTCCTTCCTTCCAGAAAGAATATTATGTGGGCTAAAAAGACACATCGAAATTTCTTGAAGATTTACGTATATAATCCCAAAGCTACGAAAAATAGAAGAAGGTCAAGAGAAACTAGAGATCGATTAAGGATATCCAATCAGTGGGAATTGGGAATAGAGCGTGGTTCAGCTTGTGCGTGACTATAGATTGGACATTAAAGTGGGATTCCTCCTAAATTAGTGAACGTCTTGCTTCGGATCTAAAAGCTGGCTATGAGAGTAGGCAGCCATTGGATCTTAAGTAGCCGACATAAATGCATGTAAGTACTAACAAAGTAGAAATATTTGCCTTTAATGGGTCATAGACTTATGTCCACTGATTAACAAATTTATCTACATATCGTTGACTTTTGTATAGAAAAGCACTCGTTTCACTCTGTTCTTATTATTCTTTTCTTTGCTCTACCCCTTCACTTAGTTATAAACTACAATTTATCAGGATTCTGGTAATCTATTGTGTCATTTTATTATGGCACGTTTACTCTTAACTTCCGTGTCGCACTAAACTATTGCAGTATTCCCTAAGTTGTTTCAGCCACATCAGCTCCAGCTAATCATTCCTACCTTTCTCTACTCACTGCTCTGGGCAGAAAAACCTCCCTAACTGTACCTCTGCGCACCTCTGTGCAAGAAGTTTGTATTATATCTCCGCGTTACACTGGGCAGGAGATATTACTTACCTCCGTGCTGCTACGGACTAAACGTTCATTTTGTCTCCGTGTTGCACTGGGCAGGGAACACCAAATCACCTTCGTGCTGCTACGGGCAGGATGTTTCTTTCGTCTCCGCTTTGCACTTGGCAGGAAGCACCAATTCACCTCCGCCCTGCTACGGGCGGGATGTTCCTTTCGTCTTCGCGCTGCACTGGGCCAAAAACACCATCCCACCTCGACGCTGCTACGGACAGGAGGTCCAACCTAATAAAAAAATATTCCTTAAAAAAAAACTACCTATTTGTAGCATAGTGTACAAAAAATTACGTATGTGAGGGGGGAAAATAATCTGTGTATTGTCTTTACCATACATTACGCTATTGTCGACAATACCACGTATGCATATTTAGGCATGTATGGAGGAATTTATTTTTGGGAGGTCCAAAGGATAAACTATATTCAAATTTGTAAAATCACCCCTAAAATTAGACTAAATTTATAGAAAAGATGAAATTTTGGTTGGCGCGGGAGTTCAGATTCCTTAGAACCCACCCTCTGCATACATACGTCCCTGTTTATTTTTGTTAGTCATGAAAGTAAACAAATATTATGTTATTTATTACCTGACTAGTTTCGGCTAGAGAAGTTCTGAAAATTTAATAGACAAATTGTTTAAATATGTGTACATAAACAGAACAACATTCATTTATAATTATTTTTGTCTTTGATGTGGGAGTTCCGGATTCGATTCCCGGCGGAAGCTCATGTGGTTCAGATCCCACGTTAAGTTGCAGGTCCATGTCTTATATAGGCTCGCTGTTAAAAGAGACGCTAAACTCAAACTCAAATCGAAATCAACTAACTTTTTTTAAAGAAAAATATCTGATGAGTGTGAAAGTGGATATATTTGATTAATTTTGCTAATTGAATTTTAATGTTAAGTTAATTTCCTCTTGAAAAAGAAAAACACCCCACCCAAAACAGTAAGATGCAAAGCACGTTTTCATTCGGTTTTGATATACATTTTTTTTAGCTTTTATTATTTTTTTGTTGACCTGCTGGCTTGTATATTCACACTTCGCCAACCTCATTCAAATCTCTACGTCAACGCCAGGAATAATAACTTCCTTTTTTACTCCGGTCGTTCTCTAATGCAACCAGAGTTGCCATAGCAATGCTTCAAAATTACTAGAATTCCTCGTTACACCTAGGAATAAACATAGGAATTTCTTAATATAAGATCTTATTTTGGATTCTTTCTTAAAAGCAGACTGGTTTAAGATTTCTGTGGTTTAATCAACTCATGGATTTAATGCCGCAAAAACAAGAATTATTGCATACTTGCTTAACAAATAAATATCAAAGAAATTTAAAGAAAAAATAAATAAAATAGAAGTAATTTCAGGTGGATTTATTCTACTTACGGAAAACAGAATTCTTTCTAAAATCTGATTTGTTCATAGCCTGAATAATACATCTTTAGTCCCAGTCGAAATTGATACAATTGAAGTGAGAGCATAGTAAGGTTTACAGTTCGACACGGTATGCATTGGTATGTGTTTGTTTGAAGATAACTTCGTTTAAATTTTATCCGATTTTATTGACAGGGCCTCGCACTTTTCTTATGGATAAGTCACCTAGTGGCTTTATGTTTTCAGCTGTTTAGAAACACGAAAATAAATGCCGATTTTCAAAATGGCTTGAAATCGAAAGCAGATAAGTGAGTCGTGATAACGGTTTCTCATGTAAAATGGTATTGTCTAGGGCGCTCTTGTTCCACATTTCGATTATCTTTTATCTATTTGAAGATATCACATAATTAATGTAAAATTAGCGGTATTTTAATTTCGCCGGGATGAAGACTCTTAAATTGCTTAAATGTGTACAACAACGTGTGTTTCGATTGTTCTTATCTTTCGGAACGTAAGTCTTGAAATGGACACAATAACGGAAAAGCCCTTACTAAGGTCTTAAGTATAGTTTCTTATGAAAAAGTCTTTTAAACGAGCAATAGAGTCGTTCCTAAATGTTACTTTGATTTGACAAATCGTCAATAATTGAAGTTGGTATAGATGTTTAATTAATCAAATAGATAGATAATTAAGTTATGAAATGATGATTGGGTAACTCAAAGATGTATTTTTAGATTAATAAATAGATAACTTTGAAGATCGGGCGATTAGATAGTAGAAAAACTTTTACCAATCAGTTCGAATGATTAATTTGTTTAATTAATAAACAGCTGAATAATGGATAATTGATTAGACATTCGAAATATAGAAAACTGCAAGAAGATCGGATGATGGATGACAAGATGATTGGATAGTGGATCATTGTGGATGGTGGATGATTGGATGTTACATTGATTAATAATGGTCGGTGTATGATTTTATTATCAAATGGTGAATGATTGTATGATAAATTGATGTATAATGGATTATGAGTGACTAGATGATTGGATAGTAGAGTAAAGGATCTAATGGTGGATAATGAATGATTGGATGACGGTATGATAAATGATTGATATTGTAAATGATATAATATAAAAATTATTGATAAATTGATCATGGGTGATCGGTAGTTCTGATAGTAAGTGGTTGGTTGAGGAATAAGTTTATAAGAGGTGAGAAGGGTTAAAATATGGTGGAATGGTTGCGAAATTTGTCAATAGAATAAGTACGAATTAGGTCTGTATAATTTATGTTTGGATTACTGGTTAATAAAAGTGAATGTTTGAATGTTTAAACATTTAAATGATTGAGGAACTGAACTTGTGGATCATCCAACCATCCAATGATCTAATTATCCAACTATTTAATTCATTAAGCATCTTCGCACAACTTTAATTTTGGATCATTTCATAATTGAAGTGACATTTAATTAGAAGTTAAAAGGAAGAGCTTAACCAAAACTCACAGTTGCCGCACCATACCCATCACATTATGAAAAATAGGTTCTACTTTGCCACAAGGAATCGAACTTAGATCAATAAATAAGCCGTATACTTAAAAAATAATTTGATTGCTGGTAACGTCAGAGCATTTAAACAGAAGGTCATGAACAGAACACAAGAAAGATAATATATAAATAGACAGATACAGGGCTGGACTTAGGAGGTGCAATGACCACTTTCGGAAACTTTCTGCCATCATGTTTCTCTTTGTGGCTTAAAAGAAAGCAGAGCTCTGCAAAAGCAATACTTTAAGTCGATTTTCAAAAGGTTGAAGGGAAAGGATTCACCAAGCAAAACAACACAATATACTGTATGTCAAGTAGGGAAGAAAACTGAAACCAGGAAGAGAGAAGAACATTTTTTCCTGCATAATCCTTGCGACCCTCTTTAAACTATCCTTCGTTGTTGCATCAGCGTTGTCAGGGGTAAAGAATATTGTCACATGTTACTTTTTAGTTGTTTTGGTAGTTACTGATGCACCCCCTGATATATATCCGAAGAGGGGGTGCATATATATGATCGGATTTAAGGGGTGCACCCCCTCTTCATTGTAAATATACACTATCTGAAATGCGAAATTAGCAGTGAAAATAGCCACATTTTCCTGAGATTTTGCACTCGTGTTTCTGTTTGGGTGGGAGTTTTGCAAAAGCAATAGTTTAAGTCGATTTTCTGAAGGTTGAAGGAAAAGGATTCACAAGGAAAACAGTATTCCTCACTCACACCACAGATCCCTAAAGGCATTTAAAAAGAAATCAAATTTATTTCAATGTACCGGTAGTTATTGATGCACCCCCGTCAGGAAATCCTGGATCCGACCCTATATATATATAATCTGCATCTTTCTGTATCAGGAATCACTGAACACCTACTTTAAAATCTATCATTGAGTATCATACTAAGTTCATTGAAAATAATACGCCTTGTACAACATTAAATCCTTCTGAAACAGGTGATTATATTTTACGTTACAATAACGGCTTCGTCATTTCCAAGAGAAAAGTAACGTTATTGGATAGTTAATAAAAAAATAGCATTCTCTGTGTATTTCAAGAGTCATAAATAAGAGACATCAAAGTCATTATTTGGCGAAGATGGCATATATATTTACTGGATAAAAGCATTTTTAAATTAGGCTGTAAACTGTGGCTGAACCGATGCAAAAGTCAGTTAATGGCGAAAGTGAAAAAGATTCATATCATAAAAACACCTTGTTTATTTTATACACGTGCTTTACTGTTTTACCTTCAAGACGTGAAATACAGTAAATGATGCATTATTTATATGTTATAAATCACGGTTTCATATTTCAGTATTATGAGTTAATTTGCTGTTGGTATAGGCATACACCTGTAATGCTCTTATGGTGCTGTGTTCAGAATTGAAGTTTTCCAAAGCAAGTTTTAACGATATAATACATTATTAGTTATTACGGTTAGGAGAGTTACTTTAGTCCATTTTACGTATATCTATGTAGCATATTATTACTATTACTGTCCAGTTTTATCTATGTACTTAAAACAACTTTACCTAAAGCGTTGATCCATAATTAAGTTCTATTTCTTTGATCACTGAAACTTAAAGAAGGATTCACATAACATATTCGTTCTTAAATCGTTTTAGTTCCTTACCGTACCTTAACTCATCATAATCTTTCTCTCCATTTAAGTGTTTTAACCAATGGCGTCATTTCAGATTTCGCTTGGGGGGAGGGCAAGAGCACCATTGACATAAAACTTTCACGTTTTGTACCCAGACAATCTACTAAAGTATATGTATTCCTCAAACTCTTGGGGGGGGGCAATTGCCCCATCCTGCCCTCCCTAAATGACGCCCCTGGTTTTAATGTTTACCATGCCTACTAAGTCCTGACGGACCAGATTTTAGGATTAGGATTTTTTGGCATTCATCACCCATGGCTTTGCTAGCCCGTAAAACATAAGAGGGATGACGTCCGTAGATGATCACGCTGCCCGGCGAATTAGAAAGAACGAACGAAATAGGAAAGGAAGGAAGCGACCTGGGACTATTGTTAGGTATCAACCCGACATTTGCCTTGTGTGAATGAGGGAAACCCAGGAGAAACCTTATTCAGGATAGCTAGCCTGACAAAGCTGTTACACCTTTTTAACCGAGTGTCCCCACCGGGAATCGAATCCGGGCCCGCTCTCACCAAAGACAAAAGCGTTAGCGACTATACTATGTGGCGCCACCAGACCAGAGGAGTGACAATTATAGTGCATTCCTTGCTTGTATATATATAATGATTAAAGCAACCCAAAACCATAAAAAGCATAATAGCAATTTACACATATGGTTGGTACCTTAAACATGGTTGTGGTTGTCTAAAAGCATAATAAAGCATAATTTTAGAATATAAAGCATAAAGCATAATTTAAAATATATAGCACAATTCTTGGAAAATTCTATTAGAACAATTCTTGGAAAATTCTGTTTAACTGCAAGTTTAACGTACTGTATTAATATTTTTTAAAACCAATATTTACAGTGCAAAATCTTTGAGAACGTAACAATGCAACAATGAAAAGCTTATTTTTATTTCTGTAAACTTTTCGGTGTAATTCTGTAAAGTGTGGAAAAGAAGCAAGGAAAAGAAGAAAACTTCCCGCCAACAATGAATAAACAATAGTTTTCTTCTTCTAAGTGTAACTGCTCACTTAAAAAAGTGCACAAGAACTTCACAATAGATTGTTAAGTGTACCTCTTGAACTTGAGCACTTTCTTTACTTTGTGGTGGCATCTTTTACTTTCCCTTTCTGTATATATGTACCTCTAAGGCGCACACAAGTGACAGAAAAAACTGACTCGAGTAAAGCATATCTCTTTACAATGCATTAAGTAGAAAGTTCATTAAATATGAAAGAAACTGGTTGCATAAAATATTAATAAATAGATCAAAATATTTAGAATATTTAATTTATAGTAAATATTCTACATTATACACGATTAATGTTAAACAATGATTGAAATTAACAATAAAGCATAATTTGGAAAAAATAAAGCATAATTAAACAAAAAATAAAGCATAATGTGCGTTGCTCTAATAATGATGCAGACTTAAAATATTATTTCTTATGTTTGATTCTTTAATGCTCAGAAATATTATTTTCGACTTAGCAATATTCTTTTTGTTCCATTTGCTCGTTGAAACGTTAGCAATTAATACAATGACGAGATTAAATAAACAATAAAATTGAAGTTTTAATACACAAATGTTTGCTTGATTATTTTCATATTTGTAGCTAATTATAGAATATTAAAATGATTAATTGAGTATACCAATATGATTGTATATACTATTTACAATGCATTCTATGCTACGTTCTTTAAATACGTATTGTCATCAGTGTCGGATTCAGGGGGTGATCGGGGCAATCGCCCCCCCCCCCTTAGAAGAGGAAACTTTCTTATTTTATATATATAAATAAAACCCATCCCAGAATTTGGAGCTCTTGAAAAGGAGCTCTAAGAAGCAGGATTACAACACACCGCTCCCCCAGAAGTCCGTCCTGGATCCGCCCCTGATTGTCATTATCTAACACCTTCGTTGGTCTTCTATATTTCAGTTGTCATAACTTTACACTTTTCTAGACAGCTAAAACACGTTTCTGTAGTGACTTAGTATATGATATCACTTAACTAATTATTTAAGTTCATGGCTTTAGAAGTTGGACGATTCACCTTCAAAGAAGCAAAAGACGTTGGACGGTTCACTTTCAAAGAAGCAAAAACATGTCTGTGACTAGATCTCTCCTGTGTATATCCAATGTCATTAAAAGCCTTGTTACACATCTCTTGTTGCATATGAAGAAACTTTTTGTTGATGTACAGAAAATTATCATTACGGAGTGGGTTTTCTGCTATAAGTTTATGAATCCCATATGTATTTCCAATATAAGCCACATGTTTCTTTTGTCTCAGTTATATCAATTTAATTAACCGCAATATATTTACTGAGAAGTAGATAGATTACAATTTAGCGATTCACTCAAAATATTAATTAATTAATTAATAACAATATTAAATTGATATAATAAAGCTATGTCAATAACTAAAGTATACGTATATACGTCACTCATATACCAGTAGCATTGTTTGATAAGCATTGGCTGATAATACTCTTTTGTTTAGTTGAGAAATGCTTTTATATATTATTTACATTATATAGATAATGTATTGGTATATTAATATACTTCGCTTTAATTGTGTAAGTGTTTATAGCTAGCACATAGTTGAGTTGTTGCTATTAGGGCTGTTATCGAGACGACACGAGACGAGACTTTGTACGTTTCGGTCTCGTCTCGGTTGAAAACTAGCGATCTCGGTCTCGATCTCGTCTCGAGTCAAAAATCACCGTCTCGGTGTCTGTCTCATCTCGGTCAACCGATGCTTGTCTCGATCTCGGTCTCGAGAGCAAAGTCTCGGTCTCGTCTCGAAAGTCTCGAAATAAATAGTGTGAAATTAAAATGGTGAAAGTATTATCATCGTTCAGTCTGTCGTTTAAAATTCTTATTTTTTGCCTTCATTCTTTACTTACAAGGGACATCACCCAAGTGTCCGGCTCCAATTTCAATGATTTTTTTCTGATAGTGAGCGTGTATGCGTTATTTATGATGATAGAAATTTTTGGCATGGTGCATGTTTTCTATTTTTTATAATTTTTAAGAGTTGTGATGTGGTTACTAGAGATTACTGCAGAAGTCCCTTACTACCCTGTGTAAACGGAGTATTAGTGAAAAAATCTGAAGAACAACCATAAGGATATATATAAGGCCTAGGAGGAAGTCGTATGGTAGGTATGACCTTGACGGCAGCCATCTTAAAATTCGCCATTTTGAATTAAAGTCAAGTTTTTTTTTTTTTTAATGGAAATAGGATAATATGATACATAATTTTGGGCTAGAATTTAATCAGGAAAACAATGGTGAAGTTAGTTTTAAGATACGTACATTTGGGGAAAAGTTACAGGCATATTAATTGTTTATACTTACTATGTGCATAAGTCCCTTACCTCTGTTTCTAACCCACGTATTAATGATAATAAGTGGATAAAAGCTTACGTAATACATATTAGCCCTAGAGGGAAGTGATACGGTAAGGGTAACCCTGACGGTGGCCATCTTGAAATCCGCCATTTTACATGAAAGTGAAGTTTTGTAAAATGAAAACCATAGCATGTGACACCTCATTTTATTACCAAATTTTCCCAAAAAGCCAACGGTATGCTTATTTTTGTTCTATAGTTAACCAGTATGAATTTAGGACTGCTTTCAGTATGCACCAAACGTTCATTATTCGATCTTTCAAATTGGCAACACTCTTAATTTTCACCGCATGTTTTAAGATTCCAACTGGCACTTTGCAATTGTTGCCATTGCTCATGCTTTCTAAATTTATTAAAGTTTTTTGAGTTGCGTTGTCAGTTCATGAATACTGTTGGAATAAGCATCCAGTATCCCGAACAAAATAAGCATATCATTGGCTTTTTTGGGGGGAGGGGGAAATTTGCTATTAAAATGAGGTGTCACATGCTATGGTTTTCATTTTACAGAACTTCACTTTCATACAAAATGGCGGATTTCAAGATGGCTGCCGTCAAGGTTACCCTTACCGTACCACTTCCCTCTAGGCCTAATATGTATTACCTACGCTTTTATCCACACGTTATCATTAATACGCAGGTTAGAAGCGGAGGTAAGGGACTTACGCACATAGTGAGTATAAACAATTAATATGCCTGTAACTTTTCCCCAAATGTGCGTATCTTAAAACTAACTTCACCATTATTTTCCTGATTAAATGCTAGCTCGAAATTATGTATCATATTACCCTATTCCCATTTTTAAAAAAACTGACTTTAATTCAAAATGGCGGATTTCAATATGACTGCCGTCAATGTCATACCTACCATACGACTTCCTCCTAGGCCTTATATATATCCACATGGTTGTTCTTAACTTTTTCAATAACTCTCCGTTTACACACGGTAGTAAGGGACTGCTGTAGTAATCTCTAATAACCATATCACAACTCTTAAAAATTATTTAAAAAAATAGAAAACATGCACCATGGCAAAAATTTCTGTCATTTCAAATAACGCATACATGTCTTCTATCAGAAAAAAAATCGTTGAAATCGGAGCCGGACACTTGGGTGATGTCCCTTTTTAGAATAGGTGTCCTCTTCATAGCTAATTTGCTAGCGCTAATGCTTTCCATGTGTGTGTTCCAGGTTCAGTCACCAGTGTGTATATCATATCTGGGATAAAACCCTAATAGTAACCCATGTCTCACTCTCACCAGTAGACTGTGTCATAGCCTCAGTACTGCCTGTACAATTAAACTCTATTAAATTACTTCCAGTACTGTACAGTAGTTTATTTTCTTCCTTTGAATCAGAATTGTTCAATATCTTCTAACGGATACCTCCCAACACATAGCAACACGAATGTATTTAATCGTACCGAAACTGAAATTTTGCAATTTCTCATTTATTATCCAATGCATTCTGATTTGACTGTCATTTTAAAAACAGAATATAACGTTCATTATCTTAACAAATAGGACAGTGTTTAATTGATACTTTAAAACAGGAACTTCCTGAACCTTGTGGTGGGAGCTACGACACTCATCTTTGCTATGTGTGGTCTCGTGTTGGATCACAATACAAGTTAGATTTAAAGTCCGATGTTTCGTATAGTTCGCGTCTCACTTTAAATTAATGCTCTCAACGGGTCGGGTTAAAGACCGACCCGACCCGACCCGTGACCCGAATTGACTGACCCGACCCCATGACCCAACCCGACCCGACTGACCTGAACCGTGATCCGACCTGATTGACCTGACCCGACAACCCGACCCGAGCTAACCCGGTTGACCCGACCCGACAACCCGACCAGACAACCCAACCCGAGCTGACCCGATTGACCCGACCCGACAACCCGACCCGAGTAGCCTGACCCGACAACCCGACCCGAGTTGACCCGACTGACCCGACCCGAATTGACCTGACCGACCCGACCCGTAACCCGACCCGAGCTGACCCGATCCGAGTCAGGTCGGGTCGGGTCAACCCGATCCGTTTGAGAGCACTATGGTCACGACACTGGGTGAAAGCCAAAATGCACTCCCATTGGGAATTAAACCCGGACCACGTGTACCGAAGTCTTACACGTTAACCACTAGCTAGATCTAGCGGGGGATTTGTATATGCATTTTAATGAATATTTGGCACTTTTGAGGTTTGGTTATTTCTTTTTATAACTGATACCAATGTCCGACGTGGGAGAAATTTATTTATTTTTTCTTGCTTTAGTTCTATATGCCGAAATTTTTATTTAAGATCAGTGTTCTCACCTGCTTGGACGGCAGGGGGTCTTCTCGGAAGGCAGTAGCAAGAGTCTCTTGGCTGAGACAAAAGGAAATCGTTTAACTACAATGATAAGGGTTGAGGAAACAGAACACCTGTAATTTTTTCCAACCCTTCAACTTTCATTCCAAAATAGGTTCTTATGATTCCGGGACCCGTGCCACTTTGATTTTCCTTTCTCAGTAATTAAAACTTATTTTACAGTATATATAGTTGCACATAAGAAGATACATAATATGAATTTTGAAATTTAAAATTTAAAAATACAGTATGACATTTAATTATAAAGTACTAATTTTATTTCATCACTTTCAGCCCAACAAATGAAATTCAAACAATTCGCTCCCTGGGTCTTGTTCATCAATACTGCGTCTTATTCTTTGTCTTGCACAGTCAAGTTTTGCTCCTGTATTTCGTAGTCTTGGTGGTCTGTCATGCTATACAAGAGTCAAGAATTCTCGCCTCATCGGTACAAACGAAGACCAAGTGTGATTTTGATTATGGTCTTTCATACTATACGGAAAGCAAGAAAATATGCTCATCGCTACTTGGTGATCACCAAAACAAGGCCAAGAGCAAGATTACTATGCAATTCGTCTTGCATATCCAATCTTTATCTTGTTCTTGGGGCCGCGGTGGCTCAGTGGTAGAGCGTTCACCTCTGGTGCTTGGGCTTCCGGGTTCAAACCCTGCTTCCGACAAGTGAACTTTGTGGTGGACAAACACCGTGTGCGTGGGTTTTCTCGGGGTTCTCCCGTTTCCTCCCACTTTCTTTATTCCACCATTTCATTCATCTCTCATCATCACCGTCTCCTTTAGCCTAACCGGCATAACCGTGGGACGTAAAACTCAAAAATTTCATTTTCATTTTTTATCTTGTTCTTGTATCGATGTCCTTGGGCTTGGTGAAATAAACTGAAATATTCAGTTTAAGGTCAATCGATTCTGCACCGAGGCTAAGGGATACGGTGACCATGAGAAATGAATGAAATGGTGGACTGAAGAAAGTGGGAGGAAACAGGAGAACCCCGAGAAAACCCACTACACGGCGTTTCTCCACCACAAAGCTCACTTAGCACAAGCTGGGATCGAACCATGGACACCATGCACCAGAGATGAATTCTCTACCACTGAGCCACCGCAGCCCTGCTTGGGCTTGGTCGTCCATATCCAATCTTTCTTTTGGCCTTGCTTAAACAATTTCTAGTTTTGTTCTAAATCCAGACTCCATATTGGCGTAGATATTAATATTACAGTCGATTGGTAAAATCAATCTTCCACATTTACAAATTAAAGTACACACAAGTACAAAAATAAGCATTTACCATAAAAGCACTAGCTGCAAGTGTTCAAAATAGATTTATGGCTTCTATAAAATCAATTGAAAATTGCTATTTTGAATTAGGGAGCTAGTGAAAAACAGCAGCTTTCGACTCCAGCCAAATTTAAACTCAGTTGACCAAAGTGAACTGACCCGACTGACCCGACCGACCCGACCCGATTGATCCGACCCGACAACCCGACCCGAGCTGACCCGATTGACCCGTCCCGATAACCCGACCCGAGCTGACCCGACTGACCCGACCCGACAACCCGACCCGAGCTGATCCGACTGACCTGACCCGACAACCCGACCCAATTTGACCTGATCCGACCCGTAACCCGACCCGAGCTGACTCGACCCGACTCGGGTTGGGTCGGGTCGGGTTGGGTAAACACGACCCGTTTGAGAGCACTACTTTAAATACATTGTGTCTTTTATACGTACAAGTTCATAAAGTCGTAATGCATTACATAAGCATATATCCACTACCGTAACATAGATTAAGCTTATTCCTGAGCTTTCAGCAGTGCATATGATCTTTATTCGGGGAAACTAATCGTGCGTTCATTACGTTGATTTTTTTATCGATTGAAAATTACTTGCAAAACATGGACATACATATTATATAAGTATATAGGTAATTCGAGCTATCTGTATATCAGGGTTGGCAAAAACCATGTTTTTTATTGAAAAAAAAAACAAAAAAACTTTTTTTGGGTTTAAAGCTGTTTGTTTATACCAGGTTTTTTTGGTTTAAATAATTTGCTCTATGCATTTATATTACATATGGACAGAAATAAGTTTATTTCGCCTTGCTGTTATTATGCAACGACAGGGTTATGCTGGAAGGGGTCTTATAAGCTTAAAGCGGGATCCAAACAACTTCCCGATTTACATCCGAGAGAAATTGTCCTCCATTTGAACTCGAAACCGGGACTAATTGACCACAAATGCAATGAGTCTGCCGACCTACTCACGAAGGACTCCTGATAAAAATATGTTGTACTGATCTTTACATACTTGTTAATATAATTGTCAAGAGTCATTTTAGGACAAAAAGATAAATAGTTGCACAAGTGAAACCATTATACAGAATTACATATAAATCGGGGAACTCCCGCGTTAGCCATTGGGAAAATCCTGTTATTTAAATGCAAATCAAATCCTGTTATTGCTTTGCATGTAAAATCTAAGGTCAACGTATCACAATCAGTACGCTAAAACTGAGGGATTAAATTCCAAATTTAGTATGTAGATATCATTCAATAAAATTAAAACGAAGTCCAATCCAAGGTAATGTTGGAAGGTACGTAGGCAGTCGATAAATTTTGCTAATGTCTATCAATACATTTAGGCAACCTTTGCTTCTTTATAAAACAAGCATTCAGGCAAGCAAAACCATACAATTTGGCTTCGTTTCGTATGTTAGGCTTAACATATTTATGTGATACCGAGGTTATAAAGAAGACTTTAGCTTTAAAGTGACATCCAAACCGCTACTTGGTTTACACATGAAAGAAGGGTTGTGGATCGATCGTGAATAGAACATGGGACACCTTGATTAAAAGGTGAAAAGGGGATAAAACTAATGTAGATGATTTGATATGTGGAAACGTCGCCATGAAGTTAACACGATTTAAAGCATTTTTCGTTCTTTTTTTCTTTTTGGTTTAAACGAGTTGATGTTGTTGTTGTTGTTTAAAAAAATAGCTGGTTTAAACCACCTTGGTTTAAACCAGCCAACCCTGTTGTATATTTTCTCTCTCTCGCCAAAATAAGTGATTCTTAACTTTCTAGTTTTCTTTTGTATTAATTTTCGTAGTTTTGCTGCAACATGAAGGATTCAATAGTCAATTTTTTTTTTTTTTTTTTTTTTTTTTTTTGCTGTACGACTTTCGTTAAATTTTTATCCATTTTTACCCTACCTTACATAGTAAAAGATATCTCTCTCTCTGTCGCTCCCTTGCTATATATATAAACTTTTTAATAGACTAGTTCTTTCTAGTGGTGTAATAATGTAAGTCCAAAGCATCCTACTACTTTGTAACTTCTTAGTACAGTTTGAAAAACAATACTATAGGTCTTAGTTAAGGAGCCGGTTTTTCGTTTCTCCTGTAAAATTACGAAATTATAACTTGGTTTAGTTTACCTCTGAGGTCCAAATATAATAAAATCATCACCATCAACATAATCAACTATTATGAATCCACTGCTGGATGGAGGTCATTGCAAGTCTTCTCCAGAACTATCTATCTTGGGTAATTCTTTTCCAGGTTCTTGATTTTGTCACACCTTCTTGTATACCGACGTTTATCACTGCCATTATAATTAATTGTGTGTCTAATGTATTTGTTTATAACATACTGCGTGCAAGAGAAAGAAAACACTGATCATACATTAATTAGAATCTCCAACCGCAAGTAGGCTCAAATCTTGCAAATTGCGCGAGATATTGAAAAAAAAATCGAAAACATCTCCCTCTTTATGATACACCTTGCCGATTTTTATCAAGACTTCCTTCACTTGTGCCTATAAAGGGACATGTATAGATGTTGTGGAGAATGACAAGGAGATTCATGTTCATATGTGAATGATGCGCTGTGTAGAGAGCGCAGATTCAGTTAGTATGAATAAAAAGATATGTACACTTGGACTAACGTATCATTCAAATAGCGATCAACCTTAAAACCAGAAGCAGTTGATTTCTTCCACACCTGGTGTAAATAGAGAATTAAGAGAGAAGATTATATCTACTCCTAGAACGCGAAATTGATTCCAGATAATCGCTTAAATAACCTATGAAGCACTAGCAGAATACTGGTTCTTCGCACGCGGATAATATGTTTCATTTTGAACATAAAGTACTAATGAGGGCTGAATTAGGATTTAAACTGCATTGGCAGTGTCACTGTTCGTCTCCGCGACCCCAAAAACCAAGGATTCGACACTAATATCGGTCATTTTTGATCATTCTTATATATATCTCTCTCCTCCGCCACCCGTAAGTGGAACCATCCAAGTGAAATAATAATAATAAAAAAAAAAACTTCCAGGCCCAAATCTAATCTATGTTGAAAATTTGATCGACATCGGTCTCGTGGTTCAAGTGTTGTTAAGTTATATATATATATATATATATATATATATATATATAGAGAGAGAGAGAGAGAGAGAGAGAGATAGATAGATAGATAGATAGATATAGATATATACCCTTTCCCTCCCTTATGTTGTACCGTCAAAGTTAAATGATAATACCACTCCCAGGCCCGAACCTCATCTATCTTGAACATTTGATTGAGATCGATATGATGATTCAAGGGTTATTAAGTCACAAACATACTGACTTTTATTTCTATATTTATAGATAATTGTCTCTTATACAAGTCCCCACTACTGAACGGTCTGAAAGGAACGTTGTAACGTGCTTAGCAAATGGTTCAAGTTGCGTTTTTATATTACTTTGATTAAAATGCATATCCTAAAGGAAAAGTAACGGATGTTTGAAAAATATGCCAAGCATTGAGTATTTCAAGGGTCCCTCAAGTTAGGCAGATAAAACTCGGTATTTCAACCTCTTATTATATATAAATTAACACGTGTTTTCGAAAATTCCATTTCTAAAGAAGGAAAGTGGGCAATTTCTGTATTTTTTTTTTTATTGTGTATTCGTACAGTGGTAAACAATTGAACCGTTTAAAATGAATTTTGAAATAAATTTGTATTTGTGTTGAGTTGAGAAATTTGTACTTGTGTCGAGCTGACTTTTAATTATTTCTTTTCGATTCAAATATAGATCCTAAAGGGAAAATGTGGTTTCTGCATACTTGTCAAGTATTTTGTATTGAACTACTCTTTCCATGCAAAGTATGAGAATTTCAACTAATACTCTTATGTAGTTTATCTAATCTAATTTCTATTTAATTTCTGCTTTTATCTAATTTCTTCATGTTCTTTATTCCTTTAAGCTATTCACAAGTATTTTTCTTTTATGAATGTTGGACAGCATATGGTTTTCTTGAAAGATCATATGCTTTTAAAGATCATATGGTTTTCTTGATAGTGCTATAGATCAGAGTAATACAGAAAAGAAGTTGTGAAATGAATACCTACTTTTGTTGATGACTGTACAAGCTAATTATGAAATTTACAAGCTAACATTTAAGTGATGTTTTTTGTTGTTGAAAATGTTGGTGAATATTTAAAGCTATTAATTAATCGCTTGAAACACATAATAATACTCTGAACAACTATTGCTCGAAGATAATTAACAAGAAGGAAAACAAGTCAGAAAGTCTTAACAACTTCTAAACTTTTGAACGCTTATTTAAGCAGACAACAAACCAGAAGGTGTATTGTAAAGAAAGTGATGCGTATGGCACTCCTGCTTGCAGCTGAGATGGTTTCCATGGCAATTTTGTCTCGACTGATCGATCGGGGCTGAACGGAGCCTTTGGTCTAGGGATGCAACTTGCACTTCCTTCGATTCAAGTTTCTTCATTGAGTTTGCCGCAGAACAAATACTTAAAGGTATTTGCCCTTCTCTTTTCTCCTTGCCTTCCTCATCCTGCCTTATAGCTTCATCCAAAACAACGAATTTTGGAATCTTCGGGGAACTTTTAAAGTGTTTGTGAAAGGTTTTAAACTTCCAGTTTTAGAAGGTGGTAGAGAAACTCATTTTTTTCCCCTTTCGATAGCTAAAATTGAATTAATATCATCTTCTTTAATCTTTCGTAATTGTATTCAAACATTTTTGTCGGCCATCACGGTAATATTCACACAAAATTTCAAACTTACTTTGAGAATTTTGAAAAACAAAAAATGTTTGATGGATATTAATGAAATTGAAGGGATGTTAAAACAACGCGTTCTACAAGAAGGTAAGATTAAATTCATTTAGCTGACAAAAAGTGTAACATGTTTTAGTTTCCTGGCTAACAATGCTTTTAGAAAATAAAATGAGATCTTTGAGCTTAACATCCCACGATTATGACTGTGAGGCGAAGGGGGACGATGATTAAATCAAGTCAATGATGATGCGTGGCTATAAATGCTGTTGTAAGATCTTTCGGAGGATGAACGTTTACAGGTCACCCTGTTTGTTCATGCTGCTTAAATATGCCAAAAATCTTGCTTTCAGTGAAATATTATTTGTAATCTGTTTCATGAATACGAAGAACATTGAAAGCGTCTAAAATCCACCATCAATTTTGTGACACATCATTATAGAACGCGTATGATTTCGTATTTCCATGGTACGGAGTAGGATGTGGACGCAGAAAATAGGAATGATAATACGTTGAACGCCCAATTGTCTATCATGAATGAAGATTTGAAACATGAAATAAAAATTGGAGAGAACATACTATACACCATTACATCATTGAATTCGCAGCCATTTCATCACATAATCGTGCATGACAAGCTTAAGCAGGGGCGGATCCAGGGGGGGGGGGCGATCGGGGCGATCGCCCCCCCCAGAAGAGGAAACTTTCTTATTTTATATATATAAATAAAACCCATCCCAAAGTTTGGAGCCCTGAAAAGTAGCAGTATCACAATCCACCGCCCCCCCCCCAGAAGTTGGTCCTGGATCCGCCCCTGAGCTTAAGTGTCAGAAATTGCATCATCTCGAGGTCATTCTGTGACAAAAAGGGAGAAACAAAAGGAAAGAAGAGGAGACAAAGCTAGCGTCCTGTCAGAACAAGTGTTTCAATGATAGTAGACTGTCAAAAAGTAATACTTTTTTTTCTATATCAAGTAACAATATAAATGGTTATATTATATTATTGCCATTTTAAATTATAGCTATCACATGAAATATACTTTTTCGACAACCCTCATATTTTTTAACATTTTACAGTATAAATGCAAATAAATAGAATAGGCTCACACACTTACATCCCGTACATCCCATATTTGCGGTCTGGCTGAAGTCCTGAGAGTTATTCATATTATTTTGTTACACAATTCATAATATAAGATGTATTTGTGTTATGTTGTTTGTGTGTATTTCATGTCAAATTTTATTTTTTTAAAAATGATGGGACATTGTGTATGTTTCTTTTGAGGATTTCCAAGCAGGCATGTAGCTTCAAGTTGAAAATTGATCAAAGGTGAAGAAGATTAAATGAGGAAACTTGAAAACTTGTAAACTTGCGTGGTTCACTGTAAATAATATGATTAGAACCAAAACAATTTTCCACGTGAAAAAATAAAAATGAAATGAAATCTGTAAGTTTTACGTCCCACGGTTATGCCGGTTAGGCTAAAGGAGACGGTAATAATGAGAGATGAGTGAAATGGTGGAATGAAGAAAGTGGGAGGAAACGGGAGTACCCCGAGAAAACCCACGAGCACGGTGTTTGTCCACCACAAAGTTCACTTGGCGGGGGCTGGGATCGAACGCGGGACCCCAAGCACCAGAGGTGAACGCTCTACCACTGAGCCACCGCGCCCCCCGTGAAAAAATAAAATATCCGATTCTAAGAAAACACGGTATTGTGTATTTTCTTCAAAAATGAAACGTTTTTCTTGTTGTTTCTAATTGAAATGGATCGGAAATAAATAGTAAGTTAAAGCCCCTTTTGAAACATATTTTACTTCTACAGTGTGTCAGAGAAATCACCATTCTCTTACCCCAGGTTTGAATATCGCAAGAGAGATAGTGTGATTTCAGTTTATTTATTTAGTGAATACTATATACTATTACGTACACAAGTTACATATCCAGTGGTCTGTATGTACTTGGTCATACCGTACACTTAGATATATGTCAGGTAATTCATTCACCGTATTCTTGAACACAATATATTCAGCTTAGCTGCTCCTTTTGCGAAGCGATTTAGTTAAAAGACATAGGAATTAGCTGAGAAATGTCATCACTTTTCCTCACGCGTCTTCTTACGTTCACTATACCCTATTGTGGATTTTTTTTTAAAGTGAATTTTCGAATATCGAATACTAATACTGTGGATAAGTTGCGTATTTGCATGTTAATAAAGGGGAAAAATTTTGTGAAATTCCTACATTTTAATTCAGTTCGTACAAAGGATCTAAAGTTTGAAAAAATGACCGAAAGTACCAATTATTATTGCTTTAAAAGGTTAAGATTTTCAACTTCTAATAGCGTGAAATTAATTTATTTTAGTTGTTTATTAATAGTTAATATGTTTCTAAAATTACAGCTGTACATTTTTAAAAAACGCGAAATTTTTAGCTTGCAGCTTTTCGCCTATTTCACAAAATTATTTTTGCTAATGACCCAGATCCCACTCATGATCTGGGTCATTGATGATCTCACACACCATTTAGAGGTGGCTGCAATTCAAGCTCCACTTATATACTACTCAACCATTCGAACATGTTAAATATGTTTTTACATCATTATCAGTTAAGCGGGTCATCATGAAATCGGATATTTAGTCTAATTTAAGCATCAAAAATTGCAACGTTGTCCTAATATAGCCATTCTGTTATCTTGTAAGCACTCTTATCTGGCAGATTCGGTCACAAATTTAGCTCATCTTTGCACTGTTTGTGTATCACAAAAGTTCATAAATTCAAAAACATATTGTGAAGATATGTGTATTTGAACACATAACGAAACATTTTATTTCGAACTATGGGACATTTTATTTTAAAACTCGTTACAGTGAAAAGCATAATCGTTCATTTAATGTTCAATCACTTTTCGATTTTTTTCTAAGTTCATTTGCTTTTCCTACTAGGAAGTTTTCTGCCTGCCTGTCATTTCTTTCTTACACTTGTAATTTCTCAATCAATAAAAACGACAGATTGTTTTCCTGTCAGCATTCCTGTCATCACTTCACCTTTGGTTAATCTAGGAGCACGCACTTTTCATCGAGACTGAAGAAATAGTAAACGACCCAGGATATTAACCCGGAGGGGACATGGAACAAAAACCATTGAGATACTTTTGGAAGGGTAGTCCGGATCGGATGAGAGACGAGTCAACATGTAGGAACACGAGCCACGATTACGAGAAGTTTACCTTGCTCTAACTTAGAGGACACTTCGTCCTAGTTAGCGTTATAACTATTAGTTGCGATGGATAATCCGTTAAAGAGTAATTTCGACTTTGATTAAATTTACTGTATTCTCAACTTTGGTTTTCCTGCCCGGGTTTCGCAAACCCTTAACTCTCAACTACTTGAACGACCAGCTGACCAGAGAGAAGGATGGACGGACATCAACCTACTGGGAGAATTATCGAGAAGGCAACGCCAAGATTTACAAGCAAGTGCAAGTAGATTAACCAGTCCTAAAAGTTACTCCCTTCTCACCCTTTTCAACCCCTTTGACATCACGATCTGTCTCTTTTTTCATGTTTGATTTTATTTACATACAACCCAAGTCAGATCCCGTACCTTACGCTCTGCCAAATTCAATGTTTACAAAATCCTAGGCGCAACTTGTCAGTTCTGACATATCTATAAGTGTCAGTACGTTATCTATAAGCGCATTATCTGAGCTCTCAGACTGACAAGGGTCGACTGCACAATATATTTCAGGCAGTTTCATTTTCGATAAATGGTAAGATATTTTCTGTTTTTAAGAATTCCATAATTAGAAGATGGACAACTTTCATTTCGTTCAAAAAAATCAGTTCGATGTAGAACTTGGCATAAACATGTATTGAACGAGGCACGAAAGTTCTAACAGATTTCCCCTTTGTCCGTTGACTCCTTGATTTCAGTATATTCCTGTAATCCAACTCTCGTATTTGCTGTCTTCCAGCCACAATCATTGCCAACATGTTCTCAGTGTAAGAAAAACACATTTCTCTTACTGGGCTGACGGGTCTAGTCATTCCCGATGGTCTATATATTACCAGGTCTTACAATTGTTTATTTCTCAAATGACTTCTACGAATGAACTGGAATATACTAGCAACTTACATTGAGAAGACGTATGCTGCTGTGTGGCTCGAAATTATCTCTTCAAGCCGGAAGCCCAAGTATATTCTCGTCATTTAAATACTTATCTTATGGGTGGGATCCGGAGGACGGACTCGCTAAATGCAGAGTATTATAGTGCTGCCAAAATGTCTTGAGCCGTGGCAAAAATGTGAACTAAAGCTCACACCCTCGACACACCCACGCGTTGAGCCAATAAGGGTTCAGCTGCTGCTAAGCGAGAGAGCCTTGCAGCCGTCTACGCCAAATGGAGTGGAATTCCTTCAGCCGATAGCAGCGCTTTTAACGGAAGACTAGGTATCAAGTCAATGTGGTACATCTATAGAAAATTTGGCATTGCTCTGTCATCTATGGAATTTTCGTTATACCTTTACATAGAAGCTTTAGAGTCTATAAGCATAATTCATTACTACCAGAAATAGTAAAAAAGTAGGAATTTATAAGCTAGATCGAGGGGTTAAGAGGTACTGTCAGTGAAACACGGTAGAAAAAACATCTTTAAGGTCTTGCAAACAACGAAGCATTTGCGGATAACATTTAAAAAAGAATAATCGATCCAGTGATTGAGAGAAACGCGTTCTTCTGCCATCCTGAGAACATGTTAGTGATGATAGTAGCTGAGAGACAGCAAATACAGAGTTGGATTCCAGGAAAGTATTGAAAACTAAGAATCAATAGACGAAGGGAAAATCTCTTAACGCTGTTATGCTTCCGTCTATACATTTTTTGTGCCAAGGATTACATTGAGCTGATTGATTGAACGAAACGTAAGCTCTTATTCCCTTCTATACTGTAAAGTTGACAACAAAGGATATTTTTATCTTTTTATGCAAGATAAAACTCTGAGTTTTGAATTTTTAAACATTTCCTTTCACATCCAAACAGTGGAAACTTGTGACAGAGTTCGCAGGAAAAGTGTACAGACAAGATAACAGAGATGGCAATATTAAAGCAATATTGCAATCTTTGACCTAATATAGACCGGGAATCCAATTTAAAGATACATTATTAACTGATAATAGTGAAAAAACATAGGGTCTAATATAACATTATCTGAATGGTTGGATAGGTCATGGGTGGAGCTCGAATTGAAGTCATCTCTACGTGATGAGATCTGGGTCATTTTAGCAAAAATAATCTAGCACTATGAGTGAAAAACTGCAAGCTAATGAATTCATATAAAATATGAATTAATAAAATAACTCTTTAACAAATTAGTTAAAAATGGCCTTGTATGTATTTTTAATGAATGCGTCTTTTGTAATACTACACAAAAATCAATTTTTCACTGATAATCACTAATTTTATGCTACATGCGCGAACTCTAAATATACCACTGGAATTTTAAAAAATATCTTTATCAAGAAGCAATTAAAATAAAGTAATTCCATGCTATTAGAATCTTTAAAATTTTAGCGTTAAAGAAATAATTCATACTTTTGGTCATTATTAAAAAAAAAAAAAAAAAAAAAAACTTAAGGTCCTTAGCGCGAACTGAGGATAAAATGTAGGAATTTTTCAATATTTCCCCCCTTATTAGCTTGTAAATGCGCAGCTTTTTCGCACTATTATAATTCGAAATTCGAAAATTCTCTTTTTTGTTTCCACTCTACTATACTCGGCCTGACTTTGACTCATCTTCAAGCAAACGCATATTTTTCTCAATAAAGCAGCTTTGTTTTACGTAGTGTATCCTTGCCAAAGTAATCTCTAAACATAGTAATTACCTGTGTTATTGTTTTCCCTAAATGTGGTCATTCGTACATCAACACATCCGCCGGTAACCGTTCCTCAAATGTGTAACTGCAACAGTCCACATCAGTCATGGTTTCATAATTGAAATGCTCTGCGTGACTTTGACCTAAGGGATACCAGACAGTACTTGAAAGCAGGAATACCAGATAGTGATATTTATGGTAATGAGAACAGTTTCAATATCACAACTAAAATCACACTGACATTGCTCTCCGTGCCACTCAAATCTAAGAGTAGGGTCATTTCTCGGACACTCTGTATTATACCACTAGTTACAACTATAAAATCAATTTTCTTCTTAAATAACAAATTATTCCTCTTAGTAGTAGGGATGCTCAGAAGGGAAAGGGGAACATGACGTCAACTGAAATTTTAAGATGACGAAAAATAATAAATTTAAACAAACGAGTTAGTAACTAATCATGTATGTAGAAAATTTATATTTTTCGATACTTCTAATCAAAGCTGCACTAAGAGAAAGTGGTTATTGGAGACTAGAACTATTGGAAAGGTTTAAAAACGGATAAACAGGATATCCGTAAATGTTTACCCTGATTACAAACCATTATAACTCATGGTTATACGACATATACGGTACATAATGCGCCTATACTGTCAGGATTAATCTTACATGATCTGTGCACTTGATAACTGTTGTATGGGTGTGCAAAGTTTGGTCAGTTTCTGGTAGAAAGAACGACAGATAAAGTTGATTGTTTACTTAACAATGGTGGCCTCTAACAATGAAACTAACAACAATATGTGAAATCGGCAGGTGCCATTCCCTAGATTTTGTAACGTCCATTAACCAGATTATATCCGTTTTTGCTTAATTTTTGAATTATTCGTTTTATTTTTGATTGTTTTAATTTTATTAGTTGTATATGTTAATATTGGTGACGGTAGCGCCATCTACCGTTTAGACACAAACTATTTGGACGTTAAAAATAACCTTAGGTCCCGGTCCATGATATCTCATGGACGTGATTCGGAGCCCACGTTAATAGCAGGTCCAAGCTTCATAATCTCGGTGTTGTAGAAGGACGCAAAACACACACAAAAAAAAATAAACACAATTAAACTTAATCGCTGAACCATGCGCACGTCGACCTCAAGCTCGCGCTATCTCGGCCTTCACGTGTGCTGAGCTCACTTGAACACGAGGTACGTCCTATCAGATTTTGATATTGTTGTTCCTATCCACATCATTTCTTGCCACTCGAAATTTGCTTAGCTATCACCACCTATGATAAAACATCATTGAAATAATTTGTAAAAAAAAAAAAAAAAAAAAAAAGCCTTTCCATTTCATTTGTGTTTATATTCTTCGATTTTTTTGCAAGTATCTCATGTCATTTTTATCATGCCATCGTGAACATCGAATGTCATTGACCTTGCATGTCACTGAAAAAAGCTTTCCTGACTAGACAACTGAGTAATAACAGTGTTTCTGGGCGGAGTCAGACACGTGAGGACGAGAGAGGGATACAATTGATTGTTGGGAGGGTCGCAAACAATAATTGCATTTTTCGTTTACATTTCATTCTTTGCTCTTTTCCGTATGCAAAGAGAATATAATTTTCAGATTATTTTATTGTAATTAAATTTGCAATTTTTTTCAGCTGCAATGCTCGTTCATCCATATATTGCAGACTTATGGAAAACTAGGGATGTACGTAAGGGGTGGGTCCTGGGGGTCCATACTTCTCGAAATCCCTACTTTTCTGTAAATTTAGTCTAATTTCACGGATAATTTTACAAATTTTAATATAATTTATCTTCATTGAATTTAGACCCACAGAAAAGCTTTTGATCTCCCCAAAAATAAATTCTTGCGTACGTCCCTGGGTACCTAGGATCGTTTAGGACTGCATTTATTGTACTAAGTGAAATTATTCTATATTTATGAATACTAGTACCTCTACCTTACTTCATGCGTTACTCACCACAATCAGAGCTCCTTCGTGGCTAAGCGGTTAGCGTACGCGCCTTTGATGTTGTGGACCCGGGTTAGATTTCCGGCGGGAGCTCATGTGGTTTGGATTCCACGTTAATTAGTAGGTTCCGTTTCATATAGCCTCGCTGCTAAAAGAGTCATTAAGTTCAAAATCAACTCAATTACTCACCACAATCGAACAAGATAGTAAAAATGCATGAATGTTAAAGGTTACTAACTCAGAAATACGGTGCGTTATAGTTGTTGTCGTTGAAGTTTAACATCTCTTTTAGTATCAAGGCTATATGAGTCATGGACCTACATTTTAAGGTGGAATCCGAACCACCGTATAGCTTTCAAATTTCAGTGTTTTGTCATTGAGACTCGAAACCGGGATCCTGTGCACCAAAGCAAACGCACTAGCCACTAAACCAATGGTGTCATAGTACATAGATCTTTTCATTGTGTTAATAATTATCTTTACATACATGGGCGAGTTTTATCAGGTTGTGCAAAACGGGTAATGATCCTTTTGCATACGAAGTGACGTTAGCGTAGAGTAAATGGATCGCAGCGGGATGTCTCTAACGTCATTTGACATCTCACAGTTGATGCTAGTAGTTGGGCAAAATGTATGAGAATATCTATAATCAAAAGCAAGGTATTGTACCATGAATATAAGTGAACTTTCCGCAAAACTGCGCTACCTTTTATAATTTTTACGAGTATTTCGATAAAGGCGTAAGTGTGCTATTTATGGGCAATGTATATACATTATCAAAAGGAACAGCCAAACTGATGGTTTACTCGCTTTCGTTCTGGAAATTTCGATGTCGAGGATGCTCTTCGCAGCGGATGAGCAATTACAGAAAAAGTGGAGCAAGATTGGCAATGTAAGCAGTCATGACACCGCCAATAACACACACATTCATCACCAAATAATGTTAAACCATTTTGAGAAAGTTGACTATAAAAATAAGCTCGATGTTTGGATGCCACATGATCTGATTCAAACACATTTACTCAATCGAATATGTACCGGCGAATTTATACTGAAACGTAACGAAGTTGAATCGTTTCTGAAGCGGTTGCTCATTAGTGATGTGAAACGAATAACTCGCGATAACGAAGTGCAACAAAAGATCATGATCTAAGCGATGAAAATCTCCACAGTCTGTGGCAAAGCCCACTCTTAACACCCGAGAAGATTTTCCTGTGCGTTTGGAGAAATTGAAAGGGTATCGTGCATCACGCGTCTGCCGCCGGCAGAATGATAGATTCGGACCTGTACTGTCGTCAATTAGCACAAATGTACCTACCAATTCAAAAGAAATGACGGGAACGGATCAACAGAAAGGGTCGTTTATCGCTCTGTCAATGCAAGATTGCATACAATTTCACGACCCATCAGCAATTGAGAAAGAGTTTGACTGCGATGTTTTAATGCATCTACTGTATAGCTTGGTCCTGGCACCGTCAGACTATCATTTGTTTCGGTCTTTGCGGAACTCCCTGAATGGTGTTGAGTTAGGTTCAAACGAGTAGCGTGAATGATGTTTCTTACGGTGTTTCCTACGTGTCACAATTTTTTTGACCAGAAACCACTGAAATACTACAGCGATAGGGTTATAGTGTTGCCGAAAATATGACAGAAGATCATCAACCAATATGGGTCATCTGTGGTTTCTTAATGTTAATTTCAAATCACAATAAATGCATTCTCAATTTTGACTGCAAAAGGCTCAGTACTTTTAGACAACTTGATAATATGCTGGCCATATTCCCTTTGCGTTATAGAAGGTTGATCTCCCAAAGTTCTTTAAGTTTTTAATTTATAAAATTTCCTTTAAATAAAGCTTAGTAAGTAAGAGTTCTTCATTTTGTTAGATCCTAGCATTGTTTATACGAGGAAGGATTAGAAACTAAGGTTGCAAGACCGACATTTCTGGAGATTCGCTTGTTATAAAGGAATGAGGAGTGAACGGTAATTTTAGTACATGGATTTTTTTCAACTGTGCAGAGTTTTAGGCCCCTGCTACCTACATCGCAAGTTGTATGTGAACACAAATGCTGACTCGTTTGGATAACTGGTCTCGCGAAGGAGTCCGCTCAGTTATTCGATTTGTGTGGACGAAACATGTAACCGCGGCTGAAATTCACCGTCAGCTGGTAGAAGTTTACGCAGAGAATGTAATGTCTTGTCAGCATGTCGCAGAATGGTGTCGTACGTTTGCGGTTGTTAGAGGAAAAGTCACCAACGAGGAGCGCAGCTCAGGAGACCACCACGCTGCTGAAGCAGTTTCGCTGGGACATCATCGACCACCTTTCCTACAGCCCAGACCTCGCTCCAAGCGACTAGGTGCACTTGAAGGAGCACCTAGGAGGCCGTTGCTTCACTCCAGACGAGGAGGTGAAACACTTCGTGACAACGTGGCTGAACACGCAAGGACAGGATTTTTACAAGAAAGGAATCTTCAAACTCGTCCCGCGATGCGACAAGTGCCTCAACCGTTATTTACACTATGTCGAAAAATAACCTTATGTATACACTATCGGTTGGTTGTATATGCACGTTTTATTACAATCTTTATAATCTTACTTTCTGATCATCCCTCGTAGAGACTGCCTTGACCTGGGAAATAAAACTATTTGGGATTGTTTCCTGAAATCGATCGCTTAACTGTACATTACATTACGTTAGGTTCTGGAAGATTTCGCAGTGGTTCATCATAAAATTAAAATTGATTAAACATAAAATTAGCTTCCGTTTTCACGCAAAATTAAGTTTAAATTTACAGTGATTTCTTTCAAACATCTATTAGAATTTGAAATTAAATTCAACATGTTTAAATTTGTCGAATGAATATTAATCACTTTGGTAACACGAATCATTTCAATTTACAATACAATGTGGTGCTCGGCAAGAGATAATACTGTTCGGTTCAGTTCCACAGCCAGAACCATTTATAGTCTCTCTCTGTTTTATGAGTCTCTGTAGACTACAAGTTACATATGTTAACGCATTTTCAACGCCACCTGTTGTCCATTTGAATAGAGGTTTCAGTTGATAGAATCCAGTGGCGACTCGTGAAAGTAGTTACATAAGCAATATCTAAGAACATTAAGTAAGGTTTCTTTTCTTAGTTTGCAGAAATAACGTTTTAACTGACACTTCCCCCAAGAGCTGTCACTGATAGAATCACATATTTTTATTTTAAAAGTTACGACCAGGAACGTATGCAGGGACTGGGTCCATGAGGTTTGGACCTACCCCCGAAACCACGACTTTTTTGTAAATTTAATATAATTTTAGGAGTGATTTTACAAAATTTAATATAATCGTCATATTTAATTTGGATCCCCCGAAAAGCTTTGAATTCCACTCGAAATAAATTTCTGTGTACGTGGCTGGCTACATCTTCACTCACAATATGTAATAGACCCATACGTGGTGTAAGCCACCTAGAATTATAATTGGATAAGACGGAACCGTTATAGAAGAAGTCTTCATGCTTCTGCTTTAGATCTACAACGTATTGCGTTCAATAAGCCCGAATCCTTTAGTTTATTTATGCTTATAGCATAATGACATGTTATGCCATTCGTCATGAACAATTACATATTCCATGCATTCTAGATTGATGGCAATATTATTCAGGGGTTATATTCTCAACTACTAATTAAATGCTCTCACGAGGACAGTTCATGGGGACGGTCGTGAAGGATTTCTCTTTTAATATTCCCCCACAGAATAGTTAGGTCTGGACTTCTAGGAGGAAAAAGAAAATCAGTCTCTCTGGAAACAAGTCGTTCCAGAAATATTTTTTATGAGACTTCGCAATCATCCCCTCTACTTGAGTTTAAAGTCCGTTGAGAATGTGGAAGTGAGTTAACTGCCCCCTCCCTCGCCATTGCGATTTAGAAAATATGTTCCACAATAGCTTCGTAAGAATTATCCAGTTTTTATGGTTTTCGACTTATGGTTAAGATTAGTCAATAATGTAGGAGTGAATTATCCCACCACTCACGATTAAAAATATGTATATATTTGTTCTCCGCATTTTAAACAAAATCTTTAGTTACTATGAAATGTGGTGGAATTGGTGAAGAGTAAGATGATGAAATCTTTAGTAGTTTTAATAAAAACATCTTCAGTCTGTTAAGTTGCTTTTTGTAGAACTAAAGAATTACATAGATAACTTTTAGTGTAATTCTGTGATTTCCTCAATATCGTGAAAGGCATGGAAAGATGTTAAACCCTTAACAGTCATCACAACATCTAACCCGCTTGTCTATGTCGTTAGGACTGTAAAATACGCCACAATTTGCTATAAAATAGATCGTTTCATAAAGTCGAGTTTGTTAACCAAGATACCATCACTGAAGAAGAACAAAAGGAGAAGATTTGAACTACTTTGTTTCATCGATAAACGCGTCAATGTTCACAAGACGTGGTATATTTTGTTGATGTGTCTTTTGTCTTGTTTCCGCCACAGAAACAATTTCCTCGCTTTACTCAAGAAGAAGACAATGATTTATTATTTTGCTATTTCGTTGACAAAAAAAGAGTCGGTTCATTCATCATTGTCTTATAATTTCTAAAGCAGTTGCTTTCCTAATGACTTTCTTCGCAATAATTATATTCACTCGTCTTTTGTATTTGTTCAGAGCGAAATAGACATTTCAAAAACCAATAATGCCTTGGGATAGGTTCTGTGTTTCTACAACGGTGTTTCTGAAAATAAAAAGAAGGTAAGTGTTGCTGCTACTTGTTACAGCAAATTCAGTCAAAGCTTTTCATGATTCCCACTATTTGTTTCTTAAAAAAAAATAATAATAATGTTATTAGATGATGGTAAAACAACGAATAATGCCATTATAATTAAACATCTTTAGTTCAAAGCAGTTGCTCTGAACAAGGGTAGACTTCCGAAATATAAAAAAGAAATATGAATACCATTTGTTAAAACAACTTTTATTATCAACATTTCTTATCAAAAGCTTAAAATGTTAACTCTCACACACAAAATGTTTCAGTTTAGAGGCTTAAGAGGCCTAATCACTGCGAAATTAAAATACCGCTAATTTTACAGTAATTATGTGATATCTTCAAATAGATAAAAGATAATCGAAATGTGCAGCAAGAGCGCCCGAGACAATATTATTTTGCATGAGGTACCGTTATCAAGAGTCACCTAGCAATTTTCCGTTTGGAGCCATTTAGAAACGTGAAAATAAATGCCGATTTTCTAAATGGCTGGGAATTGAAAACAGATAAGTGAATCGTGATAACGGTATCTCATGTAAAATAATATTGTCTTGTGAGCTCTTGTTTTACTTTTCGATTATCTTTTATCTATTTGAAGATATCCCAAAAGTACTGTAAAATTAGCGATATTTTAATTTCGCTGTGATGTTGCCTCTTAAAGGACTAAACGATGTTAGTAACACATTCTGATTTGATAAAGATATTTCGCTATTTACCCTAATTGCATATTTTACCTTTCTTTATACAGGGTGAGTCAAAATGATGTTCCCGATTTCAATGATTATTTTGTTTTTGATTTTAATAATACGTATGTAAACAGAGATTATGCACATTGATTGATCAACCCAGAAAGTTTTTTTCTAACATATTATAAATGTTCAATATGCTATCCACGAGTTACACGACACACATCTAGTTTAAAATCAAGTTCCTATCAAACTCTTCCTAGCATGTTAGGGTCGATATCGGCCACAGCTGCAGTGATGCGCTCAATGCAATTCAACCACAGTTGTAGCAACTGTGGCACAAACACTATATTTTCCACAGAAATGCTGTTGAACTTGCACAACAGACTTAGTCGCATAAAAATCAGGCACACAGAACGCTCTGTAACCTGTGGAAGCCATATTGCTCACTTCAATTAAACTGCCTCCTGGTGGACGTCTACGTAACTACGCCTCTGCAGTAGCAAGAGGGGGATTTTTTTTTTTTTTTTTAGATTATGTTTCAGAAAAGAAAAATATAGGCAAGAAAATATGTATTATTGTTCGAATAATAAATTGACGACTTCGAGTACATCATTTTGACTCATCCACTACCATTGAACTTCATAATCCGAACGGGATGTTTCATTGCACCAAAAAGAAAAATATATGACTGTTCATGATCAGGGCTGTACGGAAATGTAGAAATACTGACTACCCCATTTTTAAAGCACTGGCTTTAGATACAGATGTGTGAACTCTAGCATTATCGTGAAGCAGTTTTGTGACGTGAAGCTTTTTCAAAGAGCTTACTCTTCTTATAGTCCAGAGAAATTAGGGGTCAACCTAGATATTTTTTTAAAAAAGAAAAGAAACTTGTTTTGAAATGAACGCTCTCCAATGCTCCCGATCCTGTGTATTTTCCTTGTTCTTTAGAGTCATTATTGTGTTCTATGAAAGAAACTAGAAGGAGTGAAATAGGACAAATTTCCATACAGAAAATATCACTCCTAAAAATAGCGCTGATAAAAAGTATGTTTTCGCATTTTCTCATGGTTAACTTCAAGAATTGCGTCAGTAACATTTATTTCAATTTGATTTGTTGTTGGTTAGAATTTTAGCGTAGATTACAGCACGAGGCTTTTGTGAGAGTTGCTGATCTTATAATTTTACCATGGGAACCGAACGATATAAGTTACCACAGAGAATCGAACACAGTCTAGCATGACAAAGCTGGAAATGCTAACCGCGGAACGGTAATAAAGCTTTAGCGGTACTCGTACTTCGTTGATCACTTGGTTGAAGTTTAATGTTTCTTTCAGTACTGAGGTGATGACATACGAGATTTAGTTTTTAATGGAGATCCAAATTACCACTTGAGTTTGTATCCGAGGCTGCACAGAGAGTCGAACCTAGGACAAAACATATATAAAAATACTCGCGTTACCTACTCGGTTACAAAACACATTAGTTGTAGTTTGTTTCATGTGGCCGAGAATATATGAGACGTAAACCTCTAGTTTAGGGTGTAATCCGAACTACTACTGTAATGCGGTCAAGCTTCAATCGAATCTGGGAGGGAATTTCAATAGACTGTAGGGTAAAAAATAGTATGTACTACAAAAGTACTAGGATCCACATTGAGGACAATATGAGAAATAGCCCCGGGAGAATTTCCTCTCTCCGGGCCATCCCTTGAAATCAACACTCGTCAAAGAGTTCCTTGCTGGCTGCCAGTTATGTGTAGGAGCGGCACGTCCATCGCCTGGTCTGTTGTCTCTAGTTTGAGATCCACGCCGATTCATTAGAGCTGGCCCAAGAGGAAAGTCTTGATGTCCAAGAATATAACCAGGTGTTTCCGTGAAACACTGCGATCGCAGAGCTCAGATCAACTGATCCATAGAGTAAAGATTTTAGAAGCCTAGGGCCTTGTTTCAATCGCAATACGTTGACCCCTTTACCTTGATACCCAAGTATTGGTGATTATGGAGGTGAACAACACAAGTCAACTTCCATCAACGCAAAACTGTAGTAATTTAGGCATCAAGCAACATATTCCCTTTCTTGTAACCTCAACTTCGTTTCTTTTCTCTCTCTGTTTTGCCTAATTTAAATTATTTTATTTCTAAATAATAATAATAATAATAATAATAATAATAATAATAATAATAATAATAATAATAATAATAATAATAATAATAATAATAATAATAATAATAAACAATACTCATCCTCACATTCCTCTTTCTTTCTTTCTACTTAGCGTACACGCGTTTGATGCGGGAGACCCGGGTTCGATTCCCTTCGGGAGCTTTTGTTATCGGATCCCACATTATGTTGTAGGTTTACGTCTCATATAGCCTCGCTGCTGAAAGGATTGCCAAACTGAAATCAAATCAAATCAACAACTTTCCTCAACGTCAACCAAGCATGAGTTATTCGATCGAAATCAATCGCTCTGCCAGGGAACACGTTATAGTGCTTATTTCTGTTGGGTTGGGATCCCGGCCAAGTAGGTTTGTGGCGGACAACATTATGTCCGTGAGTTTTCTCGGGTACTCCCATTTCCTTATATTATTAATCCACAGATTGTTCCATGATCATCCCAAGGGCGGATCCCCGATCGACCCCCAGAAGAGGAAACTTTCTTATTTTATATATGTAAATAAAACCCATCCCAAAGTTTGGAGCCCTTAAAATAGCAGTATGACAACCCACCGCCCCCCCAGAAGTCGGTCCTGGATCCGCCCCTGGATCATCCACTTGGCTTAATCATCCGTCTGCTTTAGCCTAAAAGGCGTAAACGTGGGACGTTAAACTAAAATATTTCATTTTATTTTCATTTCATTCGCTCTACCCATGTTCTAAACTACACGTTTACAAAAGTTTACTCTTTTAGAAAAATCTCTGAACATTTACTCTTTCTTTTCCCAAACTATTTTAGTTTGATACTTCGTAACCGTAGAGTTGCGTAAGGATGCAAAACACAAAAGCTCAAAAACTCTATAAAATCATTGATCAAGACGCTAGATTCTGTCGATATTAAAACTAATTCAAAATAAATGTTCTTTGAGTTTATTTTTAAACCCTGCAGAAGACAGAGATTAAACTTTCAGAGATAAATGAAACGCGTTATTGGGTTTGCTGTTATTGAATATTTGTCCCACAGAGACATTGATTAGCACTTTGTGGCTGAGATGTATGACACAAAGAGAGTGTCAGAGAAAATTGTGTTCCATGTTCTAGTGTGACTGCAGCAGAACGTTCAGTTGGTGGGAATAGTGCAGCGTTTTCTCATGCATTATGCATTTCTGGAGTTTCCAGACAAAGTGAAGGTAGAAAGAGCCAATCTCCTGAAAAGCAGTCACTGCCAGGCAATATTTTACCTGCGTAGCTAGCTCTAGGTTTCACACACAGGCAAATGTGCAAAAGGAAAGACGGTTCCACGTATATGTGTGCATATACATTGTTATATTTGATCTGCCACAAAATCATAAATGTTCCTCCTTTTCCTTTTTCTGCGTATTATTGTGCAGCATAAATTTGAGCTTCTGCTGTCGAGACGTCATTGCACGGTATTTATATTTGAACTGCAAACATTGTTATTCTAAGTTGTTACTCTTATGTTTACAATCTTGTTCAAAATAACCTGAGGGGGCACAGTGGCTCTGTGGAACTCTCCCCGCTGGTCTAGTGTCTAGTGCGTGCGCCTTTAGTGTACGTGGTCCCAGGCCCGTATCCAAGTGGGTCTAGGGTGGCGGCTCCCCTAAATTTTTGCCGGCCCCCTAAAATTTTCACGGCAGGCTTCCAAATGAACTATAATATGGTGATGAACTATAATATGGTTGGATCGGGCCCTCCCCTAACTTCAGCCGGGCCTCCCTACATTTTTGGGCTGGCTACCGGCCTGCGTGGTCCCGAGTTCAATTGCCGGTGGGAAAGCTTTTAAAATTTTAACTGTCTTAGATATCTATGTGTTCGTGTCCCTGCCCACTTTGGTAAGGGCGCCGATTTCTCTGTAAATTTGAAGGGGGGGCATTCAGATGCAGAAGGCATATATGAGGATTTTAAGACAAATTGCATTCAAATCATGCCAAATATTGTATATTCATAAATACAAGTAGGGGGGCCCACATGAGCTTTGGTGGCCCAAGCCCCCCAGTCCCCTAGGATCTGCGCCCTTGCACTTTGGTAAGAATTTAAAAAATACTGTACGAGGAAAACTCAGGTGCTCAGGAAACTGAGGAATGATTGGTTGATCTTTAAAAAAAAGTTGTAGAGTGCTTACCTCTAGTGCGCGGGGTCATTGGTTTGATCCCTTGCCAAATTAGTTTGTGGTCGACATCATGTTCGTGGGTTTTCTCCGGGTACTCTTGTTTCCTCCCATATTCTCATTCCACCATTTTCTCCATCATTATTCAGTTGCTTAAATCATCCGTCTCCCTTTTGGCCTTAAAGCATAATCGTGAGACGTTAAACTGAAAGATTTCATTTCATTTCAAAATAACCTGAGTATCCACCGCTTCATTATCAGCCTTCTATTCACAACCATATTCACAGATATTTTATTCTAGTAGGCCTTAGAAGATTGTTACTCCGTCCGTCCGTTATTCGACACGATAATTCTTGAAGAAAAGCGAATTTTTGAATTATATTTTTCTGCGATAGACAGCTAGAGCCATTATCTCAGCCTAGTTCGTTAATAGACTCAATTCGTTAAGCTTTTCTCAGGTAATGGTGAATTTAATGGTAGCCATTCATATCCCATACATAGAAACATGTGCTGAGGTTAGAATTTTTTGCAATGAAAAGATATTTTTAAAAAAATAATAGCGTTTTCAGGCTAACATTTTTTGGTTAAGCCTCAAAAATATAATAGGTTGAATCATTACATGCTTGGGGTATGACAGGCTATATTGCATTGTTGTTTAAAGTGATGGCAAACAGATGCGCTTCACAGAGATTTTTTTTGTTTAAACCAAAAAACATATCCACAAGATTAAAATATAATATAGCCTTGCATGGAGTATATGAGCGGGTATATAAAGCCTCGAGTATTGTTGTTGTTTGGTGTCAGTTTAACCTCAAATATAGGCCTATATATATATTTTTGGTTACATCTAATAAAATATTGGGGAGGTTAAATCCTCATATATTTGGGGTATTCATGTAAAATGACGCACACGGAAAACAGAGTGTTACTCTTCAAATCAAAATAAAGCGAAAATATTATATACTGGTATATCTTATGCTGCCTCCTTCAGCCGCTATAGGGAATCAAAAGTTTCACTGTGGCAACGTCGCATATTAACTTAGAACCATGAGCATTGTTCTAGGAATCCATCAAACCATTACATCGATTGTTACGGTAATAAGAGGTGCTAGTGTCAACGGGTATCAACTTTAACTGGTATCTGCAAAGAATCGATGTAACTATTTAATGGATTGGTAGATCCACAATATGGTTTTCATCTACGATGTTGCCACATATTACAATTCGTGTCTATAGTCGACGACCCGAAAGGTGGAAAATTATGTGTATTTTTTGTTGTATTTTGACTTCTAGAATAGTACTCTGTAGTCCGTGGGCACCATTTTTAGAACATCCAATAATATTGACCTTTTAACTACCTGGATGGTATTCAGAGTTTATTAATCCTATAAATACACACTTATTTTTATCATAGCCAAACTATATATGGGGGTCTAGTAGACCCTAGAATATGTGTATTATTTTGAATAAGGTTTTGTGAGTGTTTAATAAAACTGTCTGGCTGAAGTGTCTTAATGCACGAGGATAAGATTTATTTTGAGACCAATCATCTGAATTAATATCGTAGAGAATCGCAAAGTAGGCCTATCATTGGTACTAGATTCAAAATAAAACTAACCGTATTGCAGAAAACATGATGTATAGCAGGGGCGCAACCAGAATTTTTTGTTGGGAGGGGTCCATGTTTTTGGAAGGGTTCAATGCTAGAAGCCACTCCCTGTATATAGTATTGAACGGGTATTATTCTGCACCCGAAAAGACGATAAGTAATTGTAAAATACTATAGCTATATTGACAAAAAGTAGAATTAGATTGTTTATATGAGAGAAAGAATGCAGTTGAAGTATAAATCAATTTCATACTACACCAATCATTTCTTTCTTAAGCAAGTACACCTTTATTGAGAAAGTGTACAAAGGTTATGTTGAGTTAGCAAGTTTTCGAGAGGGGGGGTACGGACCTAGTGGACCATCCCGATGGGTGCGCCCGTGATGTATAGTACCATTACAAACGAAATCAACCTTTTTCTCAGTCGTAAAATTGTTTCAAGGCATTTGAGGCCACGAACCAATTTTAAATGTGTCCAATATAGTCACAGTTACTAAGAATTAGCAAGTTGCCATTGTACGCAGCAGGCACAAGAGAGTCTGATCTGTTTTTTCTTTGAATTATGTCACTCATAGGTAGGGAGTGCAAATGAAATTACAGAATTAAGGGTACGCCCATCAATAAATAGGTCTGATCGGGTTGCATCACCAGAACATAAGCCTAGGAAGCAGGACGACCGATGAAAACGATATTATTTGATGCAGAAAAAACAACGAGAAAACTTAATCACGATCACCATCCAAGTTCCCTATTCTTAGCTAATTACCACTGATATTTTTCCTTCTTTTTAGCTTAATAAGGGCACATTGTCCCCTCGCGTCCCCCTTATTTCCACCCCTGCTAATAGGTCTTGATGTTTCAAGGAAAAAGTTGGTTTTGTTAGTGTGCAAACTATTAGGAGACATCCGTGTTGAGTAACAATTAGAATTTGAGAAATTATTCTACAAAACCAAGACTCAAACTCAGTGTGGCTTTGAGAATATTGTAGTTAGCAACCCTTAACCACTCACTACACCTTGACGTTGGTTTGGATTTCATTATGTGTTTTGCATGAGTCTAAATGAAACACGCGCTCGCAATATTACAGGGTACATTTGAAAAAATATAGCACATACAGTGGGGTATTTACGATTTTGTTTCGGGGGGGGGGAGACTTTGCCTGAAAATGTGAAAATTCTGCAAGATATTTCATATACTTTACTATTGCAAATAAGATTTCGGGGGGCCTAAGCCCGGAAGCCCCTCTAAATACACTACTGAGCACATACATAAATTATGAACAGTGTTCTCGAATAATGACTGAAAATTGACTTTACGTTAAGCCTTATTCATTCGACTAGTAAACATTAATTCATGATTTGAATATAAAATGTGGTGGGATCTTACATTTTAATAAAATTTGCAGGATTAGTCTGAAAGATATAAACAAAAGAAGTCTTTCCTTGACACACATTCTACTATGACTCTGAGTAGAGAGGATTTAACAAACAAATAAACTTTGATTGAAAAAAGTAAAAAAGGATCACTCACTACGTAGAAGTTACAATTTTGTCCAGTAGATGTCAACAGCTGGACGGTGTTTACTACGTCAACAGCTAACGGCGAGATGTGTAACTTCTACTACTGTTGTTTCAATAGCAGAAAATAGGATATTAACAGTTAAAGTTACCTTTAGCATAAAGATTGACTCCGTTAATTGACTCGGCCGAGATAATTGTTTCAGCTATCTAAAGTAAAAGAACAGAATTCAAAAATTTTCTTTCATTCAAGAGCTGTTTTGTGAAGTAACAAACAGGTGTAAGTCACCGTTACTCGTTAAGTTGAGTAGATTTTGAGTTTGACCCTCTTTCCAGCAGCGAGGCTATATGAGACGGGACCTACTGATTAACGTGGAATCCGAACCATTTGAGCTCCCGCCGGGAATCAAACCGGGGTCTCCCACGCGAAACGTGCGTACACTAACCGCTTAGTCACGAAGAAATTCACCCTTACACATAAAGATGTCAGCAAATTGACCTCATTAACGAAAATGGCCGAGATTATCGCTGTAGCTATCTGTTGTAAAATAAAAAATGAAATGAAATATTTGAGTTTTACGTTCCACGGTTATGCCGGTTAGGCTAAAGGAGACGGTGATTATGAGAAATGAATGAAATGGTGGAATGAAGAAAGTGGGAGGAAACGGGAGAACCCCGAGAAAACCCACGCACACGGCGTTTGTATGTTGTAAAATAAATCGCTTACATGAATGGCATATGCTCTATAGATAGCCCCCGGTATTTTTTAATAAAATAACTGAGTGACTTTAATAATTCGGTCGGGATGATCGGCCTAGGTATCTGTTGTAAGAAATCACTTACATGTGTAACTGCCACCGTTATCCGTTACTAAGTTAACAGATTGATTTTTAATAACTTAATCTTGATAATTGCCGTAGCTATCTGTTAGAAAAGAAATCGCTTACATGTATTGCATATGGTCTATAGATAGCCACCGTTATCCGTTACTAAGTTAACGGATTGATTGTTATTACTCGGTCGATACAATCGCCCTAGCTATCTATCTATTCAAAAAGGAAAACAGAGTTCAAAAATTCCTTTTCGTTCAAGAGTTATCGTGTAGAGTAATAGACGTTTAGCATTACAGTCTTATAAATCTCTCTTGTGTAATTCTAATAAGTAAGAATATATTTTAGGAACATCGGATGAAACTATGAGCCTCTCTCTCTCTTTCTCTTAATGTATCTCTTGACTGTAGCACAAAACAGGCTGACAGAAAAGGAAAAATGAGTGGTTTGCACCAATGGTTGTCTATCACAGATTCAACATCCTGTTAATGTGGAACTAAGTAACGAACAAAAGAATGTAATACCATTGACACATACACTACTAGGTTGTTGCTATGAATAATCAACATGGACACAAAAGTTTGCAGATTTACAAGTAAAATTGAGTACTTGGCATCAATGTATATTTATAAGGAACATATTCTGCATTTGATGGAAATAAATATTAAATAATAAAAGAAAAATGAGATATAAATTGTGATATCTAATAAAACAGTAGGAAGCATCCATTACATTGAACATTTAAAAATTATAATTATTTTAGCAACTAACTAACTAACTAACTCTATGGCCTATGGAACCCGGAGGTTCAGTGCCGCGTTCACAAAAGCTCTCCACTGACTTCTATCCTTAGCTAATTGCATCCAGTTTCTACTTTGTATTATTTTAGCAACTATTTTATATATCTCTTACAAAAGACTTGTGCCTGTATATCGATATAGTCCAGACGAAATTGAGAATGCTTCTGCAAATATACTGCCATTTGATTTACTACTAAAAATTCATTCTTGATGGATGTGCATAATGTACTTACACGCAATATACATAATAATTTACCTCTAATAAAGAGAAAAGATGTTCATGGTTGTAATACGAAAAAAATTAAGTTAGGATAGACAATGTTAAATGCAATAACTTATGGTCTAAATAGTATTAAGTAAAATATTACTAACTGATAATAGATGGCCCAAAAATACAAGGATATAAAATTAATCCAATTATTTAAAAAATAAAATAAAATATACTTTTGGAATAAATATGGTAAATGAACCATATCAAAATAAAACTTACAAGTATATAGTATAGTAACTTCTACTATTTAACTTATATAGAATAACTTACGATAAATAAGTTATCAAAATGAAAGGTGTAAGATATAAAGATATAGTATTGATACAAATATATGGATAATATTACATGATAGAAATACTTTATTCCTCAATGTGAACTAGTGCTCGCTGGATAACCTAATTCTTATTCTTAACGTTATAAATCTTCAATAGCTGTCAAAATAATATATGGGATCTTTGTACTAACCAATTTTCTCTGATAAAAATAACATAAATTGTGGGAAATCTTGATTCTACTGATTTTTCGATATGAATTATTATCATATTTAAACTGTTGAAAGCAAGGATCTTATAAAATAGAGCATCTTCCCTACAACAAAATCTTGAAGCCATACGTCACAGTTTCACCAACCTTACTCTGCCCACTTCGCCCAATAAGATTGCAATATTTTGAGCCAACAATCATAGCGGAAACAAAAGTAGCCAATCAGACGATGGTGAAAACGAGAGTAGCCAATCAGACTTGCCCATGTTCGGTTGTTTTTTGGCTTCATTTATGTAATAGGATAAAGATACATATAGGCAGATCCTCTATTTTATCACATCATTGGTTGAAAGTTAGGATTACCAATTATGCTTAATTATTTTATACAAATGGAAGTCTCATGTACTACTGTAGCTTATTGTATTTTTTTTAAATAATAAACTCATTATCTGTCTAAATTTAAAACAAAAATCTTTGATTATTTCTTAAATTTAACTTGGACGATACTATTATTAGTTTCACCTCTGAAACGCAATTACCAAGTATGTCTGCTCGTATATCTCATAATAATGACCACTGAGCCGTCTTTATACACGCAGCAGCTTTATCCGATCACCATTATCATATTTCCAGACAAGAATGCATCCATATTACCAATAATTCATTTGTGTTCGTGAATAACGATTTAGGTTGAGCCTAATTTATCTAATCAGATATCCAACTAAAACCCAGGACGTAAATGGCTATGCTGTCCACAGGTAAACGTTATTCAGCTGAGCAGGACCGCAACTAATTCAAGTGATATCAGAGTTGATAATCTATTCCGTCATTCAATGTGCTATTCCTTCGCTTCTAACGGTACTATTACTAAAGACACTGTCATCACAGATATTCATTTTAGACTTCCAAACTATTTTATTTTATGCGTAAGTGTCGGAAGTCGTAGAACAGTTATGTCTGCCAGTCGACAGGTATGAGAGCAAAAACGTGTAAAATGTGCCGATTTGAAGTTGTAAAGAAAAGTAAAGTTGCAGTTGTATTCTCCGTGTTGTACCTTCATACGATCATGTTCAACAACGCACTTCCTCCTGATTTAACGTACCCCAGCCTGTTTGATGGACATGCACAGTTTGAGGAGGTAGATGTATGGCATGACCATACTTCATCGCTGTGTTGTGCTGCTGAGGAGCCCGTTCCGCCAGGTGCCAAAGCGAACATTTCACTCACGCGAAACTAATAGTTTAAAAAAAACCATTAAAGTTCAATTGTTACTCACAATTTTTGGTTATATCTCATTAATCGTACTGTGTAATGTCGTCTTTCTGGCACCATATATGAAAAACTTGATTTGTAAATACTTCAGTATTTGTTTCATCCTAATAGGATAGTGGTTATGGTAGATCATCAACTTGTAGGTTTAGAGAAAAGTATCCAAAATTAGGCATGAGGATTTACACTGATTTACATCATTTTGTACAGTTAAAGAAAATCTATCAAAGAAGTTTGGTTTTGATTGGATGATATTTTACTAATTAACATTGAAATCGGAAGTGGTAGTAAATTCCTTACCATTTCCGGTTTTAGTAGAGAGGTAAGGATGGAGATAGAATGTATTTTTGGGACATTTAAGCGATTGCAGAAAACCGCTTCTCTCTATTTATTACAGTTTTTTTTGTTCCATTGTGATGAATGGATAAAAAGACCGGAAATGGTTGATTTCAACCACTTCTGGTTTGAATATCACCTTCATCAACGAATTTAAGTCCTAACTTCTGACCATTTATCAAGTAGTTTTTGAGATTTTTTTGTCTCTCGGACGGACAAAATAAGTCAATTTGTAAAATATTTTTAACTGGTAACGTAAACCTCTTAAAAATTAATTTTCAATACGCAAAGAAACTTTAAATAGATTTGAAGAAATCAATGAAGTTAAACCATTACAACCTTAGTTCATTTTAAAGAGAACAGAGAAATAATTTCCCATATTAATCAAATTAGCCAACGTAAAAGGGGCAAGTATACAATACCATTAAACGCTCATGTCATGTAACAATGTTAAAATAGGTAAAAAAAAATGTAAAATTAAGACTTCACAGTGTTCTCACAATATCCATCTCGATTTTAATGTAACGGCTTACTTTCTTCCCCTTCAGATGATACTGTGGTGGATTGTATACTAAGAAGGATAGCATCAAACTTTTTAAAAGGAACATAATTCAAAGTAGTTTAAAGTTTCTGACGTGGATAGGAAATAACGAAGAGATAAATAAATTACAGATTAAAAAAAAATTCTTTTGTGCACGAAACTAAGCCATTCATTCGTCGCTATGAAAGATCATAAAAGGATGGCTGTTGAATAGGGATATATATGAGGCTTGCCTTTTGATAAATTTACAAAGTTTGTTTTTCAAATATTCAGATTTATGAGCTTAATCTGAAAGCTGGAATATATTTGGGATAGAAAATGAGGATATCCTTCAATGAACAATAAAAATATATATATATCAGCAGACATTTACGTTACTTACATCAAACTTGAAAACCCATCAGATACTCATTCTAAGTCAAGTCTTGGGTTGGTTAATACTTTCCTTTGCTTAGTGGTGGGCATTTCAATTTTGTTGTATTCTTTCTCTAAAGTCTAAATTCATAGAAGTTTTTATACATTACATTCTTACAGCTATTTTGTTTCTTTTCGTCGCTTCTCTTTTAAAAAGTCATAATAGATATAGTATTGAATGTGTCGATTGTAGATCGATGTGTCGAATAATATGGACAATTTTTTAAAACAAAAAAGTAATCGTAAAATTTATAAATGAAAATCATAAAATAAGCGCTGCAAGAAGAGGAAGAAATATCTAAAAGTTCGACGAAATTCAGTTACTTAGAACAGTGGTTCTCAAACTTACCGATAACGCGGACCCCCTTGCAATGCTATCTCAAATTTCACATGGTATTGAAAAAATATACTACTTAGAATTACCACTAACAAGAAAAATATCAAGGAAAATAATGCAATAAGTAATTTATTCCAAAGATAAATGATTGTTTCCTAGGTAAACGAAATTTTAATTGAAAATACAGTAACATTCATGTCTTAAAATCATTTTTAAAGGAAATCCACTTGATAAACAATCTTCTCAAATATGCGGTTACTAATACGAGGAATGAAATTCTGTATGTTTCTCCATAATTGCATTGAAATCTGGAATAAGTTTTGTCATCATCAATCTTTGGTCCAATTCCACATTAAGATGATTTCGTTTTGAGGTTTTAATACTGCAAAGAGCAGAAACGGTCTGCTCACGTAAGTAAGTGGTAGGGAAAGGCATCAAATGTTTCAATGCTTTTAAGACAACTTTTCATACTCACAGGGAAGAATTTAGTAAAGTAGGAAAACATTTAAATTTACAAACGTAGATATAATGTTAATTGCTTTTTTTATTAACTGAAAAAAATACTTCTTGCATAACAGCTGTGAGTTCCATTTCATTACAACACATTTCAATTTTTAGGCGTTGCGGACTCCCTGACTAGGTCCCGCAGATCCCAGGGGTTCGCGTACCCCACTTTGAGAACAACTGACTTAGAAGTATACTAAAACAACGGTGTGGATTTATATACCGGACGATCATTCATTTTATATATAAGATTAGTTAAGATATCCTTGTAAATTCTACTTGCAGAATATAAGAAATCTTTTTACCTGTAATTCTTGTATTCATGTCAAACATGACTCAAAATATGTCTAAAAGCTCAGGGTTACCAGGTAACTTAGAAATAAACACTTGGAGTTCAAAAAAATGAAATGAAATCTTTGAGTTTTACGTCCCACGTATATGCCGGTTAGGCTAAAAAAGACGGTGATTATGAGAGATGAATGAAATGGTGGAATGAAGAAAGTGGGAGGAAACGGGAGAACCCCGAGAAAACCCACGCACACGTACTTGGAGTTCAAAGTGTTAAACAAAATCGTGAAAATCAAAGAAGGCATCATTCTGGCCATTACTACATTTCAGTGATCGCATGAGTTGAATTTGCTTATGTGAAAAAAAAGTCTGATTAGTATGCAACCAACACCGAATATTTGTAGAAAGGGTTGCTGCATGGTAGGGGCAATAGCTGTTTAGTTCCTTGAAACTAGAAAATTGAGACCTCGGTGCAAGAAGGGGATAGCTCCAATTGCGGATTTGATTCACAGTTAAGAAAAAAAATGTTAAAACGCAATTTATCTTCATTTAGCCTCTGAACATTTTATAAAGAAATGTGACATTATAGAGGTAAAACATTTCTTTGCAAAAAGTTTTGGAGGCTAAAGTAGAATAAATATATTTCTAATAATATTTTGTTTTACTCCTGAACCAAATATTAAATTGGAGCTGTCTTCTTCTTGCACCGACGTCTTCAATTTTACGATTTCCAATTTTTATACATGTTTTAACAAATATCTAACAAGAAGACTCACTGAAGTGTCACTCACCGATTTGAATGAAACTTTGCACACTTGTAGAACATCAAAATCGACACGTATTATTTTGTTTCGGCAATGGTGAAGATTTAAGGGTGAAAACCACCTTCTGAACGTTAGGGCTGGTCTCTAAGCATAGACAGAAAACAACCATTTAATTTAGAAGAAAATATGCTACCAGAGAGGGGGTTAGGATAGCTGATTCAGAATCTGACTTCAAAATTACAAAATTCAAAATGGGGAATCCAATATAATGATTACAAGTACAAAATATCTTCTGGTTTGATATTCACTGCAGTTAGCCAAGAACAATTATAGTTGGCAGAGATCACTGCGATGAGGTGCAGACTAACTTGAGACCCCTTTCTGTACTTATTTTAATGAGATGCTTGATTAAAGTGAGTCTCTGTACCTCTCATTATAGCGTTTACAGGGACACAAACAGTACAGAGTGGGCACAGTCAATAAATCTATGACTCATAGCCACATGATGCAGTCTTTAATTTCTGAAAATTGTGTTGTTATCACCGTTGTTAATTATTTTGCAGGAAAAGAATGGAACATTTGACCCTATAGTCCAAAAGAACCTATTTTAATCTGAAAATTCCTTGTCAAAGCATCAAATTCGGGAAAATTAGCATCATGTCTTGTGAGATCATAGCTTCAAGAGGTTTTTCTCTCAATGTCTAATGTAAAGTCCATTTTGTTATTAGATTCGTGGAGTGGTCACAATTCATCAAGTTTTCAACCTATTTTACGAACAGAAGAGTACTAGTCCTGGATCCACAGTACATGCCCGTAAAAATTTGTGGGTGCACGGAGTTTTATTGTTGCATCGTGTTCTTCGACCTATCGTTGTCTACTTTTTCTTGGGTAGACATCTCAATTATGGTCCACAGATGCCATTTTTCAATATGGCCGCCAAATAAGCAACCAACATGCATAACTAAGGAACTAAGTCACCTGGGAAAGTGATTTTGGTGTCGAATCATAGGTTTTCGAGGTCAAGAAAGTGAAATATTATCATAAAATTGCTATATATTGAAGAATTGTATATATTACAGACAAAAGATATACTATGTATATACAGGGTGGACCATTTTAATTCATTCACGGAAATATCTCGAAAACCACAAACCGAATCAACAGAAGTTTTCAATTATATTTGTTCACAACAAAGAGAGATACATTTTGGCGTACTCTTCAATACCAACATATTAACAGTGTTGCCAATCCATCACAACGTTGTATTTTTTAAAAGTCTCTACGTCAGGTCATTACAAATTTCAAATCTACATTTAAAAAGAAAACAAACAATACCACACTTATTGCTCAGTGTTGTAAACTAACGACGCTAAAATATCGCAAACATTAAAAACAACCAAAGATTGAAGGCTTCTGAAATAATAATTACGCAAATGAGACGTACGGGACAAGACATATCGAATGCACCTTAGTGTCTAATACTATCATCATGATTTGACTATTTCGAATAGATTTTAACAAAATTATAAGAATTCAAAAATTTGTCTTTTTGAAAAGGCTTTATTTCGGAAACAAAGTTAATACACAAAATGACTTTACGTTTACAATATATGTAAAAGCAATAAATCAAATATTGTGCTATTAGTACCACTAAGAATTAATATTTGTTAATGGTCCAAAATATCATTAATATAAACAAATTGAACCATTAGAAAAGGTGCTGATGTGGCTAAACAACTGAGTATTCTTACAATATTTCCCACATATAAACAATATTATACACAACATTTTAGCAACCACAATATTTACAGTCTCGAATATTATTTTGTCATGTTTAATATATGCTATATTTTTGTGTCAAAATATAAAATATCAATATCAACACATAAAATGAAGTGGTTTCATAAAGAGCACTGCGTTACCCTTTTACAATTTAAGTCTTTCCCGCACATATCTTATACCTCACATTTGAGCTACCTTATTATTTAAACCACCAAAAGTAGTTTATTTTTGCAAATAAAGATTAAAGATTACCTAATATGCGTCCAAATTTATGTCTGAAACAAAATGAATATGACTTATAGCTGAGAATTTTCACAGCGCTTGTAACAAAAGCAGTACATTGTACACAACAGTTGAAATGTCTTACATATATATTGTTTACAATTGTTTGTTTTGCAAAAACACACTCGCAATACAGTATCTGGTAAAGATCGGAAACACTTTTTCGGTCTCAGGAAACCGTCTACTTCCTCCCATCCAAATTTCACAGGTCTTTCAGTAATATTTTCCTTTTCTAATGACAACAGAGATTCTCCGATGACCAAGTACGCGCGTTTAATGGGACCTCGAATAGTAGATGAAGTGAGTTGCAGCCCTGATGAGTTTAGGCCTCAGTCGATAACGTTCATAGCATAAACCATCAAAAAGTTTCAACTTTAGTCGTTTTCGCCCACACTTTCGTAAAATATGTGTCTGCATTCCTCATGTCTTCAGCTGAGAGACTGCTTGTTTCAGCAAAATGAAGAAGATAATTTGTTGGTTGTGCATTCAGTGCTGCATTGTTTGTACCCACTTTACTTACAATGTCATTGCCAGTGAAAATGTGAGCCTTGAGGACGAAGCTACTCATTTTGTCTCTAAGTGTATCATATAAGTGGTGAATAGGAATGAAACGATTCTTTTCTCCCACTCCAGACGTTAACTACAATTGCTTCAGCCCTTTACTACTCAAGGTTGCAAAATGTCTTAGTAACAAAATAGTCACATCAGTATCATTGGACAAGTCGCTGCCCGCCGCGTTCTTTACCAGCATGTGTGAGGTACAATTCTCTGGTCGGTTTCTTCAATCTTTGATGTGAGCATTTCAATATTAGTTACGTTTCCTTTTATGCCTACGGTAGCAGGAAGGATATTGTCATTTACTACAATTCCGCTTGTAACAAGAATTAAGTCTGTTGAAGGTTTTTCAAATATAATTTATTTTTGCTAATGCTTGCAGCATTATTTTATTTTGAACAGCATTCCAGAATTTCAGTTTGGATTGGTATATGAGTCTGAGGCTGAAGGCAAGCGAGAGGAATAGATCCGGTAGTGCCTGATTGACGCACTCTCTTACTTTCTTTGAGTGAATTATCACAACAACTGTCAAAAATAAAGTGTATTTCTTTGGCTGGGCATACTTTAGTGGTTCGTTCAATAACAGCGTTTATTGCTTCTCCAAAGTTATTAAATACTGACATTTTCAACATTCTTATCTGCAACATGAAATCAACAACTACAGTAGTCCGTGTTTGAAATTTTGGATGAAATGAGGTACTCTTGTCATTTTTTTCTCCAGATGCGATACTTGATCATACTATGTTGGTCTCGAAGGTGCATCACCTTCAAACAACTAACTTGAATTTACGAAATCATGAGAGAATGTTTCTTGCATTGTCAAACCTCTTTCATTTGTAATGTGATTTTCTTCTGAATCTGTGCAAAATCCCTTGATTTGATTATGGCAGGTGTTACAGCTACGTTGTTTGTGGTAAGAGTTTCGAAAGTGGGGACATAGACTTTTCAATTCTGTCCGTCAGTTTCCTCTCTTTGGTAAAGAAGAGCTCCTTCCTAAATTTTTCATTGTTACTCCTTGTATCTCTTAATACACGTAAAATTTTCGCCCTCACATCCTCAGAAACAATTTGCTTTGTCGCAATGTTGTGTAAAATAAAAGAGCCATCAAATTTGAATGGATTACCTTCTGCTATTATGAACTGAAGCAAACGATTCAGTTGCTGTGAGACACTACCTGTGCATGTATAAGATTGTTTCAAACATTGGCAATGGCGAGACTTCGTGATAGGTCAGTTGCTATTCAGTGACGTACTGAGTTTTACGCGTTTGTCCAATTATTCCTCTCGTACTTTTTAGAGCTCGTTGAATTTTTTCATATCTGGACCCACTGCGTGTAGTGGTGCCGGCTTTCCAGAAACTACAAACTGACCATTCAAGAACTTTTCATGCAAGTAAGGACAATCTATTCCAAGGCGCTTAATTAATTCCAAGTATCATGATTCATAACGTAAATAATTCAGGTAATTGAATTGCTTAAATATAGAGACTAATGACCCAACGGTCTCAACATGTAAATTCCAGTCTCTTCTCGATTAGACGTTACAAAGATTTTGATGTGTCCTTCAATATTAAGGAAATTGTTGAGGTAACTGCAAAGTTTTGATTTTTCGTTACATTCATTCACAAATCTTAAATAGCAGTCTCTTAGTTGTCGACTTGAAACTAACAGTTGAGTATGGAGAAATTTACATTTTTCTTCTCTATTTTGCAAGGCCAGTTGAAACTGATTTACTTCTTTAAGCAAATTGTTGTATGCTTCCTTTTCGTTACTACTCCAGAGAGCATCCCAAATCATTTTCTCGAGTACTTCAGAGACAATTAACATTCCTTGAAACTCTCGAACATAATATTTTCCATTTAGTACACTCTTAACTGAATTTACTCTGAAGATCTCTGTTTCAACCAGAGCATCATCGAAACCGCTACCAAGGAGATACCTCCCACCACACCATAGAGCCACTTTTGTGGAATGAAACATTCTAAGCATTGGAAATATGTCATAAAATTCCTTTTGGTTACTTAGAACTATGTACACAACTGTACAGAATACTCCTTCGTCTCAGAAGACCGGAAGGTTGAGTTGTCTCAATAGTTTTCTCACAAATTCAAATATTTTAAGGGCAGTACACACAGTAGCGTAATCGGTGACTGGGGAAGGAATAACTGGCAGAAACCCAACTTGTTTAATTTGTACAACTTTGGATGAATTTAAAGAGTGTATATTTCTCCATGTTAGTGATACGAGCTGACCGTCGCCTGAAAATGCACCACATCAAGTAAGAGAAATAACAAACTCAGCTTTTAGAGTAAATGTGGATGCCTCATCAGATGAATGAATACCAACATCTTCAGCTACTTTAAAGTTGTTCGGAAAAGCAGAGTTGGTACTCTTCCTTTGATTTACCAGGTAGTATTTTTTTTTCGACACGATAGCTCACACAAAAGTTTACAAGTTCTGTTCATCACTGCAGTTAGTATTTTTTTTTCTGCGGATCTCTTCTGATCTTTTATGCCGAAAAAGAACCACAGCAGTACGATGGCTCTCAAATGTATCTGAGAGCGGTGAATATCCTCAAAGTCGAACTTGTCAAGAGCTCCTATTGTAAAGTCTCTTAAGTTGAAATGACTTGGTATCGGTGTGTCAGCTTTGGACCTTCTCCGAAATAAATTCCTGCGTACGCCCCTGGCTTTATTATATACAAGACTTCAATATATCTCAAATGTAAGGTAATATTTGAATTCTCTGACCCCGAAAACCTATGATTCGACACCAAGATCACTTTCCTTGATGACTTAGTTCCTTAGTTATATAAGGTGATTGCTTATTTGGCGGCCATATTGGAAAATGGCTTCTGTGGAGGTAAGCGACCATAATTGAGATGTCTACCCAAGAAAAAATAGAAAGCGATAGGTCGAAGAACACGATGCAACAATAAAACTCCATGCACCCACAAATTTTTACGGACATGTACTGTGGATCCCGGACTATACTTCAAAATAGAAACCACTCTGCACTTACAACTGGTAGGATTCAACCTCTTGATGTGTTCATTCTTAGGCCGTGGAAAAACTTCTTGAGACATTTTACTGGTATTGTCCTCTACAACTATAACATAAATTTACATCTCCGTAATAATATAATTTAGATCCAAATCACTGATTCATAATCAGTTTTCTTATTTCATGATTTGCAAATCTTACTAGATATGTGTGATACAAAAACAGTTATTTGGAAGACGATTGCGCTGCATTTTGCGATTTGTTACAGTTATTGCTGGAATAAGGTGAGTTTGGTGTAAACAATGTTTATGCATCACACACGTTTTTACGAAATATCATTACTGTGTTTTCTCAATAAATTCATAATTATAACAATTGAGGATATATGAATTGAATTGAATTGGTTTTAGTTTAGCGTCCCTTTCAGCAGTGAGGCTATATGAGACGTGGACCTACTGATTAACGTGGAATCCGAACCACATGAGCTCTCGCCGGGAATCGAGCCCGGGTCTCCCACGCCAAAGGCGCGTACGCTAACCGCTTAGCCACGACGTAGCTCTCAAGAGGATATATCAAGTTCTGACAGTGAGAGACGAAGGGACTCACTATACATAAGCACCCCGAATAGGGAGAGATGCAGAGACTCACTTAATCAAGCATTCCGTTAAAATAAAGATGTTTCAAATAAATAGAAAGGGATTTCTAACCGGTCTGCAACCTTCTCGTAGTAACTCCTGCCAACTATAATTGTTCTTGATTAACTGCGAAGACATTTTGTAATTGTAATCACTATATTGGATCCACCATTTTGAATTTTGTAATTTTGACATCAGATTCGGAATCAGCTGTCCTGAAACTACCCTGGCAGTATGTTTTGTTCTGTATTAAGTGATTGTTTTCTGTCTATACTTTGGAGACCACCCCTAACGATCAAAGGGTGGTTTCTAATCTTAAACCTTCACCATTGTCGAAACAAAAAATACATGTCGATTATTTTTCGGTGTTCTACAAGTGTGCAAAATTTCATTCAAATCGGTGAGTGACACTTCCGTAAGTTTCCTTGTAAGTTCTTGACTCTTTCATAAAATTGTCAATCATTTTCATAGGTTAAAAGAGGTTTCTGCCTCTGAATTATTTCATGGCATTGCCTAATACTGAAGAACTAATATAGTTTGTGATCTCACATCAACATAATTCAAGTATAAATGTTTTCCGATTGCGGAAATAAATATTGTAATACTCTGTTCCCTTTAGAGTATTCTGTTTACAAAACATAAACATGTTGTATATCTAGTGTATCCTATTATATTAATAGGGTCTATACGAAAGGGAGAGGATAGAACTGCCCTAATCGAAACGGTCATGCATTTAAATAGTCCAATGGTAAAAGGTCTTTGTCCTATATCCGGAGAATCCAGTTAATAAATAGCCTTGCATTGAATAGCTTGGGCAAAATGGTCTAGATCAAAAGGACTCGTCAAAGCAGTCCGGCTCAAGACGGTCCATCGTCAGAAGAGCATAGATGGCGAGGCTGCTTTAAGAATAGTTCTCAATGAAAATTGGACAGCTTGGTGCAAATTACTATCGTAAAAATGGTATTCGAAATTTATTCAAACTTTTGTTTCTGTCGCTCTTTTCTTTTAATCAAATTGTGTAACTTTTATTCCTCACTATCGCTATCTTTAAGAGATATTTTCTTCCATAGATAGCAGCAATATAGTGTTTTTGAATAGATTGAGTTGTTTTTTGAAAAGGTTCGTTTTCAAAAGAATGGTTGGGCCTTAGAAAGTTACACTTTTTCTGTAGGCAGTGGTGTGTAGGTATTCAGAGATTTCCTAGGATCGTTATTTGAACAAGAAGGTCTAAATATACTGAGATTGAATTATATATATATATATATATATATATATATATATATATATATATATATATATATATATATATATATATATATATATATATATATATATATATATATATATACTAGTGTATCAATGATATCTTACAATAGTATGCCAAGTTTCGTACTATTATACAGCAAAACTGAAACTCACAGTTTCATGCAGGATTTTACTTGTTGAATATTTTTAAAAGTTGAGTTTCGATTTTGTTAATCCATGAGAAATATCCAATTTCCCTTATCTATATTTAGCAAATCTTCAGTATACTACGCAATAGCCGAATTGACGCTCGGTGTGAATCGAACGGGAGGGATGCATTATTTCCAAGCAGAGCGGGATGCATTATTTCCAAACGTCCATTGAGAAACTAACTTTTAGCAGTGAGATATTGTGACATATTGACGTGAATTCCATTTGTTAAGAGCATACAACATGCCACTATATTGATAAAATAGCTCTAAGAGATGATGGACATGTGAGAGCAATGCTCAAGTTAAAACTTCAATTCGATTTCCGTGCCAATAGTATTTTTTTTCATGTGATTCAACGTATAATCTACATGAAACATGAATTGTTTCTTAAGTTCTCCAAAGCTTGGTTTTGTTCATTCACGATCAACATTTCTCTCAAATAAAGTAAAATAAGTATACCAATAGTATAGTGTTTTCAAACAGCTATTCAATTACAAGAAAAGCACTGAAATCGACAAATATATTGCATATGCACATAAACAAGCATATACATACTGTTTCAACACAAATAAAATCATTTGTCCATATTTTTTTTCCTAAATATAATCACTTTTGAAGACAATCTGAGCCTATTTAACTCAGGCTCCTTTTTTCGCAGGCCTGTTTTAACCTAGGGAATTTTGACACGTGGACATTTTAGCCAGTATTTTGTTCGACTTTTGATTCATGTTCCGATGTGGGGTTCTATTGACATGAGACCTTTATTAATCAAGTCCTTTTGAGTCACACTACTTAACGTATAGCCGTTTTGGCCAGAGTCTCTTTGACTCTAACTCTTCAATTCTTTGTCTGAATCCTTTTGACAACGTCCAATTTTATCTCTTCTAGAAAACATGAAATGAAGTCTTTAAGTTTTACGTCCCACGGTTATGTCGGTTAGGTTAAAGGAGACGGTGAAGATGACGAATGAATGAAATGGTGGAATCAAGAAAGTGGGAGGAAATGGGAGAACCCCGAGAAAACCCACGAACACGGTGTTTGTCCACTACAAAGTCCACACGGCGCGAGCTGGGATCGAACCAGGGACCCCAAGCACCGGAAGTGAACGCTTTACCACTGAGCCACCGCGCCCCCTATCTTTTCTAGAGAATCTATTTGTTAACACTATAGAATTTGTAAAGCTTTCAAAATGAAGAAATTGAGAATGAAGAAAATTAGCTGAGTGGGACGAGAAACCAATGAAGATGTGTTAGAAATACTGGAGAAGAAAATAATATTTACCGGTATAATATGTTTAATTAAAAATTAAAACCGAAACCTTAACTTTTGCATCTCACTACAACTAAAACTATAGGTAGAAATATGGACAACATGCCTGAAGAATTTCATGTCCAGTGTAACTTATCAATAGGAGCAAATAACAACATGGAAACACCTTTCCTCCTGTATTCTTACACAAGAGTACACAGAAGTCGCTTTTGACATTTTCGCATATTTTGTTGAAGACTCGGAATCAATTACTATGTTATTTTATGTGTAATTCCGATTCCATGCTTATCTATCATATAACCCATGTGTTGAAAAGCGACTTCTAAAGATTAAACATATCCGATTATTCCCTCTGATATTAACTATTAGTTTCAGGTATTGAAAAGTTCCTATTAAAAGATATGTAAGGCTGTTTTCATATTATTTTCCTACATCGTAACTTTAATAGATCTGATCAGTAGTATTGTAAAATACGTAACTCTTGAAACTGAGACTTCCGCATCTCGAGTATTACAAGAAAATGCACTCATGTCTAACTTCTTATGTAGTCTATATACTTCAAAGAGACATATAATATTTTTCATATTAGTGTATGTACTTTATAATATAACCGTCATAATGTAATTTCAAAATTAAGCTGCTGCGCTGGTACTTTTTGTTTTGTTTAATGGAGATGATAACTTTAACTTTTAAAATTTATTATCTCATTTATTTGCACTTGTACGTACCACTGGTAGATCTGTAGAGCAGAATACATAAAGAGACAGCTTAAAATTTTACTATAAATTATTGATATCAACTGAGTTTTTGGGAGAGGAAATTTCCATGTCTGGACTTAATTTTATAAATTGTATCAATGCAGTAAAAATAAAGACTATTCTTCTTGTTGCGCATTGGCGTTGGTTTATAGTTTAATTTGTATTAAAATTTAAAATTTTGTCACTTTATAGTAGTTAAGTCTTTAAACCCTCAATGTCTGTGCATCTATAGGAATTTGAAAAAAAAATGTGTTTATTTGTTTCAGATACTGCATTGCACTTTCAACTTTACACACACACACACACACACACACACACACACACACACACATATATATATATATATATATTTATATATATATATATATATATATATATATATATATATATATATATATATATATATATATATATATATATATATGAAACTTGATGGAAATTTTTTTATTCACAGAGCAAAGTAAACTTCATTTGCTTAAAAGGCTGCGCTATTGCACAATATTTGAATAAAATTAATATCTTAAAGCCGTGACCGGTGACGTGGATATCTTGGAGCCAATATAATGTGAGAGGAATGATTTACAATGTGAACGTTAATCTTGTATGGTGGTTAGTACATCCACCAAATACACTAGATTTAAGCCCCTGTCGTGATTCGAAGTCCATGTTGATAATATGTCCTGCCTTTCATAACTAGGTATTGCACGAGGAAGTAAACCACAAAACTCAATCAAATTCAATAACCTTACCCAACGGTATATACTTTGTAGCTCGCTTACTCAATTAATGCATATAAATAGAGTGATATAAGTGAAAAATAATAGTAAATATTGTAGTTTATGGTATGGCAAACATGTTTAAACTTCCAACTGTGAACCAGCAGGGAAGAATTACTAGATATTGTTATTTCTAAACTGTTTACTTCAGGGAATGCTTTGAAACACCCAAATACGCGTGCTTAACAAATGTCAAGTATGTTGGCACCTCAGTCGTATTATACATACATGTATGTGTGTACATGTGAAGAAGAGGAGTGTTTGCTAGAAGAGCTGAGTGTGAGAAAGTTGGCACTTGTCCAGAAAACCAGCTGGGTTCCCAACCCAACCTAACCCAAGGTTGCGCGAACGATCAATAACTGCACTGCAGCATCAGGAATCCCCCTCAGATCACAGCCTCCCACGGGTGGGGTGGGGTGGATTATTTGCCATTGCACCGACCTAATACTCTCAGCCTTCCACCTAACACCTTCTTGTAGTCCCCCCCCTCATGCTCATTTGCCCAATTCCTTTAATCAAGTCGCCCATTAATAATACTTCGTTACAAAGAATGCTCCAACTTCATTTGCTTTTGGCACTGAGTTTGGGCCACAATAGTATCAAAGAACAGATAGTTTAAATTATTAATGGAGGATCATTGAACCTTTATCATTCGCTTTCAAAAGTCCATTTTCGCTTTATAGAAGTGAGCTTTATGTGATTGGCTTATTGTATATATATATATATATATATATATACAGATTGTCCTGATCTTTAGGTCTCTTCTATTAGAGAGTAGCTGTTCGTTTTACCAGAGCTTTTTAGTTGGACTAGAACGTCGTTCCGAAAAATATGTCTCAGATATTCTCTAGTTCAGGAACAAATTTATCTCATGAGCCATGTCCATTATCGATGTACCGGTAAATATTTACTTTTGAGCTGAATCAGTGCGTTTTATTTAAAATTAAAAAAACAGATATGCTTTATGCTATACATAAGTGTCAGAAATCTTATAGAACGGCTTTGTCTGTCTGTTTGTCGACAGATATCAGAGCAATAACGGTAAGCGATATCGAGATGCCGTCTTTTGCAAACGATTCAGCGTCCCAAGAGTAGGTTCTATATCCTCAATTAACTCTATCAACCTTAAAATGGTTGAAATTAGTCATTCCCGGTTTCAAAAAGCATTACTGCTAGTACTACTACTACTACTACTACTACTACTACTACTACTACTAATAATAATAATAATAATAATAATATTATTATTATTATTATTATTATATTATTATTATTATTATTATTATTATTATTATTATTATTATTATTGTCTTGATCTTGCAAGTAGCTTTATACAAGAGACTTGAGAAATCAAGACTAGAGTTTGGTGTAATTATGTACTACATTGGCAAAAAAAATTGAGTCAGTTCAAAAATGTTTTATTAGGCTACTATGCCTTAAAATGAATAGAGATTACTACTCGCGTAAGGGAAGGTGCTGTATCTACGGCCAAAATTTAGATTTGAATGTTTTCTGATCCCTGTTATGTATTTTTTTTTTTTTAGCAAATGTAAACTTTAGGCACATAATTTGGGGTCTCTTGATTACACAAAATTTAGAATGTTGTGTTCTCTAGTTCAAAATGTTGTCGTTAAATAATAATTATCTTTTATTTTCTCAAGACCCCGTTTTTGGCCGTAGGTACAACAGACCATTGTACTTACGGTCACTATTATTTGAACCTCTGATTGGAAAAAGGGAATAAGTACAATTTTTTGCGATTTTAACCTGAGATAGCAGATGTGTTCCTTTAAGATAGTTATATCGTTGAGTAGAAAATAGGAATGTTTGGTCAACTCTATATGACAAAATGTAGAAGACAAAATCTCTCGCTGATTAGAAAAAGAGAATAACTACGTTTCTTATTCCCTTCTTCCAGTCACTACAGGACACCACACACAACTGTGAGACTGTGTATAAATAGACAACCACCAGAGCCCTGTGTTGTCGTTACGATACTTCGCCTTCTTTTCGCATTGCGCAATATACAGAGAACTTTTTGCCCCAATCAGTTACAGATTTACATGTTTTCAGTGATACAAGTGGTGGTCAAAACTGCAGTCGTTCAATGACATGAATGCTTTTCAGCCTGATCGTGTCATAACGGTTCAGCACTATACAGCAATATTTGCCTGTCAGAGGTCACAGTTTTTACCATGTGACCGAAATTTTGCTGTAATCAAACCAGAACTCAAACGACACAATCGTATTTATTTACCAGCACAGTATAACCACATGATTGCGAATGCAAGAAATACTAATTCTCCATTTCAGGTTTACGAAGTTGTCAATGAAGAAATCTTACATTTTAAACATGGATGGCAACCGTTTTACAAGAAATCTTCAGGTAGCATTGTGGACAAAACAGTGAAATTCCAAGTAAATAGAGACACTGTTTACAAAGCAGAATCTCCAGGTTATGGGCAAGATCATAAGTTTATCAATGGACTAAGAACTGATATTTTTCGATTACTCAAAAGTAATGTCACAAACGTTCCACTGCCAACGTCAGAGGCATACGATTGGCAAGTCTCTATCAATCAGAAAAAGATCAACGATTCTTCACAAATCATCAAATACATACCTGACCAATACAAACAGTTTTATAGGATGATTTGTTCATGGAAAACCACTGACCAAGAAACTGTAGAAGACGAAGATGCACACGGATAGGACCCTATGTAAAACCATTCTATTTTGACAACGTATTTTGCTATGTATTTTGTTCAGCTGTCTATTGTATTACTTTTCTTGCTGTACAAATAACATGTGCTTTACAAAAAAAAAAAAAAAAAAAAAAAAAAAACGAACGGTGACAATAAAAGTGTTAGAAGCCTAAAATTCGTGATAGTTCGGATACATATATCCAAGATTAACATACAACATTGTATTCAGCATGTACATTTTCATAGCTTTCTATCATAAACTGCACATTACATACCCTACACACAATTACAATGGCGTCCAACTCTAATTGATTGGAAAAAGGGAATATTTTTTCCGTTTTTAAGCTTATCTAACCAATTGCAGTGTTGCACTACAAGATTCTTCTTCTTGTCTTAGTGTTTGTTAGCTCTTTTGCTACAAGTAATCAATTATACATTTTTTGCAACAAATAGAAACAACGCTTCGGGAAGGTTTTTTAGCGTTTTTGAAAACTTAGGTCTGATGCACTTATTCCCTTTTTCCAATCAGTGATTCATTTGTACCCACGAACAGGTTGAAATTAGAAAAAAATTGTCAAGAATAGGCCACAAGTAACGTTTTATTTTTGTTAATAAACAGATATTAAAGGAAACAGATCTTTGAGCAAAAGTTATCAACTGTTATGCTTGTTAATTGCACAGCACATATTTTTTCTGAAAAATGCTATTTTCATTTTTAACCCAACTTGAAATCGCTGAAACCAACTGAAAATGAAAGAAGATGGGATTAACGTGCTGTGGATCTAACTTTTGGTTATGGCAGCTTCGTAAGATATCAACTCGTGAATGTCAAGGCCAGTTTAATCATCTTTTGTTTATTTACTAGTTTTGGTGGTGCTTCTTTTGCAGTTCTCTTCAGAAGCTTTTTCTGTTTTTCCTGATAGGAAGTTTCTTAATTTCTTGTGAGCTTGTCAGAATCCTTCAACTGCCTTTCTGTCATCTGGCAAATTCTTTTTTCGGTTAGGGGGCCTGGGATAAGGCCTCAGAATTTCTGGCGATATCAACAAGGTGCTGATGGACCTCCAGGCATGATGGTGCCTTTCAAGACGTGAGACACCTGCTGATTTATATCTATTTCTGTTCTAAATGCTGTTCATCCCTGTTCCTCGAGGATGATCCCGCTTCATTGTCATTTGCTACTGTTGTGGCCGTAGGTACAACTGATTCAGCGGCCGTTTGTACAGCACTCTGCCTTTTGTTCCTTTACTGGTTGCCGGTGACAAACCCAATGTGGCTTCACCCAAATAAAAATCGGGAGTCAATCAATAGAATCACTACCAATAGTTATAAGGAATTGTTGGTACTTTTGCGTGCACTGAAGGGGAGAGAAAAATTACAGTTTGTGTCCACATTTTTTTTTTTTTTTTAATTTTGACCTCCCGAAAACATTAAAATATAAACAGCTATTCACCAGACCAAGATTTCGTAACGCAGGCACATAAGGAACTGAAAGGCTCGGAACGGAGCTTCTCTGACCAATTCCCGATCTTTCCCGTCAACACACGGCTTTTAATGAGCACTGGCCGTAGGTACAGTACTCTCCCCCACTTTTGACTGCTCAAATCAATTTTGGGGATTACAGGAGAAAAACTTATTGAAAGAGATTTTATCCAGAAAATGCTAGACAGTAGATATCATAGTGAATACTGCTTACATAATATAGGTATAAGAGTACTAATATATGATATGAGAAATGGATCAACATTAGTTCCCTTGAATACAAAATCTGTGTTTTTAAGAAGAATGACCAATTCTTTTAATCTAATTTGAAATATCTAGTTTTATCAGTACAAAAGCATAAGTTCGACAAATATTATTTGTAGTATTCTTGACGATGTATCTATTTTGAGAGTAAAATATTTGGTATTAATTTAACAAGGATTTATTGTTTAATCCAATACTATTTTATTTTGTTGTTAACTTTTTCTTGTTTCAGTAGGTACGTTACATTGTATGCAACATGTGTTTATTTTTGTCTGATAAGGTGCTCTACTGTATTTTTGCCATTCGGCTGTTCATGGCACAACAATAAACATTATTATTATTATTATTATTATTATTATTATTATTATTATTATTATTATTATTATTATCGCGTATTTGAGAACTCAATGTTACATCTAAAATCGCAAAAAGGGTCAGACCAAAGAGCGGCAAGGATGGGAGACGTGAAGTATCTAGGGTTCACGAAGGGGGGAGGTAAAGAAGGTTGGGAGCCAGTGCGGTAGACGCACGCTTTACCCCTATTCTTTGCCCCCAACACGGTAGATTCTCCCAACCTCTGCGAAAATGGATACCTGGGAAACCAGAGAAGTAAAATCAGCTACAGAATAATGCCGATCACATTACATGTGTGTGATGAGGCCTCAACAGTGCAGAACCTTACCTTCACAACAACCACCCATACATCAACATTGTTCTGTCGCAAATGATAGCATCGTCATTTTAACTCTTTCTGCGAATCTCTTTCAGGATATGAGAAAATTCAATTAGTAACTATATTTATAATTATCATACATATTAGGGCGTTCAATAAAGATGTGGCCCGAACTATTTCCAGTTAAGAGAGCTGCTTGATGTTTCGTGAAGAGCTTACTCCTTCTCCACAAAGCCACCACGCAAATTTACACACTTCTTCCACAGGTGCTTCAATGCATGTATGTCATCCATGTATACCATTGTTCACGTTGCTCTGTGAACCATGCTGATGTTGCAGAAATGAAGTCCTCAGTTGAAGAGAAACGTTTTCCCCCCTAAGAAATCTCTTCAGCTTGGGAAAGTCGAAGAAATCAGGCGGTGCCAGATCAGGCGAGTACAATGGATGCGGCAAAATTTCGTACCCACATGTGGCTGCTTGTCTCCTGGCAATGTTAGCATTGTAACACGGTGCATTGTCCTGGAGCAGCAGCACACCTTTCAACAGTTTTCCTCGTCTGGATGTTTTGAGTTTTGTTTAGCTTTTGTAGTAGATCACTGTAGTATTGTCCAGTAATTGTGGCACCTTTAGGAAGGTAATCGGTCACGATGATGTCCTCACAATCCCAAGAAACACGCAACATCACCTTCCCAGCTGATGGCACCACACGAGCATTTTTTGGGGGGTGGTTACCCTTTGTGACATCATTGCTTGGACTCCAGCTTGGTCTCGGAAACAAACGTATGGATCCATGTTTTGTCCTGTGTAACGAGATGGGAGAAAAAGGTCTTTGGGTCTCGACTGCACAGTTCCAAACATTGCTTTGATGCTTGCACGCGTTGTTCCTTCTGAAAAGGTTGCAGAAGTCCTCGAATCCACCTGGCACTCAATTTTGACAGGTGTAAATGGTCATGGATGATTGTTTCAATGAATCCTACACTTATTTTGACCTGTTAGGATAGTTTCTGGATAGTTAATCGTCTGTCTTCCAGGATTAATGCCTACGCTTGTTTCACAGTGTTATCATCAATGGCTGATTGAGGCCTTCCTGTACTTGGGTCATTTTGCACTGAAGTCCGACCACATCTAAATTCCTTGTGCCACTGTTTCACCATGCTGTAGGATGGGGCAACATCACCATATACATTGGTCATCTCGTGACTTTCCTTGAGCCATTTTCCCTTAAGAAAAAGGTAATGAATCACTGCTCTGGCCTCAACTTTGTCCATAGTCACCCCTTGTAATGGATTAGGATCTGTAATAAAAATGGTTTAGGTTAGAAGGCTCATATTTTGCAGTGTTTCTATATAGATATGTACCATTCAACATTATTAATATCTATAACCTATCTCAACTGGAAATGGGTCAGGCCACATCTTTATTGAACGACCTTTTTATATGAGGAATTTCGACATCATTACTATAGACCCATTATCCTATATTTTTGGCCAATTACCAATCGTGTGTAGGAGTACATAAGGTGGTAACGTTGGTCAAATATAGTGTTTATCTCGACGAAATGTAATTATTGTTTATGAAATGAAAGGAAATCTTTCAACGTTTATGCCACCTAGGCTAAAGGAGACGGTGATGTTGAGAAATGAATGCAATGATAAAATGAATAAAGTGGAAGGAAACGGAAGAACCCCGAGAAAACCTACGAACACGATGTTTGTCCACCACAAAGGCTACTTGCGCGAACTGGGATCGAACCAGGGACCCCAGCCAGAGGTGAACGCTCTACCACTGAGCCATAGTGTCTCCCTATAGTGTTTATAATTAAACTTCATATATAAATATGGAATTCTTATAAAATCAACATTGGAGTTTTGTTTTAGAACCATGACCACATTTATGACTTTTCGTGAAGTTTGTGTACAGATACAATGATAGTGAAGTTGCTTTCAAGTAACGTGGCTCACTCGGAAGTTGAAAAATATAGTTACTGCTCTTATGACACATTTTCAAGTGTAATTCTTTCATTGCGATTAAGTATATTTACTCTATATTGCATTACAGAACAACTCTACTCTCATTACAACATACTTAAGGAAAGGTCGGTAATTTGGTACAGAAAGCGTGTCAGATTTAAACATCCATTCTATCATATTTGTGAAGATAAGAAAAAGAAAAGATAAGAAAAAATCTGTTTATTAATGATAAGTAGATTTCTAAAGAAGTTAGATTTACGAAAAACTTATTTATATATTTACTCTGTCCGCGTGTCCATCCGGGAGACAAAAAACTCAAGGATTGCTTGATTGGCCACCATCAATTTTGGCTAGGATGTGAGGATCAAAAAGTTAGGAATCAGGGAATCAACGTGATCCATCCAGTTAATCCCAAGATATGACAATCGGAAACAGGTTTCTCACTTATTTATGTTAGTAATTATTGAACTCATCATTGCTTGAAGACCACCCGCAATACTGCTGATATTAAAGGGTTAGTATATTGTTCAGGATAAAAAAATATTAGTCTGTCTGTGGAATATTTTATAATTAATATTTCGTTAATAATCTAAGATTAGGACCTAACTTCTTTTGTGCTGAACAAATCTACGAGATGTTTTTGTTCTTTAAGTTTTTTAAAACAAAGAAAAAAAGACTCAGCGTTTAATTCTTAGAGGTGAGTTTTATCGGTCGATTTTCTCAAAAGCAACTAAGGTGAGTTTATTCACATTTCATAAATAAATAAATAAATAAATAATGACTTGATAATATAGCATAACTCGTTTGTTCTGAAAAAATCTAATGGGAGTAGTTTATTCTTCAGGGTGAATTCTCTTTCAACGACTTTTTGAAAAACTCATGCGATTTTCGTGATATTTTACAAACATTGTATTTTGTTAATAATCCTAATATGTCGCGTAAATCACTTTTATAAAAATATCCGTAAGTGGCAGTTTAGTTTTAGAAGTGATTTTTTAAAACAATTTTCTCAACTATGACTCATGAAATTTTGTTGATATTTTAATAACCATAACATTTGGCGTAAGTCATTTCTTATTAAAACTCTATCAAAAGTAGTTTACGTACTTTTGGTGATGAATTTTCTTCGGACGAAGTTTTCCCAAAACACCTTAAATTTTTGTTGGTATTTCACATCAAAATAATTCCTTAACAACTGCAGCACTATATAATTTATTTTAAGTAATTGGAGCGAGAAAGTTTAGTACGGTGGCCCGTACCTTTCATCTCTGTTTAGTGTATCGAAATCTTAACTTGTAAGATTTCTTACTAAGAACGATAAAACTTTGGTCTACGTTCTAGAAATTTTTGAGTTTAACGTGCCACGATTATGCCCTTTAGAGTGAGGGAGACAATGATTAAAGCAAGTGAATGAAATCTTTGAATTTTACGTCCCATGCATATGCCGGTTAGGCTAAAGGAGACGGTGATGATGACTAATGAATAAAATGGTAGAATGAAGAAAGTGGGAGGACGCGGGGGAACCCCGAGGAAACCCACACACACGGCGTTTGTCCACCACAAAGTTCACTTGGCGGGGGCTGGGATCGAACCCGAGAACCTAAGCGCCAGAGATGAACGCTCTACCACTGAGCCACCGCGGCCCCTAAAGCAAGTGAATGATGATGGAAAAGTTGGTGGAATGAAAAAGTGGGAGGAAACGGGAGTATCCCGAGCCGGCTTAATACACACACACACGTATTGATTTACTACATTACACACACACACACACACACATATATATATATATATATATATATATATATATATATATATATATATATATCATGTAGTAAATCAATACACGAGCATATGCTTTCTCTTCTTTTTCTCTTTTTTCTAAAATAGAAGAAAAACCCAAATTTAAATTGGAAATGATAAATAAACCGGGTGGATTGTAAAATACATCTCTCACAAACAAGATCTCTCCGCTTTAGAAGAAGAAATCTAATTTCTCTGAGGATTTCTTGGCACCGGCTTCTATTAAACGATTCTCTTTCTCGTTTGCTTCTTCTAAAGAATGGCCCTAGGAGTAATAGTGGTTTCGATCCCTCCTCAGATAATGAAAGACGATCTTGACAAATAGTACGAGAAGGTCTTGATAGAGTTTTATACGTTTCCAAAGCTACTTGACAAAAAATTAATTAGTTTTCTGTTTAATGATAATTTCTAGAATGTCTTCCAACATTATCTTGATTTTTCTTTTTAACACTCCTTTCAATGTGTTTATCAGCTTCCATCCACTATTTCACCTCATTTTTATTGCAATTTTTTTTTATAATTCTACAATATAGTTAGTGAACAACGGTCAAAAAATGTTTATATATATATATATATATATATAATATATTAAATACTAGGAATTTTTCCTTTCCGGAATCTGTGAAGTAAAATCGGAAATTTCTGGAATTTGGAAAATCCGATCTCGGAAAAATTCCGGAATTTTCCGAGTTACGGATTTTTTAATTACTTAATTTCCTAAATTCAGATTTTTCCGAATTCCGGAAGGATTTCTGAAACTTTCTAAATTACAAAATTTTCCGACTTCTGGAATTTTTCCGAATTACGGAAAGTGAAATTTTTGATTCCGGAAAATGTTGGCATCCCTATACCAAACGATAAATCTGATTGAACTGAACAAGATTTCCTGTATGAGCAAGTGTCATTCCTCATGCTTAGTTTCAGAGAATACAAAAATTAACTTTTTTTTTATGTAAACCAGAAAATCAATGCTGTACAGAACTCCCACAGAGTGCTAATAGTGCAACTCAAGTAACAATAGCACTGTGACTTAACGTTAGATCACGCACTTCTTGTGCGAGTAATTCATGAGTCTATAACACGCATCAAGGTGTGGTGGGTCGGTGGTTGGTGATGTGACGGCTGGCTTGAACCCACCTCACGCAAAATGGGCTTTGTAGTGAACAAATATGTGTGCGTTTGTTTTCTCACGGTTCTCCCGTTTCCTCCCACTTTCTTCATTCCACCATTTCATTCATTCTCATCAACACCATCTCTTTTTAGTATAGTTGTCATAAATGTGGGGTGACAAACTTAAAGAATCCATTTTATTTTTATAACAGTACATATGAATTTGTGGTGGGCAGTATCGTTTCTATGGATTTTCTCGATCATTTTCTGTCACTTAACATCGTTTCTATTCTATTCATTATCTTTACCTTTTAGCCTACTGGAGACCCGGCAACTTAGTGGTAGAACGTTTACCTCTGGTGTTTGGAGTCCCCGGTTCGATACCAGCTCGCGCCGTGTGGACTTTGTGGTGGACAAACACCGTGTGCGTTGGCTTCCTCGGGGTTCTTCCGTTTCCTCCCACTTTCTTCATTCCACCATTTCCTTCATTCTTTCATCATCGTCGTCGTCTCCTTTAGCCTAGACGACATATTCGTGGGACGTAAAACTCAAAGATTTCATCTTTTAGCTTACAGAGCATAACCACAGGACTAGTGTTACTAACGAGACGAGACGAGACAGAATTTTCGTAACGAAATAAGACACGAAATACAACTCTTCCAATAGTAGCAAATATACGTTTCAAGACAGAAAAAAAAAACACTTTCAATACACGAGACAAGACAGCTACAAATCTAGTTCGTTTGGCAACACTACACATACACGGAATGTAAAGTGAACGATTTATTTCTCGTCATTTTCAACTCGAAAAATACAAGAATACGTTACATAACGAGTTAATTGGTTTCAAGAACGTCCATGCTATGTAAAACCGTATTGTTCAAGGTCTGTTCCCAAGACGTTTAAAGTAATTTTTTTCATCACAAAAAATGGGATATGAAACAATATTTATATTTGTAAACTAAATAATATTAAAAACCTTTTGCATATATAGAAGCTATTTTAGGAAGTACGTCCTTTTTTGTTAAATTATGAATGCTTTTTTTCTTCAGTTTTTCACATGTTTAAGCCGCCTGTGGCGAAGGAGATGTATGATTAAAACCCGAGTGATATTGGAAAAGTCCATGGAATGAGAATGTGGAAGAAAGGAGAGAACTCGAAAAAAAACATGGACACAGTAGTGTCTATCTGGAATCGGACCAGGTACTATACGTAATAAAGTTTAGCGCAGTACCTCTTAACCATTGTGTCCCTATACTTCAGTTGCACCGTACTTAATACAGTCATATGGCAATAGTCCACTTGACTTACGAACTCCTTCGTGTCAATATAGTCAGTGTAAGGAGGACTTTCAGCGAAGGAGACATGGGTTCGATTCCTGTTGGAAACGGATGTGTTTCTGATCGCACATTAAGCTGTAGGTCTCATATAGGCCTCGTTCTAAAAGGAATACTAAACTTCAATCCATCTAATGAGTCAACTACACGAAAGCTGCCAGAGAATGACATATTTAGAAGTAAAATTTTATTCGTGACCACTATTTTGATGACGTATTTAACATATTATTTGTCACATCTGCGTTATTTATGGACCAATTTCCTTCGTTAGTATCTCATTTCAAAGGTAACTTTTCCCTTAAAAATTGTTATATAAGTTTTTTTTTCTAAAATTAATGATTTCGGGGATATTTTTGTTTATTTCATAAATAGTTGCTCATTAATTCGTCAAATTATTAAATAACTTCTATAGGCCTATTTCCTTTCAAATGAGCTATGGAAAAATAAAATCAGTCCATAAACAACGGAGATAATGCTTGTTTCTTGAATCAAGCTGTCCACCATTTTGATGACATCATCATGTCTACACGTCAGGGACCAGTGAGTGCCACCATCGAAATTATTTACCAGAGGGCTTCTCTACTATATCTACTATTTATGTTTTATATTTGGCTATTTTTAAAAATCTGAATACACAAGTCTATTCACAAATGTTTGTAACAATAATAATAATAATAATAATAATAATAATAATAATAATAATAATAATAATAATAATAATAATAATAATAATAATAATAATAATAATAATAAAAGAACAGTGTTTGAGCAAGCATTTGAACCTGCTTGTTCAAAATCACACTATGCAAGATATTCATATATATTAATTAAGACTAAGAAAACTCAGTGAAAAGATCGCTCTGTTATTTTGTTCTCTCGACTAATGACATTAATTCCACAGAAGTAGTACATGGATGGTTGCTCTTATTGATTCTTTTGTCCCACAAGGGAGAAAAGGGAAATTGGCTTCCATTTGCTCTTCTTATCTATTCTATTCTGAAGGAGCATCGTTCAGCTAGGATTTTCAAACAAAAGTGGGAATTGGATCGAGTAAGCCTTTCCAACGTCATATACAGAGGTCAAGCGGCCAAAAGCTTAACTCAGATTTAACTTGAGGATTTGTGGCGAGTGGGAAGAAGGAGTGATAACACGAAATCGCATTTAAATCCTAATTTGACAGGCTTCCCTCTTGAGACATTAACCTTCTTCCTGCAAACAAACTCAGTGTTGGATATTGATATTCAGTATTTACGAAGAAACTAAGTCACTAAATAATATAAAAGGATTTCAATCACTGTAGTTTAGTTGTAATTTTTTAGTTAAATTTCAAAAGATAGTGCATGTAATTAAACATTAATGTTTCCCTACTGATGAAGAAAATAGTTCGTCACTACTTTTTCCTTTGAGAAATCTTTACTACAGGGTGTTCCACAAAGTGTCCACTAATAATCAAGGTACTAATTTTTGAGGTTCGACGAGCGAGCAGGGAATTATAAGGACCCCTCCATCTTTGTGGAAGTGTGGCATCAAGATAGTCCATTAAATCACAATGAAAGTGGGGTGCCCCATCTTGTTGGAAGTGACGAGTGAGTACATTTCTGGGGACACCCTGTATAAGCAAACGCTGCATTTACAGCATATTTAATTAACAGCCTCATCATGTATTTTCTTATTGGTGAAAAAACGTTTAATAACAGGTCTATTCTATGTGTTCTAAGAATTTTGGTTTATCAAAAACTCGTTTATATGTTTGCTTTCTGTCCGTGTGTCCGCCCGTGAGACATACAATCTCTAGAACAACTGGATGGATCACCATGAATTTTGGCCAGGATGTAGAGGATCTAAAATTAGGGTCTGACCTTGTTGATGGAGGTAATCCATCCAATTGATCCCAAGATATAGACAATCAAACATTGGTTCCTCATGTATTCCTATGGAAATAATTGTGGATGTCATCCTTGGTTGATAGACTGCCCACAATGCTTTTGAGATTAGCGGGTTGGTATAATAATCAAGATTCAAAATGCTAATATCTGTTCGCAATACAAAATGCTAAAATGGAACTAATCGACTTTTTACTCGACAAATCTAAAAACTTAAATATTTTATATTTTCAAATATTAATTCATCTTAAAGTAGGGCCTACACTTCATTTAATTTCAGGTACAATATTATGTTTAAGCATAGACTTGCTAAAATGTTGCTTGTTAAGAAGTTTAGTTTACCTAAACAAAACTTTTTTAAATAGCGTATACTGTGACACTACTGGTTGATACTCTAAATAGTTTTTTTTCCCGAAAATTTGACTATCCAAACGCCAATCAAATTTTATACTTTAACTCGCGAACTAAAGGTCCGCATACCATAATATTTCATATACATGCGCTGAGCTCCTCAAGTTTTGCCATACTTTAACACTAGTCATGGCCAGATGTGTTTCATCGATCATACAAATAGATAGATAGATATAGATTTACATATAGATATAATTAGAAAATTGAATAAAGCATTGAAAGGTAAAACTTGTGCATTATCTTATTACTAATAGCAACTACACCTAACATATATGTATCACCAGCTTCTGATCAAAAGGGGGGATATAAGAGTTATAAATTCTTCCTTCCTGTGCTCATAATCTACACTGGATAAAATGACACCAATTGCACTTCATTATACTTCATGCACAAGTGTTGGAGGTCTTTTATAGAACGGGTTAAGTCCGTCCGTCCATCTGCCTGTCGACAGGTATAGAACAAAAGAAACGATAAGAGATATCAAGTAGTGTTTTTTTTTTAATCGATCCAGCGTCCCAAGAAAAGATTTCATTTCCCTGTTAATCTATTATCTAAGCAGGATCTAATTGAAATTAGCCGTCTCCAGATGACGACAAACGGTTTCTTGCAATCAATTTAGTGTATGATGTTATGCATAAGGTGTTTTGCATTTCTCCAGTTTCTGCAAGTTGGTCACATCTCAGAGTTTTAGTATCAAGACGACAACTGCACCGTTCACCAAGCCAGGATTGTGTGGGAATGATTTGCTGAACATGAGTTGGGCATCCCACATCTCACTTGGCCCGACAATTCGCCTGATCTCAACGTTATCGAGAAAATCTGGGACATGTCGGAAAGAGTCGTGTAGAAGACACATCAACATTCTCCCACGTTGCCGCTCTGTGGGACCAGTTGTTTCAGGAATGGCCCAAACTGGAGTTGGACGTTGTTCTCTCGCACATTGACAGTACCCCACAGGCAAAGGTATAATCTGCGCCAGTGGTGATGTAACGCCTTATTGACCAATAAAGTAGGGTCAAGTGGGGTAATTGTGAAACACAGAAAAAGTGGAACTATTGTGAAACATCCCTGTTTTTCAGAACTCTGTGACTGAAGTCTCAATATATATATATATATATATATATATATATATATATATATATATATATATATATATATATATATATATGACAAGACAGTAAATTTATTGCTATACTTATTGCAAATATCTAAAATATCTGAAGTGTGGAAGGTTTTTGGAGAAAGAATATAATCTAAAAGCATCCAGTTTTCAACGAAAAAAAAAATTTTCTTGCAAACCGTTTGTTATATCTAGTATACGAAATGCCTCCTAACTAACCAAATATATATTCTTGTAGAGGCTATTTTGGGGTTTTCAAAGCATGTAAGTAATGTTTGAAAAGATTCATGGTGTAGGAGCAATTTGGATCAAAAGTCAAGGGGCTATTTTGAAGCATAATGTGGAGCTATTATGAAACGCTGTGTCGGGGCTATTATCAAGGGTGATAACATTTAAATATATGAAGAACTGCATGCTAACTATGATGTTTCAGTGCCACTGTGTTGTAGAGTATCCAAGAATAAGCAATCGAAAACTGGTGACTCTTCGAGAAGCAACGAAGAATGTCTTGCTGTAACTCTGACAGCATGTTCCGATGATAATAATTTGGATAACCCACAATCTGACGATTTCATCGAAATGCAGAGCCTGATGAAGAGTAAATTTGACCAGGAGACTTTGTTCTTGCAAATTTTAAAAGAGATCGCTGAAATTTTACCACATAGCGTTATGTTGTGACAGTATTAAGAGTTTACCTCATGATGAATTTGAAGTTACGGACCATACATCATTAAGTGAACAAGAAAATATTGAAACCTGTCGAAACTGGCATTTCATTCATTAAAACGTCGGATATCATTGGTATTTTGCCTACTCTCACAATGGTAATGTCTGGTGATATATATAAGTAGTATTTTGAAAAGATTCTTGATGTGTTTGAAGTGTAAAAGGTGATGGGTTTGTAGGTATTCCAATGAAGCCATGATAATCTTGGAACTTTTCATGTTATGCAACATAAGTGTTTATGTTAGGTTTATTGTTCAGTACAAATTGTGAAAGGTTCATCTTGTTTTTTTTTTTATTTATTTATTTTTCCACGTTTAATGGGATCATGTTCAATCACGAAAAAAGCATGATATTTTATAATTGATATTTTCTGTATGATAGGCAGCTTTTCATGGCAACAAAATAATTTTTGATGAAGACAAAACATGAAAATATATTTTTTTCTAACTTCAAGCCTGCTTTCCATCATCATCTGCGAACTTATTACTGATAAAGTAAGTACCAATAAAACGAGTTATTATTCATTTAATGTTTGGTAAGCAATAACTGAGTAACTATCAGAGATAATTACACCAAATTTTCTCATTACAACACATTACAACCAAAGCATTTTATTATAGCCTCAAATATTTTTTAGAGTTTTCAATCCTGTAAGTTAGGAGAATGTTAGACAATAACCTTATTGCGGTTTCAAAATAGCCCCAAACGCAGGGGCTATTTTGAAACACATGTTTTCATTTTTTTCAGCAAAACAAAATGTGATGAAAAGCGCCTGAGTTATTTTCAAAGATGTTTGTGTAACGTATATAATGGTATTTTTTCATGTTTCTAACCCAAGCAGTTTTTGCTGTACACTCAAAAATATAGTTTTTCGTTTCACAATTACCCCACTTCACTCTACGCACTTCTTAATTTTTGTCTGCGGTGGTTATGATTATTTCCGTGCCAACGAACATTTTCTGTTTGTATTTAGTTCAAGGCAGGAAGTTTGTTTATTATTACTATTATTATTTACTTCGTTACTCTTTCTTCTTCTCTTTGACTATCTGGTTTGTACAGTAATGCAATAATATCCTCAATTCCAAGTGTAGAGCTATGAAATGTTAGCCTCATTGAATTCCCTATATATATATATATATATATATATATATATATATATATATAATATATATATATATATATGTGTGTGTGTGTGTGTGTATGTATGTATGTATGATCACTACTAAAATATATAATAATATATTTTATTTTCTTCCATTTCAAAAGAAGCTAAGAGAATCGCTTGAATAATGGATAATAAGCTGCAATCTCACAAAACTTTTTCTAGTTGCTGACAGCGCCCTCTCTGGAGAAACTAGAAAATGAGCTTCATGGATGAATTATAGAGGAGGCGAGTCATCAGAGTGCTGTAACTCTTCGTCTTTTCAGATAAAAACTTCACTAGGCGGGCATCAACGAGGAAAGATATGCATCCGAGGGTCGCCATGTTTTATCCACAAATTTTACATCCGACATCCGAATGGCAAAAATGTAGTAGAGAAATAGGTTCTAGTTGTCAGGAAAGAAAAGATCAACTATCGTCGTTCATGTCAAAACTCTTTTAATTGTTATTAACAACATAGTGTATATGTATACCATATAGAATTTCGGCTAGCATAAGTTTTCAAGAGTGCTATTTGCTTAAGTGCCAGTATGATACATAGTTATAAATAATATATAAGAAGTTTTCTTACAACAAATGTAATTATTTTCATTCCTGACAGTATTCAGTAAAATAAGTTATCGGGATAGGCAGACGCATTCATCTCCATAATAATGCACTCCTTTAAATTCTTTTTGACATATCCCTCCAAAATAATAATAATAATAATTTACCCATCAATTTGTCTAATTCTCAGTTTGTTTAACGCTTTATGAACTGCCATCTACAGTTAAAAATCACATCACCGCTATTTTAGGTAAAATACGAATTTTCATTTAGCCCAGTTTTCATTTCGCCCAACATTCCCGACGGAAGCTCATGTGGTTCAGATCCCATGTTAAGCTGTAAGTCCACGTCTCATATAACCTTACTGCTGAAAGGGGCATTGAACTCAAATCCAAAGTCATTCTACCTAACAACCAGTGGCGTATTTACGATTTTGTTTCGGGAGGGGCTTTGGCTGAAAATGTGAAAATTCTGCAAGATATTTCATATACTTTACTATAGTAAGTAAGATTTCGGAAGGGCTTAAGCCCGGAAGCCCTTCCCTAAATACGCCACTGCAACGACTATATCGAAAAGGAAGTACTCCTGTATAATACATGTGACAGTGTCTCTATATACTAAATAACTCAAACATAATGAACAGGTTATAAAAAATGTTTGCCAATTATGACGATTAACTATTTCATGCTATACACGTTTATTTAAAGTAACTATAGACCTAACACGAATTATTGCGAATTCACAAGAAATCATATACATTTAAAAATCACTATAAATACATTACCCATAACACTGAAGAAAAAGAAAATCTAAAACATAATTACGTGTGTATTACCGTACCTGTCATATATTTAAGAGAAGTGTAATTTACAGCTGATAGTACAGTGTATTTAGTTAATCAATAACATAGAAAATGCAATGTTAAAATTTTGGAGAATAGCGTCTTAGAGCATAAAATAGCATTATCAAATGAGTGGTAGTAGTTTTGAATATACTGTTTTTAGCTAAAAAGTATCATGATTAGAACTCGATACCTCAAATATAACCTAAAGACAGATATCTTTGGAACTGCAGGAGTAAAAGTGTTCCCTCTGACTTTTATATATAAATACATTTCAATCAATAGTGTAATGATACACTAATGAAAAACATGAAACTATTTATATCGGATAGTATTCCTCCTCCCTCTACAAGCAAATGCTGAAATGACGTTGCTTCTTTAAAACCACATTAACTTTACGCTACCAGAGCACTTGACTTTAGGCATCTTGTAACTCACTGATGCCAGATTTTATGAAAGAAAAAAAGTAATCTAACATTTGTTAAATATCCCTCATGCTCAAAAAATAAACCTTTCGACCACTGTTCCTCTTTGCCGATGTGGTTTTCCCTTATGTTTTGTAGGCCATCATCGCCTTAGATGCTATCCTTCGCAACATATCCAACACACTTGCTACTTTCATCATTCTTACACTACATAACCAAATGTCACCAATTTGACTGTTTTGGAAATCGGACTGGTCGCCCATTTTACACTGTCATTGTCTGCTCAGTTCACTTCATATTGCCGCTCTGCTTCTCTTCTGCTTTTACCTTTGTCCTAACACACCACACCAAATGTCAGGCACTGCGTTCGACGCCAGACCGTTGCCAACCCAGAGATCTCACGTATTTCTAGCTCTAGAAATTATTTTGATAACCATCCGTGCACCTGTAATTACAAATATTACGAATGGAAAGCAGAATGATCACCCATTTCACACTATCACCCTCTGTTCAGTTCACTACATACTGCCGTTCTGCTTTTGCCTTTGTCATAACACACCACTACCAAAATTCAGGCGCAGCGGTTGTTGCCAGACCGTTGTCAAGCCAGACATCTGACATGTTTCTAACTCCAGATATTGTTTTCATAACCATCCATGCACTTGCAATTACAAATATTATGAATGTTGTAACAAAAAGACTTTAAATTAAATACCATATATCCACCAAATAAATATTAAGTAAGAACTGTAGTTTCATTAAGATCAAACATGATTAAAAAAAATAGTATGCAGAAATTTCTCTGGAAACAAATATAAACTAATAATAATAATAATAATAATAATAATAATAATAATAATTGAAGATTTGGGAATCTAATGCTGCATCTGAAATTACAAAAGAGGTCAATCCAACGAGTGGCAAGGAAGGGGAGTGAAACATTCAGGGTTTACGAAGAGAACGGCAGGTTAAAAACAAAAGTTGGGAGCCACTGTTGTAGTTAAACATAGACGTGCGTTTTATACACACTAGAAATACAGTACTTTTGATATTTTTTCTTTAAAAAAATCTTCTAACTGATTAGAACATTGGAACTAATTGATGCTCATTCTATCACTTAGTTCCAATGTGTGTCTAAGCATCTTGTGTATCTAAGCACCTCCTGAGCATAGTTTATATCCCAACAAACAAGCCATAGCAACTACTATCCTATTATATTGTAATATTTGAGTCTTACAATGCCAGAGACTTTTTCGAGATAACGTATGGTAACCTAAATTCATGAAATGAGAGAGAAATTGAACTAAAATATAATAAAATACAATAACCGTACTTTTTTTTATTTGCCTATATTCAAATTCGCCGTAAGTATGAAACAAGTTGGCTCAGTTCCACATTATGAAAGTGCGTCAGTCTTGCAATTGCAAACTATGGGGATTAAAATCTTAACTGGTAAATCTGTTACTTCCGATAATAATAGAGGGGTAAGATCAGAAATAAAACCCATACTTGAGATGCTTCATCCATCAAAAATAAACTTTTTTGCCCTTTATTACCGCTTTTATTCTATGATGATCAAAGTATGAAACTGGACATGGTTTATTTCTACTACTTCAGTTTGAATAGAGTTAAGAGAGAAGGTAGTATATATTATTGCGGCACTGGAACCATATCAAAACACTGCTTCTCTCTATTTATTACCGTTTACGTTCTATCGTAATCAATATGGAAACCCGAAATGGTTTATTTATATCACTTCTATTTTGGGTAGAGGTTTGAGATCGATAGGATCTAATCTTTGGACATCGAATCCATATCAAAAAAACTGTTTCTCGCAGATGGAGTCTATTTTTCTTACACTGAATTCACATCAAAAGCTTTCTCGCAGATGGAATCTATTCTTCGAACACTGAATCCGTATCAAAAAATTGTTTCTCGCAAATGGGTTCTATTCTTCGAACACTGAATCCATATAAAAAGAATCTGTTCCTCGTTATCCCTTATCATTTTACTCTGATATCTATCTACAAATAGATGGACGGACGGACATAGTCGTTCTATAAGACTTCTCATATTCATGAATAGTACATATGGTTTGAAAGTATGAAAGTATGAATAAAGAGCGCTTTAAAATCCATACATTCTTTTCAACCTCCTAATATCAACCTGATTATGGTAATGTCCTTTACTTTTTCACATGCTTCTCAACTACCTTCAGGTAGTGACATCCTCTTTTTCACGTGCCTCGGACCTTCTTACAGGTAGTAACATCTCTTTCTTCACATACTTCCAACCTACCTACGTGATAGTGACATCTCTTTCTTCACATGCTTCCGACCTACCTCCGTGACATCCACCTTTTTTACATGCTTCGGCCCTATCCAAACTGCCTTCAAGTAGTAACATCCCCCTCTTCACGTGCTTCGGATCTTCTTACGAGTAGTGACATTCTCCCTTGATATACTTCTGCTCTACCTACGTGGTAGTGACATCCCCTTCTTCACATGTTTCCGAACTATCTGTAGGTAGTGACATCCTCTTCTTCACGTATACTTCGGACCTTCTTACAGGTAGTGATATCCTCTCCTTCACATGCTTCCGCCCTACATACGTGATAATGACATTCCCTTCTTCACATGCTTCCGAACTACCTTCAGGTGGTGACATCCCTTTCTTCACGTGCCTCGGACCTTCTTACGGGTAGTGATGTCCCCTTCTTCACATGCTTCCAACCTATCTACGTGGTAGTAACATTCCCTTCTTTACAGGCATCCGAGCTACCTACGTGATACTGACATTCCCTTCTTTACATACTTCCGAACTACCTACGTAATACTGACATCCCCTTCTTCACATGCTTCCGATCTGCCTACATGGCAGTGACATACCCTTCTTTACATGCTTCCGGCCTACCTACGTGGTAGAGACATTTCATTGTTCACATACTTCCAACCTTACGTGGTAGTAACCCTTTTTTTCTGTACGTCCTTACGACATCATTGCGTTGTAATTATTTTCGCAGTGCAATGTTGAAATGGCGTACTTCTGAATTATTTAACATATTCGGATCGGTGTTCTTTCGTCTTAAAGAGGAAGCTTTGGGAAAGTGAATTAAGGATACAAATCCGTCCGTATAATCAAGTTGCGACTTAAACCCATCGCCATTGAGGGTTTAATCCCTTGGATTTCAAAAATATAACAAAACTTTTTTTTACTTGTAAGTACTATAAGTTATCCTGTTTTGGTTAAATTTAGTCATGTCTAAACTTAAAAAAAAAATATATTCTAATTTCTGAACAAAGATTTCTCTGTACATTTCCCTTATATTCTGGAGTAAATTCGTATTCTTTTAACTTACATACTACTTTACTTGCAAGACTTTCGTATACCACAACTTCGAGAGAGATTTTTCTTTCAACTAGCGTGCCTTGTTAATAGTTCAATTCTCGTAAAAACCATTAGGCTCCATAGAAAGGAGTGAATTTATTTTACATGTACTTCTCAGTTACGACGTAGTCACGCAAATGGGTCAGAGCGTCCATAATAACAAGCTTTCGAGTGTAGCTGGAGCAACCCCCACAATACCAGCACGTTTGATAAACGGCTTTCAGCAAACCACATTTTCTAACTCAAGACAGAAGAACAGTCTTCTCGCCAGAGCCCGGTGACCAGAATCTCAAAAGACAAAATTACTAGTTTCGTCACGAGGTGAGAATTGTGGCGCTCTGGTCAAGTGGTTAACTACGACTTTGATTAGAGATAAGAATGGGGAACTGGGATAAGAAACAGCAAACACTTCCTTTTCTTTTCTCTCTGATAATTTGGTGCTACTTCTTTCTTCAATGCACACAAGAGCGAATATTTCAAATAATCGATTTTGTTCGATGGTGAGCTTAAAAGAAGCACTAAAGATAACTGACATACGTGCTCGAAGTATTTTCCAATGTCTCAATCCTACTTTACTCTCAATGGATCAAACCATGGTTGTTTGTAGGGTATAGCAAGGTAAGGAAGAGTCACGGGCGTCATTTGGGAAGGGCAGCCTATAAAATCCTTTCAAACATTCTATTAGCAAGATTGATCCCATACGCAGATGAAATTATTGGAGATTATCAGTGCGGATTTAGATGAAAACGATCAACTATCGACCAAATATTTACCATTCGACAAATACTCGAAAAGAAATGGAAATACAATATCCCGGTACAAAGGCTTACGACTCTGTTAGGAGAGAAACTTTATACAACGTTCTTTCAGAACTTGGAATACCGAAAAAGCTAGTTAGATTAATTAAGGTATGTTTAAATAAATCTCAAAATAAAGTCCGCTTAGGAAAATTTTTGTCCACGAGCTTTTACGCCGAAAATGGCCTGAAACAAGGAGATATGTTGTCGCAATTATTATTCAACTTTGTTCTGGAATATCAAAGCAAAATCAAAGATAGCAGCCAGGGTCTAGAGTTGAACAGTGTTCACCAGGTTATGGCATATGCTGATGATGTAAATTTAATAGGGGATGGTAGGAAAACAATAGAAATAAATGCAGAGGTCTTATTAAACGCTTGCAGGGACATGGGTTTAGAAGTAAATGCAGAGAAAACTAAGTACATGAAAGTGCGTCGGGACCGTAATACGGCAAATTATGAATGCGTTAAATATTAAATAATACTTTTGATAAAGAGGATACTTTCAAATATTTAGGATCAATATTAACAGACGAAAATCATGTTCACGAAGAAATTAAGTGTCGACTAAAAGCAGGAAATTCGTGCTATTATTTAGTTCAAAATATCTTGTCGTCGCGAATTCAGTCGAGGAATTTGAAGCTTAAAATATATAAAACGATAATCATGCCTGTTGTTCTGTATGGTTGCGAAATATGGTCGCTTACTCTGAGGGAAGAACATAGACTGAAAGTATTTGAGAACAAGATCCTGAGACGAATATCCAGATACAAGAGGAACGGGAATGGAGAATGGCGGAAACTTCATAACGAGGAACTACATAAATTTACGGTTTCCCAAACATTGTTAGCGTCATCAAGTCTTTGAGACTTAGCTGGACAGGTCATGTAACTAGGATGGAAGAAAGTAGAAACGCTTTGCAAGTCTTGACTGGAAGACCAATCGGGAAACGACCATTAGGAACACCTTGGCGTAGATGGGAGGACAATATTAAGATGGATCTCGCAGAGATGGGAATACAAAGTAGAAATTGGATCTAGTTGGCCAAAGATAGAAGTCAATGGAGAGCTTGTGTGAACGCGGCATTGAACCTTCGGGTTCCATAGCCCATAGAGTTAGTTAGTTAGTTTAGGAGGCAATTTTCTCTAAGTTTGAGAAACATATCCACTTTAATAAATTGTACATTAATAAAAGACGTGAAACTCTTTATCTCGGTGGACAGTTTTGCTTCCCCCTTCCTCCATGGCAAAATCTGAAATGACGCTGCTGGGAAGGCCAATGTTTTCATCTGGATTTTTGAAAGGGTTTCAGTTTTTCCAATCACATGAAAACATATTACATTTATTTGTTTACACACTATGGCATTTAATCTGTTTATATTAAATGCTGTTGTACGAGCATTAATGTCACGGACTACGTTAAACTTATTTGTTAAACTTTTGTCCGCGATTGTACTTTTAGTTCATTACTCTTCACAATGACTTACAAAGGACAGTGAAAGGAAACTGGATATTTCTAAACTCAATTGTATTTAACGTATGAATTCCTTGTCTGTAAAAACTGCTGTCATTATGTCTTTGAATTTGTTTCCACGTACCTAAAGTCAATTACCTTACGCAACCCATCGTGTAAGTTTATATATTGACATATATGATGAGGAAAGTATATCTGTAGGTACACGTACTTACTATTCCATTTCACCACGAGTACAGTAAGTGCATAACCTCAGTACAAGTCGAGAAATAAAACAATTTGGCTTTCCAAAGTCGTAACAGTTGCGATTTTAAACTCAGAAAGAAGAGATTCCGTATCAAATTATGGAGCCTATCTCAACATTAGAGAATCCTTTGGCGTGGGAGACCCGGATTCGATTACCGGCAGAAGTTCATGTGGTTCGAATTCCACGTTAATCAGTAGATCAACATCTCATGTAGCCTCGCTGCTGAACGATGCGTTAAACTCAAAATCCAATCAACATTAGAGAAACACAGAAGTGTATCATCTACTGGACTTCTATTAGACCAACATCTATAAGTCTAAGATATGCACTAGGTCTAAGATATGTCAATGTATAGTCATGATGCGGTACTTGAACGTTTCAACTGACAGGAATAAACATAAAATTGCACGGATTAAAATCATTCCCCTAAAACTATTGTTTCATTTCACCATAAACAGAATGTTCGTGAACATTGGTGTAATAATTATCAATGTCTAGATTTCTAAGAAGAAGTTGGTTATTGCTCTAACTACGATACTTCTCGCGTACGTCCCGTTCTATGTTAATCATAGATAACTCATAGCATAACTACGTTAATAAGGTCTGCAATGTGTTGGTTTACATGAAGCATTAATAAGTGCACGCACACATCTACGTATTCTCGCGCTTATGTGTCGGGCTTTGGCCCCCTCAGCAAAAATCATGTGGGTGTCTATGGTCACAGTAATGTACATTTCACATTACGAAATCATAACGAATACGCCTTTTTTTTTTTTTTTTACACGAACTTAAAAGTGAGATGCAAAAACATTTTAAAATATGTGTTATGGTAAAGAGAATGGTTCACGATCATAAGCGTTGTTTGTGTGTGTGAGCATTGCATGTACCTTTAATTTTATTATCAAAAATTAAAGTTTGGAGTTAATGATAATTTTATATCTCATTAACGAAGTGTGAATCTTTGTCGTCTGCTAATGTCATAATAAAAAAGCTTGATGGATTTATATTTTAGTAGACCTTACTAGATTCACCTTAATGGTGGCGAAGTTGTCGTACAATATTATTTTTCATGTTAACAAAACAAATTCGTTTTTCTAGTAAGTTTTCTGGGACAATCATCCAGATGAAAATATTGACTTCTAATTACTTGATTTTTTAATTGATTTTTATTCTTGATACGTGAGGATTTATTCTTAAGCTCGATGAGGTGAAATGAAAGTGTTAGTTTAACTCCTTTAGGCTAATGCAGACGGATCATTAATGAAATTAAGTGATTGTGAGTTGATAATTTTTATGCTCTCCCACCGGGAATCGAACCCGAAACCACGTACACCATAAGTACACGCGCTAGCTACTTTTTAAAACTTAGTTTTCCTAATCAACACAATTTTAATCTCTCCATTTACCTTTAAGAATAGGGACACGAACACAGAAATATTGAGGACACCTAAAATTTCAAATGCTCTCCTATCGGAAATCGAACTCGGTAGTAAGTACACCGAAGGAGCATGTGCTAGCCACTTTTTAAAAAATAAAAAAATGAAACTGAAATGAAATATTCCCACGGTTATGCCGGCTAGGTTAAAGAAGACTGTGGTTATGAGAAATGAATGAAATGGTGGAATAAAGAAAATGGGAGAAAACCCAAACACACGGTTTGTCCACCATAAAGCTCACTTGGCGCAAGCTGGAATCAAACCAAGGATTCCATATACTAGAGGTAAACGCTCTACCAATTAGGGATGCGCACGAGACAAGATTTGAGACTGTCTCGTCTCGAAAATGTGCTGTAAAAGTGATGTCTCGACTCGAAAAATATATATTTTTCTATTGAAAGAGCTGTGTCTCGACTCGAATTTTGTCAGGAAAATTCTGTCTCGACTCGTCTCATGCGCATCCCTACTACCAATGAGCCACCGTGGCCCCCTAAAAAATAAAAGCTAACAGATTTACCGAATGTTTCTTAGTAACTTAATTTCTCTAATTATCACTATTTTTATTTCATTTCTCCGTTTTTCATAAGAGAACTTTTAAGAATAGGGACACAAACACAGAAATATCTAGGACAGTTAATATTAAAAAGGTTCTCCCAAGACCACGTACACCAAAGGCTCACGCACTAGCCACTAAACCAGCTGCAGAGCCTACTACTAGAAATCTATCGATTCATAAAATAAAATATAATCTAATAAAATATAGTATTGAAGTTAATATGCATTTTCTGTTGATAAGTCAAATTTTTTGCTACATAATTTTGAATAAAATCATTGAAAAAGGTTATTTATGTTCATTATTTTTATGTTACATTATATTGTTAAGGTTCTTCACCGAACTGACAGCCACGTTTTAAATTTTAATTAATAACAAAAAGAAAAAATACAAAAATGTAAAAAAAAAAAAAAGTATGTAAGATAGAACTAATTACCTTACTTACTTTTTAACTAACCAAATAAACTAACTACCGTTTCTAGATCTTTTCTAATAGACCAGACATTTGAGTGCACAGCTCATGATGTCATTATGGTTGGACGCCAAAATTTATACATTACTAGAGTTTATTATCGTTACCTTCGAGAATACCGAAATATACTTACACTTTCAGGACTGCATTCTGTCATCCACTTGCGGACAAATGAATTGCCTCCACTTGATGACGTGGGCGATGAATGACGTCAGAGCAGTGAGGCCTTCTGTATCCTCGAAGGTTACGCCATTACCCGCTTCGCTGGGTTAAAATAGGAAAAATTAGTAATATGTTCCGTTAGTTAATTCACTTTTAACTATTACTGAAGCGCTCTCAAATCGATAGTAACAAAGAAAATATAATGAAATATCAGAAAAATAATAAGTAATCTCTATAAATAATAATTAAATATTACTGTTGTGGGCTGAATTTAGATTTAAACGGTATCGGAAATGTCACTGTTCCTCTCACCCCGAAAACTATTAATTCGACCCTAATATCGGTCATTTTCCATTATTTTTATGTCTCCGCTATACATATGGACTTCTACCATATGTGCAACATATGAGTTTGCACGGAGTGGCAAGTTTTGAGGAGCGGTAAAATCTGTCATAATTATATTATTTAAAATAAGTATTTCTTATTGGGCAGGCTTCATGATCATGATAGTTAAATTTACTAAGTTGACCTTCTATTTGAATACTACATTCATAAATCATGTTCAGGTCGAATTAGTTTAAGGTTACATGGACAGTGCTAAAGCAAATGATTTTTTTTTAAATCCCAGCATTAATTGTTTGATTGTTGTCAAATACAAGAACTCAATTTTCGAACAGTAGCAAACACCTGTTCCATTTAGTTATCACAGGCTTAATGTGAAAAATAGTCCGACTTTGTCATAAACAAGTTCCTTATTATTGAAGGTGGAAACAAGTTTTTTTTTTTAAATATTTTTGTTAAGAAATGTAGAAAACAAATAAAGAAATAATGATAAAAGAGCTAGTTGCACTGGAATTGCAAACTGATATATTGAGATTGAAGCTTGATGTTGAATTCTATAAAAAGAATTTCCATCTTTCCTCTGGAGATGTGTTTGCTTTATCTTTCAGTAACATAGTAGATTATTATTAAAGAAAAAAAAAACAGACACAATGAGATTGTACAGCTCACAGATGACGAGAAGAACCCTAGCAGAAGTAGTGTGACGTAGGTATGGGCTCGCCCACTTTTCGCACAGAGGTTTCAAATGACACCACGGAATAGCACACATATAACTTTACCCGGAGTGGCAGACGACATCTAAGTATAGACCACACCTCAAAAACCGAAAATGGACTTGACCGTGTCGTTGACCTTTCCCCGCTTCCCCTGTTTTAGGGTTCTTCTCGTCATCTCTGAGCTGTATTTGTAATTTTTTAGACCTTTCTGACTGCGAGTGCGCTTTCTCTCCTCTTCGATGTTCATGATGGGGTAGTACTTAAAATCGTAACTTTTAATATTTGTTCATTCTGGAGAAAGGGGGCGCAAAATGATGCCATTGCACGGGGCGACAAATTGCCTAGGGCAGGCTCTGGTAAAAAAAAAGAAAAAGTTGGGAATCACTGTTTTAAGTGACTTCGTTCTATGCGAAAACCTGATGACAATCACATTATTTTATTATTACTGAAGAAGAAGGGAAACCACTGGATTTATATTTCGAAGTAAAGTCATATCTCGTGAAATCAATGTGTTGAAAACGAATCCTACCTACGATAATGTCTTTGTTCCTAGTAATGATTTATTTTATTTTATTTATGATGGAAAAGATATGTAGAATAGAGACTAATCCATAAACAAGTCCTTTGCCTGCCTCGCAAGTAACTAAACAATCCTTTCTAACGCACCACATGCAGCTGGGTAGAAGTTCCTGCCAGGTGTTTGCATGATGTGATTTGACGGATATGGATGAATTAACAGATTTTAGCGTGACGGCAAGCTTTTTTTTTTCGTTTTTCAAACAGCCTTATTTCTCTAATGTCTTTCTTCCTTTAACACTATTTTTTTTCCCCTTTCTTCTTACTTTTATAATTAAAATGTAGCTTAACTTATAAGACAGAGTGTAACATCAAAACTGACAAATTGTAGCAAAGCAATTATAGTTGATACACAAAATTATTGTTCTGGAAATGAAGAAATAAGAATGCTCCACCCTTTTGTTTTCATCAACCATTTCCCACTAGTGCAGCTTTACTTTAAAAAAAAATACGAGCAAGGTCTGACAGTGGCATGCAATCAATTTAATTTGCATATAGCGAGATAACTGACACGGATGAAATGTGGTTCAAATGAGACCTTGGCATTGCAGACGTGACCTTTTATCAGCTAACAGAATTCTTTTGAATATCAGGTCTAGTTATGCGCTTTACATGACTATCTTAAAAAACACATGATCGTATAGATTGCGTTTTATTTCCTTTTAGAAACTACCTTTTTAAAAGTACTTAACGTATGGACATAAAATGAGTTTTGATAAGAGACCTCGAGCAGGTCTCAAAGTCCTCATTCTGATTTCCAGTGTAGGCTATACATAGATCAAAAAGAACATTCTAAAGGGCAATCACCGTCCCACCTGAAAAGTTTTTTTTTTTTTATTATTATTATTTTTCTGACGCTAGTATTACCTCCTCCGTTTGCTTCCTCGCAAAAGTTACTTCATTTAAATACTAATGGATTGTTTAAATCATGATCGTCTTATCAGTTGCCATGGCAGCAGCCATATTGTTGTTTGATTGATTCAGCAATGTTGACAACACACGATAAAGCCAGTGTTCATAAATTAAGGAAAAATGTCCCAAATTTAAGGAAATTTAGTGGCAAAAGTTAGCAATTTAGGGAAAGAAAGGAATTTTGAAGGAAAAAGATAGTGAAAACCAGGGTAGTAGTGGAAAATTTGCTGACTCAAGCAACAACGAAAACTTACCCGTTATTTGTTTCTATTTTGTTTCATTGATATATGAATGAAATAATATTGTTGAGTATGAACTGTTTATTTATTTATTTTCTTTTTACCATTGTATTTGAGACATTTCCTAACATATATTGAAATTGCTTTCTGAAAGTACCGGAGAGATTTGAGGAATGCCTTCGGGTCTCATCCTAAACGAAGGGAAAGTCACAACCTACACCTCCTCATGGGAAAAGCGGACTACACCTTATTCTTCACAGTCCTTCATCTAGTTTTCTAACATATTATTAATTTTCTATTCAGATTCCGGAACTAGTGCCATATCATCCGAAAACTCTATACATCTAATCATTCTATCTCCTACCGAAATGCCGTCTTGATTATGTATGCCCTTTTTCACTATCTCTCCTAGGTATATGTTAAATAATGATAGCGAGAGACAGTATTCCTGTTGAACTCCTCTTCCAATTGCACTCTCCTCTGTCATTTCCCGTATTCTAACACTTACTTGTTAATACATATATGTTTCTTATGAGTCTTCGTTCTTTCCATTCCAACCTAACTTTTTTTTTTTTTTTTTTTTTTTTTTTTTTTTTTTTTTTTTTTAGAGGTCCCAACAACAATTCCCAATTCCCGCGATCAAAAGCCTTTTCTAGATTAATAAATACCACACACATCTCTTTACCTTTTCCTGTAAACCTTTTACTGATAATCCTTAATAATTCAACTGTTTCTCGTGTCCTTATCTCTCCTGAATCCGAACTGTTCCTCTTCAAGTTTTCCATTTGTTCTTCCATACAGTCTTCTATATGGAAGAACAAATGTGTACATATTTTGAGCTCGTAGCTCTTTCCATTTATTAAATTTAATACATTCTAATTTCCAAACGAGTAACGCTATTGTCCGACAGATTTTATTTGGGGCTTTTCTGGAATATTCTAGTGCAGATTGATATACCACGTCTTCTGTCCTATTTATAATTTCACAGTGCATTTGAAGTGGTGAATTTTAAGATGGCGCCGGCGATACGTAATAAATACATCTTTTTTCATCTTCCTTCAGTGCTCTGTGATGCTGCAGTAGTAGGACTACTCTATTAATAAAACCTGTCACAATTCTTGAGTTTCTTTTGAGGATTGTAATAGCACAGTCTTCCTCTTTTCCTACCATATTCCAACACATCTCCACTTCCTCTCTGTTTGGTGCTCAGCATCTATAAATGCTACTATTACTTTCTTCACATGTTCTATCAAATACACTGTCTCGTTTCGCAACTGGATTACTTTATTCAGAACATTTACTTATCAGTGTTCGTCTAGCAGAGAAGATGAACTGTGTAGAAGCCTCTTAGGATGGCCGTACTTGATAAATTCAAACTTAGCACCTTCTTGTTGCTAGACAACAATACCGAACATCAATTTACTTCCATGTTTGACAAATACTGGTGTAGACCCAACGGTGCCGACTTTCCAAAATTTTTGTGGGTGCATGTCAATGGCGGGACGTGTTAGCCTATGTTTCAGGAAAATCTCGATATTTGATTGATTTATTTTTAGTTAAAATATTTTATGAACACTGTCGTAAAGGTCTGTTCTGTTATAAAGTGAAATATACCGGTACTATAAGGATGAGTTGAGGCTGTCTTAGGTCAGCTGGTAACACGGCTGACTTAAACGCAAGAGAAACGGGTTCAAACCCAGGTCCAAACTAAAACTTGTGGGTGCGGCGCACCCACAAGATTATTTGTGTGGGTGCCGGAGCCCCGGAGCACCCACGTAGTCAGCGCGCATATGTAGACCAATTACTAATCATCTATACTCATGCCAATTTCTCTTATTTCAACAAGATTCACTACCAGTAATGCTTGTTTCTAATAAAATCTACCTGTTGGGTAAGACTTGTGATTATAAGCGAAGCATCACAATTACAATCTTCAAGAGAGTCATTGACGGTCAGCTTTCATGGGTTCATAGTGAATGTAAAATCAGCATGAAATAAATGCAATTAGATAGCCACGGACGTAGATAATATTAAATTATTTCGTGTAAATTACATATTTCAATGTGATGTAGGAGGGAAAAAACTACTGTCATATGTAATGGTAATCTAAACCTTGAAGTTTATTTAATAATGTGCGCAAACAATAATGTACATATTTTGACCTCTGGGATACAGCGTCTACCTTTGTATCTCTGCATATGCAGGTCTCGCATTAGTCAATTTTAACCATTCCCAATTTTCGTGTTTTAGCTCTCTCTTCTCTCTTTGTATTTGTTTCTGTGAGAAAAAAAAGTTTTAGGTTACAATTTGTCGTCTGACACAGGAAAATTCACAATGACAGGGGGATTGAAGTTAATTGATATACTCTGAGGTCCCTGACTTGTGGAAATGGTAAGAGTTCTTGTATCTTAATTTGGAACGTATGTGTTCAAATCCGTTTTTCTGTGATCCTGACCGATGCTTTTCCGTGACTTTGTGCTTTTTTTTTAAAGTGCCTTCAAGTGAATACTCTATCATATCTTGTTATTATTACTGTTGATTACATCGATTACAATGTAAATTGACCGAGAAGACAGTAGCTCTAAGATAAGTAAATAGTACAGAAGACACTTGTGAAATTTTTCTTATGTTTTCGTACCTACTGTAAAATTATTGTTTATAGTATTAACATTAGTTTTGATAGACACGAAATTAGTTAGTTTTGAGATTTTGCGTAGAAAATTAAACCCTAATTTCTTTTCTATTACAGGTAAGCACTTTCAGAGAATCATCAAGTAAACCACTGACAGTTTTCCATACTTTATGTAAGTAAATTGCCTTTAACTCTTTTGTCTGTCATGCAGTCAAAAAATTAGTCCTATTTTATAAATAGTTCTGTTTCTTGGAATGTTTGTGTATTATTTTAAAGATATGGTTATTTGATTAATTTATGTTTACATCCTTTTGCATAAGCGAGGCTATATAAGGAAAATACGTACAGTTGAAAAAGTAAAATCTCAACCACTACAGTTTTTTCAATGCTATCCCCACTGGAAATTGAATTCTGCGACTCGTGCACCAAATGCACACGTTATCAACTAGACCACCGCTGAAGTATGTTAAAATGAATCTGTGCTTCTATTATAACATTTTAGGTTATATATTTATAATAGCCCTGAGTTCATTATATTAAAATTATAGAAATATTTCAGAAATAATTCATATACCAACTGTTTAAATGGTAACACAAAAAATCGTATTTATTTGAACTACTGTATTTTTCGTGGATTTTCTACATTTAACTTATTACACTAGACTCTCATTAATCCGGCCTCTCAGTAGTCCGGCGCACATCCAACCAAAAACACGTGCACAATGAATTATCGTGGTCATGCGCAACAATGCTTAGTTAAACAATTATATACTGCACGTATTCGAAATTGTAGCATTCTTTACAGACACTCAATAATCCGGCACTTCCGCCAATCCGGCACACATATGTGCCAGGTATGGCCGGATTAGCGAGAGTCTAGTGTATTTTTATAATTAATCTTCTTTATAAACGAACTTATTTATATCCACTATGGCCTGCTCACATACTCTATATAAAGAACTATCCAGAGAGAACAAGTTTCTACATGTTTGACCACAAGAAAGGAAATGATACCATACGATACAGATTATAGGAAATGATATCATAAGATACGGGACCAGGGACCTTAATAACATATACATATTTCTACAAGTTATCGTTACACTATGCATATCTATTTTTGTTATATAAAGTAGAATACGAAATGACTTACATTCTACATTAGCGTGCGCATATAAAAAAAAACAAGTATTTTAAACTATATGACACCTCAGCTCATACTCACACATTAAGAAAAGACAGTTATTTACATTTCCGAAAATGTTCCAAGAAAATTCAACTGACAATGACTAACAAGTTTAATGTATTGATTGCTAGCCATTTCAAGGGACATTGGATTAAAAAAAAATATATATATATGCAAAGTAATTAAATTCTATTTACAAACAAAACTAAATGGAAGAAGTTATATTCTCTGAAACAAGACAGTCTACATATATAAACAGAAAACTTTCATTTAGTTGCGTTAGTAATGTTATAATTTTAAAACTTGTTAAAACACTTCTGAGTGGTGTGATTTTTACTCTTTTCTTACAGCACCGAGTCTAAAGTATTATAACAATGATAGAGACATCGCAACTAAAAATCATCATCTCGAGTAGAAATTGCTAATCTAAACCCGATTTTAATTGTGTACAAATCGAACAATTTGTTAACTGTGTATGCTTAAGCTCAACCACAAGGGTTCAGTTTACTGTTTTCAATTTATTTAAGAAAAAGTAATCTTTCTGATTTTTAATTTTAATAGAATCACAATTAAGCAGGAATATACCAGATGATTAATTCTTATTTTTTCTTCTATGCAGATGCTCAGAAATAGTATCAAAGAACTTTGGAAAATGAATCCTCATACACAAACATGAAAAGAAATCATAGGCCAACGTGGGTGGACAAATGTGTCATTGCGAAACTATAATCCGCCGAAAATTGATCGAATGATGTAAGAAGAATTGTAACTCTAGAACAAAATGTCGGATCAAGCTTAAGTAAAATATGTTTATTTCCAGCCTAGATTCCATTAATTTACGGAATCTACGGATATAGAATGTGTATCAGATTTCAGTTGCTGATACGTGTCATTTTTCGTTTCTATAGAGTCTTACGAATCTCCTTCTATGCTTCAAGGCTAACCCTGACGCCACCAGTGTTCCATACCAGTGTTCTACACTCAAAATAAACAGTATATGTTTTTACCCGACTGTGATCCGACATTTCGTTCTGAAGTTATGACCCTTCATTTAGTCGTTCCTCCCACTTTTCGGCGGGCGATAGCTCCGAAATGGCACATTTGCATTTGTGCACCCATGTTGATTTTTTTAAAAATCATGTTTTCGTGTGAGAACTCATTTCTGAAAGATTTTTGTTGTTATTCCTGATCACCCTGTATACATATAAGACACGTGATCATCCTAGAGGATGTATATCCTCGTTCTGTATGTGATCTAAGTTTTTTAAGAAAACAAGCTTGAAAAAATGAAAAGAAACAAACCAAGTATTCTGGAGCTACGATGACAAAACTAAAAAAACAAAGACGTCAGCATATTATGTAGCCCTACTGTTTTTGTGAAAAGACAATCTCGTATGATTGAATTTCCTGTTAATTTTGATGAGAAACGAGAAAATAAATTTCCACTTCCATAAACTTAGAGATAAGGCAATGGCAAGTCAAGGACTGCTAAACATGCAAAAGAGAGAGAGAAATAAAATAACGCGGAGGTGCTGAAAGAAAGAAACCAGACTAAACAATAGAACATAGGAGAAAAAAGAAAGGTTAAATGAATTTGATTTTAGAAAGAGAGAAAAGGATGTATTACATTCCAGAATGGTACGAAACGAAATACATTAGAAAATTGTAGATGGCGAATATGAATATCTTCATTGCCGTATCCCATCGTGGCCAAATGGATAACTTGTATGTTTCTTACGAATGTGAACCTGGGTTTGATCTCTTGTAGAATGCTTGCTTCAATAATTGGAGTAGTTCGGACCACAAGTTAATTAATAAGTTCTATCTCATATATTTTTCTTGTGCTGAAATGGTCGTTAAATTCCAACTCAGGAACTTTTTCAATAGTAGTGTCAAAAAACCATCTTCCTAATACAAAAAAAAAAAAACTCTTCTTAGTAGTTTTTCTCATGCAGCCTGGGTTCTGAAAGCAGACATTAAAGTTATGTCATATAATCTATTTATGGCGTTGATATCTCCTTATTTTATTTATCAGAGTAGGCAAATTCAACAGTCCGCGCACACCTTTTGTTTCGTAGATTGATCAATTTGTAATGCCTTCCAGGAAATTTGTATGAATGGAGATTTCACTGTATGAATGGGTATGAAATATTGAATATACGAGTAAATATTGTCCCTGATAAAATTAAAAGTTATTTAATACCAAGACTATGTTGGACTGTAAGTGATGGATTAATGTTCTTGAGTCCTCCTTTCCGGAGGTATGAAGTCAACACTTCGGAGAAATCATCTTCCATCAGATCTACTTAAGGTACCATTCAATGCTTTCGGGGAAGCTATCTTCCATCCTGGTTGAAATCATGTTCCATCAGATCTATTTAGGTAACATTCTATTCTTTCTTCTACTGATGTTAAGAAAAATATTTCCAGGAACAGTCGCAATGATGTTCTTAGCTTAAATTGAATCTCAAACGTAAGTATTGTTTAGATTAGATAGAGGCTATATTATACAGGGTGTCTCACCTAACTTTGCGACCTGAAATATTCCCGAAATGACAAAAAATGTGACAAATCTAGTTACGTAAGAATGTACCCATGCTAGGGACCTATAAAGTTCTGTAAACAACAAGTGCCCCCAGGGGTCCCATCATAGGGCCCCAGGGGCCAACTCGAAAATTTCAAATAACCCACTCTATTTTTATTGCAGATTCTGATTCTGCAATAACCAACATCACACAGCATGTCCAGTTCTTGAACTAGGTTTTCATTTATCAACCTCAGGTGAAATACAACGATATTATTATTATTATTGTGATTTATGTGTTATTTAGGAACAGCAACGCGATTCTGTCTTCAACATTGGGGAGAGGGGACGAGTTCCCATAATCATCATCATCTTTTTTTTTTATGATGTTCAAAATATTTATGAAGTTGAAAAACAATGCTATGGAGGATCAGGGTAGCAGAGTTGTCTTCAATATTGGAAGGCGGACAGATTTGAGGCTTATTCTGGGAGAAATCAATTTCACCTCACTTTCCTTTCTGGCAATCGGACTCAAATCATCATATTTCTCCGCAAAAAGCAGATTTCAAATCGAATTATTGAGGGGGACAGTTCCCACAAGTTCAAAGATTGGATGGGACATATCCCCTTCATCTCCCCGTGATTTGCACCAGTGTCTAAGAGGACAACGAAAAAAATACATAAACTAAAAGTTGCGTATTTTCGGTCGCAGTATCTGAGTCTGCATTAATGTAGAGGGTTTCTATTTGGAATTTTCAAGTTGGCCCCTGGGGCCCTATGATGGGACCCCTGGGGCATTTGTTGTTTGCAGAATTTTATAGGTCCCTAACATGTGTACATTCTTACGTAACTAGATTTGTCCCATCTTTTGTCATTTCGGAAATATTTCAGATCGCAATGTTAGGGGACGTACATACGATGATATTCATTTTTTTACTACAGCGCCATCTATTAGAATAATGAAAAAGTGTTTCAAGTAAAAGTTGCTCAGTTTTGATCGCAGAATCAGAATCTGCAATAAAAATAGGCTGTTTTTGTTTGAAATTTTCAAGTTGGCCCCTGGGGCCCTATGATGGGACCCCTGGGGGCACTTATTGTTTACAGAATTTTATAGGCCCTTAACATGGGTACATTCTTACGTAACTAGATTTGTCACATTTTTTGTTATTTCGAAAATATTTCAGGTCGCAAAGTTAGGAGACATACGTACGATGATATTCATTTTTTTTTGCGATTACAGCGCCATCTACTAGAATAACGAAAAAGTGTTTCATGTAAAAATTGGTTAGTTTTGATTGCAGAATCATAATCTGCAATAAAAATAGGGGGTTTCTGTTTGAAATTTTCAAGTTGGCCCCTGGGCCTCTATGATGGGACCCCTGGGGGCACTTGCTGTTTACAGAATTTTATAGGCCTCTAACATGGGTACATTCTTACGTAACTAGATGTGTCACATTTTTTGTCATTTCGGAAATATTTCAGGTCACAAAGTTAGTTGAGACCCCCTGCATATAGCACAGAAAAAAATCATGCCAAACCTTGACATGGTGACTTTCTAAACTTGCTCGTCAGTTGTTAATCTCCTGCTACTCGGATACCTTTCCCAAATGCCCTATTATTCTAGTTTGAGACTGTAAGGAAGAATGTCCAATTGGCTAGATCGCAGCTTATCTGTTTTGAGATTATCAGTCTCAGCATCACCCACAGCGCAGAGAATCCACACCTACTAGTATTTACTTTACATAACATCAGCACTGTGTGCGTCAGCAAGTTGAATATGAATATTAGGAGTTGATTTGTATGCTTTAAATGATTACAGTGAGAACTTCAATGATTGAAAGAACTTCGGTAAAATACCGATAGTCACAACCGATATCGGAAGGTTATTTGCTTCTATAAGGCGACATTTAACAAGCGTGATGTAAGAAATTAGAAGTCAGTTTGCTTGGCTTGGTGGAGAATAATAATATTGTAAGGTTCCGTATGTCTTCACACCAGGCTGCAGCTATGTGTTTATTACATGTGTTTGCAGTAAATAAATACAGCGCAAACGACAGTACGGAAGAGGAGTCGCCCACCATCGCCAACAGTCGGCAAGACGGAGATCAACGAAAGTAGCCGACATTTTAGGATAAAAGACAGCAGCACACCTCAAGAATCATCAATCTCTTCAGGTTGACCAAACCACCAAAGTCCTAAGGCACCTGGCCATTGGGAACACCTTACCCTCTGACGACGCTTGGTCAATTGAGAGATACCTTTCGTAAAAGCCCTACGACGCCTGGTCATTGGGTTCCTTTTCTCTCTCACGACGCCCGGTCACCGAGAGAATCACACAAAATCTCATTCCCTCTCACGACGCCTGGTCACTGGGTTCCTTACTTTACCTATATTAGAGAAAACTACCTATTGTAATATACTTTTGTACTCAAGAAGATCTTTTATAATAAATGGTGATGGGAAAGTCCAATCTCCCGTGTACGATAATTGCTCTACCCTACATAAATAGAGAGAATTTTACAATATAGACACTATACGTACTCACGTGAGGATTTATAATTTTAGTTATTAAAACGTATGAATTCTACCTCATAACTGATTGAAAGAGCGATGGTCTAGAGCGCTCGTTTTAGTGCTAGTAGCCCTTGATCCAGTTCCAGCTGTATCCGTTGACTTTTTTAAGCTTTTGCGTTTCTTCTTAGTTATGCTTTCATCAGTGTTTCCATCGTTATTCGCTTGTAATTACTATTCTATTTTTTTTTTTTACCTAAGGAAATAACTCCTTAATATCAAGTTAAAGATATAATTTCATTCTTTTAGTAACTGAGTGAAAACCAACATTTTCATAAATAGAAGCCCAATATTGCCGATGGGAAGTAAGCGTTTCGAGTTTTTACATTGTGTTAGGAAGGTACTTAAATAGACATATGGAAAGTTCACTTGAACGCGGAATGTATCCACTATATTTGCTCATGGCAGTGTAAATAAGTATTACGCATATTATGAACCTCTGATAATATAAACGAAGGTTGCTCTATTGAAGTCAAATGAGGACTTCATAAACCTATTTTTTTTTCTGATTTGGTTAATAAATACTCACCCATCCTCTTTGTGTTTTCCTGAAGATCAAACAATGTCCTCTAATTGATCACGTGTGGTTCGTGACGACAAAAGAAACGTAAACAGAATAATCGATTTACCTACCTTTTTATTGAAAGTAAAACTCGAACGTTTTACTCTTCTTTATTTGCCAAACATTGTTTATGTATAGTATTGATATTTGTATAGGTCATATGTTTTGTAATGATACTATCTTTATTGCTTGTAAGAAGGCGGATGGTTTTGTTCTATTTGTATATATGAGAGCAAAATATGACTGATATTTTGAATGTAATCATTCCAATTTGATGCTCTATGACGTCACTATATTTATTTTTCTTATTTTTAGTAAACCCGACAAACAGCATGAGACTAAGCAACTTGATGTAGTCGAAGTAGTAAAGAATGGAGAAAAAGAATTCTTGAGTGGGAGCGCGAATTTTTGATTACAAACAAGCTCACTGCACCTCCCTTTAGTTGACCCTAGACTCTAGTATGACGGTGGATACTTCACTAAACTTATGGACTACAGTGGTTCAGTGTAGAGCATTCGCCCCTGGTGCGTAAGGTCTGGGGTTCGATCTGAGCTCTTGCAAAGTGAACTTTGTGGTGGGTAAACACCATGTACGTGGATTTTCTCGGGGTTTTCCCGTTTCTTCTCACTTCCTTCATTCTACCATTGTCATCCGTCTCATCATCACCGTCTACCTTAGCTTCGGTGGGTAATTGTGTAACATTATACTATAAAAAAGTCTACTAGTGGAGGGAACTACCCTACCGAGTAGAATTCTACCAGCATACCCAATTTTAGTACCGGGGCATTTAAGACAAGCTTACTTTATTCCAGTAGTGTCAGCAGACGATTCAACATCACAAGGTACCACATCACACAGTTCTACCACATCCCGATACAACTCAACTCAATCCGGGTGATACCTGAAACACAAATCTAGGGTTACTTTCGAGACAAGTGTTCAGCGTGTCTCGTCTCGAAATGGTGTAGGGAAAGTCATTTCTCGGAAAGTATATCTGTTTCTGTTAGAAGAGTTCTCTAGCTCGTCACAAAAGTTTTATCCCGTCTCGTCTCGTGAGCAACCCTGCTCAAGTCCCAGCCCTATCTCCTGCTTATTTCATATTATGGCAGAGGTACCATGTACCTTGATGATACGTACATTCAGTTCTCTTACTACCGCACCCAATGTCACATATAATTCGTCCATTACTAGACCCAATCAGACATACAATTCTCCCATTACCGGACCCAAAGACACATGAATCACCCATTACCAGAGCAAATGACACATATAATTCGCTCATTACCATACCCAATCACACATGCAATTGTCCCATCACCGGACCCAATGATTCATGTAATCAGCTCATTATTGACCCATCTATACATGTAATTATCCTATCGGACCCAATGACATATGAATTATCTATTACGAGGCCCAATGGCACATCCAGTTCGTCTATTACCAGACCCAACTACACATGCAATTCTCCCATTACCGGACTCAATGACACTTGAATCGCTTATTATGAGGCCCAATGGAACATGCAATTCGTCCATACCGGATCCAATCACACATAAATCGCATATCATGAGACTCGATAACACATGTATTTCATCCATACCGGATGCAATCACACATAAATCGCATGTTACGAGGTCCAATGACACATCCAATTCATTCATATCGGCTCCAATTACACATGAGTCGCATATTACGAGGCCCAATGACACATGCAATTCGTTCATACCGAACCCAATGACACATGTGATTCTCTCATTACTGACTCAACCACAGTAGATCGAATGGCATGTGAATCTCCCATTACCAGGCCCAATGATACATGCATTTCGCCCATTAATGGACCCAGTGACACATTCAATTCGCCCACTTTGGGAGTTAAACAAATCTCTCCTGCCTCGGCATCGGTGTAGACAAGAATATCAACAGTGAAGTCAATTTTGTTAGTACATCACCCATTGATTCATGTGTCGCTCTTGTAACACTACTTAATACTTGCTCTCCTCTTCCCGCTTCCCCGCTGTTATTAGCTTTTACTGTTTCCTCTTTATTTCTGCTCCGAGGACAGGACTGTTCTAACGTTGTACATCAACAAGCTGGTAATGATCACTGTAGGGGTTAGTAAACTAGGGTCGACTTTGATATCGTTGTCTCAGGTTCATTGATACAAACACACTACGATCTTCGTCTAAAGCAAAAATATGATCACTATGATACTTTACAGTTATCATTTACATTTGATAAGGTTAAGGATATCAAATTTCGATTCATTGAAATGCATTATTATAAAATACAATCTTTGTCCAGAAATATCGATGAATGTTTCTATATTTCGAATTTATTGTTGTCTTTCCTGAACCAGCAGTTACTGTCCTTCCAAGTAATCCACGTTGATGGTTATGCATTTCTGGGAACGGCTGTACAAGTCCTGAAAACTCTTGACGTACTCGTCTTTAGGGATGGCCTTCAGTTGAGTCGTAGCATTACGTTGGATATTCAAAAACCTCTGGCCCTTCAGAACTGATTTCCATATTAGTGCTTTGCAACTTTCGTTGGGGTTCTGTGTTTCCCTGCAAATATTTTTCCGAAAAGGGGGATCCGCAAGAGCTCTGCAGATAGGTTTGATAGCATCCATCACTGCAGCAGGCAACGAGTGCTTAAGTTCGTAATGTTCTTCAGTTGCTTGAGATCTGTTATACCTACTTTAGGAAAACTCGCCTTTGGGACAAAGCATATGAGTTGGTTTCTCGTCAGTTGAATATTTATGAAAGTAAGTTGCCCACACTGCATTCTTCATCTTCTGAAGGTTGCCAACGTTTTCTCTGATTGCTTTCCCATAATATATCCATAAACTACCATTTTCTTTGGAAGTGATTCTACAATTACCTCCTACTGGCTAAGTTTACTAACACAGACTAATAAGGAAAACAAAGAACTGTGAACGCAGAAATAACAGTAAGCAAAATAAAGTGAGTATTCTTTTTGGAACGACAAAGCAAAAATATATTTATTACATCATTACAGAAGAATGGGATGATCAAACAAACTGAGAACTGAAAATAGCTATATTTAAGCCTGAAAATTCAACGGAAGTACATAATAATTTACAGTTCTCGAAGGGGACCTGACGTCGTAAGAACATGAAACTTCCGACAACGAAACTTCAAAGACCGTAGATTCTGAAAATGATACTTTTCAAAAATCGAAAATTTTGACCCCAAATATGGACATGCCCCCTTAATGCAAAATAAAAGATACTGATATACACATATTTATGTTAAACTCCGTGAAAACCGTTCATATTAGTAACTGTTATATTAACTACAGAACATTATCTGAATTCACATAATAAGCACTTTATGTACCCTATACGTGAACAACGACAAGAAACACATTACAATTAAACCATCAAAATGATTTTTTCTTTTTTCTTCAGTCTTCACTGTGTAGCTGCGTGACTACTCCGGTCCTGTTTCTTTCTACAAAAGGTACATGCAGAACTTACGGTGGAAGGAATAAGAGGAAAGAGAAGAAGACTGATAACTTGTGGGTGAAAAAAGAGGGTAACGGTGAACGTGGAAACGAAGAGAGATCGAAAGTCTCGGTACATTGAAACCTTTACATTTGTGTTTCCTGCACTGATGAAAGCGTTAAACCTATGCTAATTTTCAACATAACAAAACGAAAATTAGTTTCTGCCAAAGCTTTAATTAGCTTTCTAACATAAATAGGAACTCTTCAACTCCATTTTGAACATGAAATCAATCAATCTTGCGTAATAATAATATAAACAATAATAATAATAATAATAATAATAATAATAATAATAATAATAATAATAATAATAATAATAATAATAATAATAATAATAATAATAATAACAATAATAATAATAATAATAATAATAATAATAATACCGAGAGAAGTAGCTCAAGTGGTAGAGCGTTGGCTTCGCATTCGGGAGGTCGTGGGTTCGATTCACGCTGCCGACCAGCCTGACAGGGGTTTTCCAGGGTTTCCCTCAGTCCTACCAGGCAAATGCTAGGATGGTACCTATTAAACAGGCCCTAGCCGATACCTTCCCAAAAATCCTTTCCATTGTTGTTATTGTTATTGTTGTTGTTAGGTATCCAGTATAAAATGGCATCTGAGCTGTATCTGGTGTTTTTTAAATAAATAAATAATAACTGAGTTTCGATTCACATTGTGAAACGACGGTACTCACGGTAGATTTCCAAACTATGGGAATTCAATACTCAAACTTCAAGTAGTACATCTATAATTACTGGTTGCAATAGATTAATAAGATCAAAGACAGAACCTGTTCCTCGGACGCTTAATCCATATCAGAAAGCTATTACTCGCTATGGTTTACTATTTTTGTCTATGCCAATAAAGATTGAAACCACAAATAGTTAATTTGAACTACTTCCGGTTTTGAATAGAGGGTTAAGGGAGTAGATAGAACTGACTCTTTAGAAGTTGAATCGATTGCAAAAAAAATGCATCTTGATATTTGTTACCGTTTTTGCTCCACGGAAATTCGTATTGAAACCGGAAGTAGTGGTAAATTACAATCACAGTCTTGGTAGAATGTTTCATATTGTCATGGTATGTTCTCTTGACACCGTGAAACGATTGCAGAAACTCGCTTGTCGCTATATTACCATTTTTTGTTCTATGGCGATAAGTGTTGAAAGCGGAAATCGTTAACTTGAACTACTTCTGGTTTGAATACAGAATTAATGGAGAATCTGAAATCTATTCTTGGGACGCTGACTCGACTGCAGAATACCGCATCTCGATATCTCTTACCGTTTTTGCTATACGAAAATCAGTTTTGAAGCTGGAAATAGTAGTAAATTTCGAGTACTTTCGGTTTTGATAGAGTGTTCGGTATAGTCATGGCACGTTGCCTTGATACGCTGAATCGTTAAAAAAAAAAAAAAAATCAAAAACAAAAAAAGAGAGAGACGCTTCTCGCTATCGATTTCATTCTATGACGATAATCGTGGAAATTGGAAATGGTAATATTTAACTACTTCTAGTTTGAATAGAGGGTTAATGAAGAAAATAGAAACTATTTTTGAACGCTTAATCGATTGCAGAAAACTATATCTATTACTGTTTTCCTCTGTAGAGATCAGTACTGAAACCAGAAGTAATAAAACATTTCAACCATTTCCGATTTCGGTACACTGTAAAACATCGTTGTGTTGTTTCAACGATATGCCTATTTGTTAACGCGATTGTGTTAAAATATAACACAAACAATTGGTTAAAACAACTCTCTCTCCATTTGGAGTTGTGTGTCAAATGCCGGTAGTTGAAATGACACACAGCATATGTGTTGAATTAACATAAGTGTAGAATCTTCGGTGTTGTTTTCTGCGTGATTGCCAAATATGTTGAGCATCTAATTATAAAGTATTATGTACTGAAGCTACAGACAAACATAGTAGAAAGAAATATTTAAACAAATCCAGGTATTCACAAAATTTCAACATGCAAACTGCGCGATGTGTTCTCAATTATTTTACATAATGTTTCTGAAGAAATATGTTAACAGCGAGAAACAATACCGTATTATTGTGTCACTTCTACACTGCACTAGAGCTCAACAGTCAACACCGGGAACTGTGTTTCAAAAATGGCGGAAAACAAGCAGAACACGATTAAGAAGCAATCATATTATAAGGATATAGGAGTTTCCTATCATTCTTAAACAAGATATTGGTGAAGGTTGTGTTTCGCACTATCAAGAAATACATCACAATAAATGATGGGGAGAACGACAAAAAAAATTATGAAGATTTTCTATATGAAGTGTTCTGTAGTTTGTTATTTTCATTTTAAAATTAGAATTTGTATCTTTCCTAGACCTGTTAACATTTTAACAGGGCATTTCAAGAAAGGGCGCGTTCGGAAACTAACTAACTAACTCTATGGCCTATGGAACCCGGAGGTTCAATGCCGCGTTCAGAAAAGCTCTCCACTGACCTCTATCCTTAGCCAATAGGATCCAGTTTCTACTTTGTATTTCAATCTCTGCGAGATCTATCTTAATATTGTCCTCCCATCTGCGCCTAGGTCTTCCTAATGGTCGTTCTCCAATTGGTCTTCCAGTCAAGACTTTGAAAGCGTTTCTACTTTCTTCCATTCTAGCTACATGACCTACCCACCTAAGCCTCCTACACTTGACGACCCTAAAAATGTTGGGTAAACCCTATAAATTATCTAGTTCCTCGTTATGAAGTTTCCGCCATTCCCCATTCCCGTTCCTCTTAGGTCCAAATATTCGTCTCAGGATCTTGTTCTCAAATACTTTCAGTCTATGTTCTTCCCTAAGAGTAAGTGACCATGTTTCGCAGCCATACAAAACAACAGGCATGATTATCGTTTTGTATATTTTAAGCTTCAAATTCCTCGACAGAATTCGCGACGACAAGAGATTTTGAACCGAATAGTAACACGAATTCCCTGCTTTTAGTCGACATTTAGTTTCTCCGTGAATATTATTTTCCTCTGTTAATATTGAAACACTTGATGAAATTGACAGTGTTCACGAATTAATCTGTTGTAGTTCTTTTGGTTAAGTTCGTTCTTTTCGTTATTTCCGAACGCGACGAATTGTTTGTCAAGCACACAGCATGCACAGCACAAGCTTTTCCAACACAGAAAAAGGGTTACATCAACACCTCACACGGAGTTATTTCAACACCGAAATAGGTGTCTAGTAACACAGAAGTGGAGTCCAAGCAACACCAAAAACGTTGTTAATCTGGTAGTCTGACCTTGAATTTTAACACAGGGAGGTTGCTGAATTAACACCACAACGATGTTACTTAAATGGCCTTGACCTTGAATTATGACACAGATGGTGTGTTGAAATAATAAGAAAGTGATGTTGAAATTACACTGGGACAGTGTTATATTGATACTTAATATGGTAAAATATTAACACAAAATAATTAACACCTACTCAGTGTGTTACTCTCTTCGTGTTGGTTCAATATCCCACGAAGTAACACTCAACACTTATCCCCACAATACCGACCCTGACATGATGTTGAATCAACACCGAAAATACTAACACAGATCCGAATTTAACACCGGTTATGTGTTAAAAACGTAACACACCCCCTGTGTTAAACGCCAACAGCGCTGAGTCTGTATTGCATTGACACCACATAGTGGTAGTCATACTGGAACCATTGCTCTGTGTTAAAATTGAGTTCAATTATCACAACCATTTTTTTTTACAGTGTACAGTGTTCGGTATAGTTATGCTACGTTGCCTTGAGACGCTGAATCATTTGCGAAATACTTTGTCCGTATCTGTTTCCGTTTCTGTTTTATAGTGATAATCGTTCAAATCTGAAATGAATAATTTGAACCACTCCCGGTTTGAATAGAGGGTTAATGAGAAAGATGGAACCTAGATTTTGGACGCTGAATCGATAGCAGAAAACCGATCGATAGTATCTCGATCTCTTACTGTGATTGCTCTGTGGAAATCAGTATTGAAACCGAAAGTAATAGTGCATTTCTACCGCTTCTAGTTTCGGTAGTTTTTTTGGGGGGGAGGGATAATTATAATATGTTGCTTTGAAACGGTGAATCGTTTGCAAAAATCCGCTTCTCACTATCTGTTATCGTTTTCGTTCTATGGCGATAAAGGTTGAATCAGGAAATGCCTAATTTGAACCACTTCCGGTTTGAATAGAGGATTAGTGCTGAAGATTGAACCTATTCTTTGGACACTGAATCGATTAGTGAAAACAACTACCGTACTTGATATCATTTACCTTTTTGCTCTGATAATGTCGACAGACGGACGGACAAAGCCGTTCTATAAAACTTCTGATACTTATGCTTAGTATAGTTTGGAAGTATAATAATAATAATAATAATAATAATAATAATAATAATAATAATAATAATAATAATAATCCAAATTGTGTGTAGATTATCCAGTTCTAATTAAATATTTAAAAAAGAGACAGGACCGAACACATTATATCCTACGAATTATACATTCCAGCATAACATAGTTGTTTACACGGGCTGTATATCTCTCAGGTGTTTCTTTCATTGCCAAATACCAATGAAAAACAAAAGATGGCTATTTCTCCAGACTAAGATGAATATTTATTGTTGGGAGTGTTTTGCCTAGTGAACATGATATATCACTGACATTATAATTAATTGTGTATGTAATGTATTTGCTTATGACATGCTGCATCTAAGAAGAAAGAAAACACTGATCATACACGAATTAGAAACCCCAACCGAAAGTAGGCTCAAATCTTGCAAACGGTGCGAGATATTGAACAAATAATCGAAAAATCTCCCTTTTATAATACCCCTTGTCCTTTTTTAAAATAAAAAATCCAAGACATATTTTACTTGTATCTGTAAAGGGACATGTTCATATGTTGTGAGGAATGACAAGGAGATTCATGCTCATATGTGAATGATGCGCTGTGTAGAGATCGCAGGTTCAGCTAGTCTATATATTAAAATGCTTTGTCCCCAATCCTTTCGACAATGGGATCTCGAAAACCATAGGTGCTAGAAACATGTCATTTTCACTGGTCGATTCCAAATTTGTGTAGATTGTCCAGTTCTCATTCAAATTTTCAGAAACCGTGTCGTTATTGTTTTATTCAACATTTTTGGGACCGTTTTGAGCCCATAAGATTGACATTGTTGCAAGCCGAAACTACGATGTTAGGCAACCAGTAGAGAAGTTACGTACGGCGGATTTGTGGACATTGCATGCGCTTTGCTTAAATCTGAATGGTAAAACCTATTGCATGCTGGCAACTTCAAAGGCCTCAAGAGACGTAATGAGACGTACTCGGACTGATATAGCTTTATTAGAAAAAATATATTTCCACTTGATATCGTGTTACTTCTACAAATTTGCTACAAACTCACTCCAACATCCGTACATAGCAATTCACTTCCTTTGTGAGTCTCCTATTTTTTACGTGTGTGAGTAAGGAGACGTGCACAGTGGGAAAGAGATTCATGGCCTTAACAGAACGATGCGCTGAGTAGACAAGGCAGGTTCAGCTAATAATAATAATAATAATAATAATAATAAGAAGAAGAAGAAGAAGAAGAATAAGAATAATAATAAAACTATGTTTTATGGAACCCAAAGATTGATCGTTACAAAAATAAAAAATTTTCTTTGGATTCTAGTTTGCTACCACCTTATTACCCATCTCTATTCATCCTATCTTCGTGGCCTACGCAATTTATCTTCTTCAAGGTTCCTGACTTGACTGGATAAACCAAGAGATCCCTCAATTTTATTAATCTTGGTGCTCTTATAGAATTTCGTTTTGTATAACTTTCTGAATTCAATTATTTGCTTGTCGCTTTCCATGTCAAATATGTTTCCTCAAAACAAAGAATTTTTAATTAAAAACAGTGACTCTTAATTACTCCTCTCGGAAGCCACTGATTATCGTCCATATGCACTGTTAATGCGTTTGATATCATGTCATCGTGAGGAATATATGCATTGTCCAAGAAAAATAACGAATGTGAACCACCAAAAGCAGAGAAACCTACTGTCGAATGCCGCAAATTGCCAGAAACTTGTGGTTATCGTTTTCAACAAGTTACTGTTCGTTCAATTGTGCAAAACGCAATGTCAATAGATGAAATGTGGATGTGTCATGCAAGGCAAATCGCCTTTGAACCAGGAGTAGTCAGCATATGAAGTTTATATTAAGTATTTACTACAGTCTTTGAGTAACGCCATATTTAGTTAAAAGTATAGTTACAGCTTATTACTGTACTAAGTTAAGTTATGTCATTATTAAAAAAAAAAAGTTTCCCTAAACGAAAGAAAAAGACAAAAAGACAGCTGATACCTAGGAAATCAAAATTGGTTGCAAGTGTTGAAATTCGTGTACTAAGTACGTATACCAGCGGGAAACTGCAATATATAAATTGCAATAAAGAAATAAGGTCAAGAGTGGAATATGTACGTCTAACACTGAATCCATATCAGAAAACAAGTTATCTATCTACCTCTAAAATTATCACTATAAAGTAGCTAATGCTGAAACTAGAAGTTGTTCTAAATTTTACTACTCCCGGTATAAAGCTTATTATTAGGATCACGAAACTATATCAAAAAGATATTTCTTGTTACTCCTTAAGGCTTTTGGTCTATTAACACTAGAAGTCCGCATTAAATATTAATACATTAAGTCTGCATGGGGTCAAATTCGACCCCAAACTTATCTTAGCAGCAAATACGTTTGGCTATTTATTTATTTCACTGATTTCGAGTTAATTAAATCATTTTAACCGTTTGACTACTATTTTTTAAAATGTGAATATTCTTTTATATGTACGACTCTTTTAATGTGGGATATTCGTGACATCTGTACAGAGTTTTGGAAACTAAACACAGTCTTCTGGTCTCATCGGACCCAATGAGAGAACCTGTATTTTTTTTAAAAAGAATTTTCTAAAAGCAAATTCTCAACAATGTTTGAATTATTCTCATGGGACACATGTATCCCGTTGGTAGTCAAAGGGTTAAATAATAGTAAGGCATACATGTACATAACCCTTATAATTATCAATATTTAATGCAAGTAAAAGTGTAAGAAATATCATAAAATATATCATGTGGGGAGTCAGAAAAGATCCACAAGCGGACTTCTAGTGTTAAGATCAAAACAAGAACTGATCACTTACGGTAGTAATAGGAAAGTAAAGTCTGAGATGAGATCTATCCACAAGGTACTGAATCTGAATTTAAAAAAGAACTATTTTTTGCTATTCACTATCAATTTCTCACTATAGCGATCAGTGTTGAAACCAGAAATTGTTGATTTGCACCACTTGTGGTTTGGATAGAAGCATAAAACTGGAAATGAAACGTATTCATGGCATGTTGAGTATATATCGGAAAATCATTTCTTGCTCTCCCTTGCCATTTATTCTCTGTCGGAGATCAATATTGAAAGCGGAAGTTGTAATGGATTTTTACAACTTATAGTTTTAATAGAGAAATAGAGGTATATAGAATCTAAAGATAGAAACAGAATCTATTCTTGGAACGATGAATCTATTAAAGAAAATCGATTTTAGCTATCTGCTAGTAGATTGTCGATCTTCGCACGGAGATAATACAATTTATTTTGGTTATAAAAGGCAATGAATATAAACGACATCGGAAGTATCATTGTTCGTCTCAGCGACCCCGAAAATTTTTATGGATTCAACACTAATATGGGTCATTTTCGATCATTTTTATATATCTTCCCCCTCCCCAAGTCGTTGGGCTGAATTTGGAAGTGAATGGCATCTGAAATATCACTATTCATCTCAGCGAAACCGAAAACTATGGATTCGATACTAATATCGGTCATTTTCGATCATTTTTAAATATCTCCCTCTCCTCCTCCCCTAAGTTGCACCGTCAAAGTGAAATGCTATCCCAGGCTCGAACCTTATTTGTGTTGAAAATTTGATCGAGATCGGTCGGGTGGTTCAAAAGTTACAAACTCTCAAATATAATCACTTTCAATTGTATATATATTAGATGATCGTTTTGTTCTATGACAATCAAAGTTAAAACCTAAATTTGTCTATTTTTACCGCTTTCGGTTTGAATAGAGGATTAAGGGAGGATATGAAATCTATTCTTGAGACGCTGAATATACAGGGTGCGGCACGTAAAACCGGCCCGTCGTAATATTCTGGTATATTGTGTTTTTGGCAACACTTAAATAATCTACCTTCCTACCAAGAGATGGCGTGTCGAGGTCGGGTCGACTTACGTGACCTGCAGCAGTCACGTGCAGCCGCAGCCAGTGAAACTTGTCGAAACCAGTTGAGAAAAAGGCCTCGTTGTGTTAAGCCGGGTGAGTGTCAGTGTGTGATAATGCCGTATTCGATACCCGAGCGTGTTGCCATTGTTGAAGGGTTCATTCTCACTGGATCTTTTGTGAAAACAAAGAATTTGTTTCGGGAGAAATTTCCAGGACGTTCTGTGCCAGCAAAAAGCACCATTCAGGAATTGATTGAAAAATGGCGGCGTACAGGATCGGTTCAAAATGCTCCCAGGAACAGACGACCATCTGTCTGCACACCTGAATTAAAGATGCAGGTGGAGGAGATAATGACAAGAAGTCCTCGAAAGTCAACCATGGGATTGAGTCAACAGGTTCATGCGAGTGAGAGAAGTTGCAGACGTGTTTTAAGGGGACTGAAGTTAAAACCGTACCGGATAAGTGTTGTGCAAGAACTGAAGGAGCCTGACCTGTAGAAGAGGGTGCATTTCTGTTCATGGCTGTTGATCAATGTTGCAAGTGGTTTCTTGGATCCACTAATGCTCATCGTGAGTGACGAGGCGTGGTTTCACCTGTCTGGGTACGTAAATTCCCAAAACAACCGGTATTGGTCGACAGAAAATCCACACGCAATCCACCAGGTACTCTTGCATGATGAGAAGATTGGTGTTTGGTGTGCCATTTCCGCCACACGCGTTATTGGGCCCATATTCTTTGAGACGACAGTAAACAGTGACGTGTATATGGGAATCCTGGAGGAGTTTTATACACACTTGACCGAAGAGGAGCGTAAGTTATGTTACTTTCAGCAGGACGGTGCAACATGCCACACATCAGCTGCATCATTGTCCCTTGTGCATGAGATGTTTACACCAGAGAGGACAATCAGCAAAGGCTTGTGGCCTCCTCGGTCACCAGACTTGTCCACGTGTGACTTTTACTTATGGGGACTGTTAAAGGGAAGAGTATACGAAACAAATCCACACACAATTGAAGAACTCAAGACCAGGATCCAGGATGTCACCAATAGCATTACAACACAAGAACTGACAAGGGTATATATGAATCTCCTCAATCGTGCTCACATGTGTGTTGAAGTGGGCGGAGGACACTTTCAGCACCTGCTGTGAAGGTGAGTAGTCATATTCAATACATTACATTTCATTTATTTATGTGTTGTAGTTAATCATATTCAATACATTACATTTCATTTTATGTGTTCACTTTACGGGCCGGTTTTACGTGCCGCACCCTGTATTTCAGAAACTATTTCCCTTATCTCTTAACATTTTTGCTGTGATACTTGTAAACAGCCAGATGTACAGACATACCCGCTCTATGAGACTTCCCGGCCTTACACTGTAAAAAATCGTTGTGTTATTTCAACGACATGCGTATATGTTAACACGATTGTGTTAAAATATAACACAAACAAGTGGTTAGAACAACACACTCTCCATTTAAGTTGTGTGTCAAATGCCGGTAGTTGAAATGACACACAACCCGTGTGTTAAATTAACACAAGTGTAGAATCTTTCGGTGCTGTTTTCTGCGTGATTGCCAAATATGTTGTTGAGCATTTAATTATAAAGGCTTATGAATTGAAGCTACAGACAAATACAGTAGAAAGAAATACTCAAACAAATCCGGGTATACGCAAAATTTTATCTCCCACATTTGATGCCTTTATTGCTTCTTCTTCTAAGCGATTGTGTACTAGAAGCAACAAACGCATCAACCTTATTAGATGACAACTGGCGCCGATCATTTGAAAGTGAATATGGAAGAACTATAAAATAAATTAAATTGACAGTCGTAATTTTGTTATAATATTACATGGCGAGCAGATTTTATTTTATCCCGAACGGTTATCGTCGAATATACTCGGCTTAAAGGAGCACTCTGATTAGCCACATTCAAAAGACCTCAAATATTTATTCCTCTACGAGCAACGTTTTCTTCATCGCTTCCGTGGCCAAGTCGGAAGAACACGCGGCTAGTAATCGAAAGATTGTTGGTACGTGACCTCCCACCGCCACTGGAGTATTTTTTTTTTTTTTTTTACTTGTTTCAAGTGTTTTTTAGACTCACATCAGTATAATATAAACACATTACGCATATAGACCATTTAAAATATTTTGAGGGAGTAATTTTGTGGTTCATTAACGCTTACGGCACGGCTCAACACCGTTTGTGTTTTAAAGACGTGACACACCCCCTGTGTTGAACGCCAACACCACGGGATATGTGTTGAACTAACACCGCACAGTGGTAGTCACGCTGGAACCACTGCCTTGTGTTAAAATTGAGTTGAATTAACACAACGATTTTCTACTGTGTGTGCATAGCATATTTTGGAAATCTAAAAAGATTAAAGATTTGTTAATTAAGAAAGAGAAGATAAAAAATGACATACTCATTATATTATATAGTAACAAGTCATCAGCCTTCGATATCCTGTGTCATGATTGTTAACATGGTTTATTCCAAGTCTCTTTACTAGCCGATATAATTCCTGATAAGAGAGAATTAGCTGTCATTTCTTGTGAAAATAACATCCGTTTACTTCGCTCTTCACAAAATCCCACTTCGCAACGAAACTTGGGCGTCTCTACACCCGTTTTTCGCTATTAAACACAATTTCAGTACTGATCATTGTAGTGGCGTGGGTTTCAAATATTCAATGTGTAATTCTCCTGGGACAACGAAAATCAAATTTCTATGGCGCAGAAAGGTATCTCTGTACGTTACCTGAATATCTACTGAATATAATTAAAAAAGATCCCAATCGTTCAAAAAAATCTATAAAGTGCGGTAATACAATCAATTGTGATGTGGCTACTATATATATATATATATATATAAATTCGATGGAATATTGGATTTTTTTATATTGCTTGCAACGACCCTTGGTATTTGATTCTATCTTCATTTATTGCAAAGTGATTGTGATGCGTCAGACTGGAGAGATAATTGAAACATCGGAACATCTATTGCATTTTATAAAAGGGTAAAGGTTGCAATAGTCTTACAACAAAAGCACTTTCCTTCCACTTTCGAATCAATTAAAAACGTTTAATTGAATAGTTTATACTCGGTGTCAGTCACAATGTATAGGCGGTAACCATTAGTTATTCATCGCATGACGTAATACTGTACAATACTGAAATATCAAGTCTTCATTAAATAATTGCTTTTTCGAGGACAAAGGGTCTGCAGAAAAGTTTCCATTTTCTCCGAGTATTTTTTTTTCTAGATGCGTATAAGAATGACTGGGCACATAGGGACCCCCGGTTCGTATCCCGTAATCGAGTTTTTCCCAATCCAACCATGCGAATAGCTTGTATTGGTAACTTTGCCTAGGGCCGGCCCTGCATATATTAATTTGCGGCCGAGCGCAATGTCATCATTTAGCGCCTTTATTCTCCAGAAATACCCAATCTTAAAAGCTACTTAAGTATGCTACCCCATCATGAAAAACAAAGTAGAGGGAAAGGGCACTCGCACTCAGAAAGTCCTAAACACTACAAATACAATCTCGTTGTGTCTGTTTTTCTTGAAATAATAAACTCTTATGTTAGTAAAAAAAATAAAGCAAAAACACATGCAGAGGAAAGATTGTAATCCTTTTTATAGAATTCAATATCCAGCTTTGGTCTCAATATATCAGTTTGCAATTCCAGTGCAACTAGCTCTTTTATCTTGATTTCTTGATTTCCTTTTACATCAGTTAACACCATTTAAAAAAAATCTTCCCACTTCAGTGATAAGGAATTAAACAATGTTATTATTGTATAACGAGAAAAAAATGTTCAAACATATATAGCAATCGAAGGAAGGAATGTAGAGGTCTTATCAAACGCTTGCCAGGGCATGTGCTTAGAAGCAAGCGCAGAGAAACTAAATACATGGAAGTTCTTCGGAATCGTAATGCGGCAAATTATGAATACGTTAAAATATCAAAACATACTTTCCACATATTACATACTTTCAAATATCTAGGATCAATATTAACACACCCATATCATATTCACGAAGAAATTTAATGTCTACTAAAAACAGGGATTTCGTGTTATTATACTGTTCAAAATCTTTTGTCGTCTTTAAATTCTGTCGAGGAATTTAAAGCTTAAAGTAAATAACACGATAATCATGCCTATTGTACTGTATGGTTGCGAAATATGGTCGCTTACTCTGAGGGAAGAACGTAGGCTGAAAGTATTTGAGAACAAGATCCTGAGACAAATATTCGGACACAAGAGGAACGGGAATGGGGAATGCCGGAAACTTCATAACGAGGAACTACATAATTTATACGGTTTATCAAACATTGTTAGGGTCATCAAGTCTAGGTGGGTAAGTCATGTAACTAGGATGGAAGAAGGTAGAAACGCTTTCAGTCTTGACTGGAAGACCAATCGGAAAACGACCATTTGGAAGACCTAGGCGTAGATGAGCGGACAACATTAAGATGGATCTTGCAGAAACAAGAATACAAAGTAGAGACTGTATTCAATTGGCTAAGGATAGAAGTCAACGGAGAGCTTTTGTAAACGCAGCATTGAACCTCCGGGTTCCATAGGCGATTGAGTTAGTGAGTTATATCTCATTACGGTAAACAAACTTATATGAGTGAGTGTAAAACCTCAGGCGTGTTTTAGAGATAATCGAGATTTTTATTTTTGTAAATCTAAAAATTGACGCCACCAATCACGCCACCAATTAACATAAAATGTATACAGAAGTGTAGTCCTCATTAAGGTTTTCATTATGGTACTAGCAAGACAACAATAATTAGATATAGTCCATTGGCTTTTGTTTATATATAAACCGTCTTATGCAGAATCGTTTTGACGAATCACTAGCGTCATACTAAAGGCCTGATTACTGCAGGAAACATTTGTTAGTCGAACTCTTTAGTATGGCACTAATCACGCTTTAGAACGACTCTGCATAAGACCCAATATTGCGTAAAAGTAAGACCTATATAAACCGAAAGATGACCTTATTGTGAAGAAAATAAGGATAAATTCTGATCCGTAATTTTCGAAAAAAAAAAATAAATAAAAAACTAATTCTTATGGCGAAAAACAAATGTCATTCGTGGTCAATAAGAACATAATTTTTTTCCTAAAATAAATTGTTTACTTATGTATTCTACATGCAAAAAAAAAAAAAAGTTAGTTTAATATTCGACAACTATGCACCGAGTCTAAGGGAGACCGCGGTAGTGAAATGAGTTATTGTGGTAAAATGACGAAAGTGCGAGGAAACGGGAGAACTCGGAGGAAACCTACGCATACGGTGCTTGTCAATCACAAAGTTCACTTGACGGAAGCTGGGATCGTACCAGGGAGCCATCGCGCACAAAAGTGAGCGCTCTATCTCTGAGCCACTATTACCACTCCAAAAAAGATAATATACTGTTAACTGATTGGTTTTATTTTATTGTTATTTTCTCGTGATAACGACTCACAAACATCTAAGAGTGACACACAAATTTCTAATAGTAATGCACAGATTACTTGTAGATATTTTTTACTGATGTTTTCTATTGTGTAAGCTTTGTTTTTAGTATACATAAATTTGATTTAAATTACTCGCTGAGCAAAACAATAGGATAACTGTCCCAATAATTGACAGTGTACCAGTAATTGACACTGTCGTCTTTTTTCCGACGCAACAAGACTGCGGGACTAGGTACAAGCAAATGCTGCTACCTTTTCTTCCTTTGCAGTGTTGTTAATCCCACACCACTGTTAATATTTGCCTCTAAGTAGTAGTTCTCCAAAGAAAATAGAAAATCGATGGACAGTGCAAAATAGTACTATAATAGCTATATTAGCGAAAGAAATAAACATGTTTATCCAGGTGGAAACTTATAAATCAGCTTGATAAGTTGGTAGAAAATTATATGGTTCATTAGAATAAGATATTAGGAGAGGTCAATTACTGGGCCACAAGGTGTCAATTACTGGTGAATCTCACAAATCTTGGTGTCAATTACTGGTACAATGATCAACTTTTCGCATACATATTGTAAAAAATAATAATTATTAGTCTATTATTTTTATGATGGTCTATATAGATGAAGGAAGGATGCCTTCGTACCTCTACGAGAGATCAGTAAGCCAGGCTCATTTAAAGGGTGAAGAAACTTGCAATTTGTCAAACACTGTTCTTATACTGTCAATTATTGGGACAGTTACCCTACAGTTATTGTAAAAAATATAGACGTGTAACAATTTCGCCAATTATCCACTTTCACTTCACCAGGCATTTTGATGACACTTGATTCATAGTGTCTGATGAAGCCAAAGTGGAGAGTTGGCGAAAATGTTACACGTCAATATATTTTTTACTATATATATATATATATATATATATATATATATATATATATATATATATATATATATATATATATACGAGGGCTAGTCAAGAAAGACTTGGACTGATTTTTTTTCTAGGCAATTTATTATTACTCAGCAACAGGCACATGATCCTTTTCAAAGTAGTCCCCGCCCATTTAAATGCACTTTTTCATTCGAGTCTTCCAGTCCTCAAACACGTGTCGCAGGCCATTCTTTGAGAGGTCCTTCAAAACCGCCTCCGATGCCTTCAGAACCTCGGAATTATCGGAGAAGCGGCGTCCACGCAGTCTGGATTTTAGGGCAGGGAATAGAAAAAAGTCGCACGGTGCGGTAGGCGTCTCCACCATCCTCAAACCTTTGCAACAGCTCCCTGCAAGTCTCCACTCGAACGGCCTTCTGCTCTGGTGTCAGGAGTCGCGGAATCCATCGCGCACACACTCGGCTCATGTGGAGGTGGTCATGCAAAATTTTGAAGGCACTGCCATGAGATATGCGTAGTGCGGATGCTAGATCGTCGATACTGATGCGGCGATCTTCTCTAACAATGACTGCTGCCGTGTTAATGTTCACCTCAGTAACAGCTGACGCTGATACACCTGGTCCACCAGCTTTCGTGATTGTCATTCGGCCCTCTTTAAACTCTTTGAACCACCAGAACACGGTACTTCGTGGCAGAGCGTCATCTTTGTAGGCTGCTCTCAACATTCCTAGAGTTTCTGTTGCACTTTTTCCCAGGCGATAGCAGAACCGTATAGCTGCAAATTGTTCATCTCGTAATGACTCCATTTCTTCTACAGGCGACTTCTAGAGGCGGTGCAGAACATCACCTGCAATAAAAAGTCGTGGTTACCAAACATGCAATGATTCCTTAACAACATTTTATATATATTCACAGCAAGACCCACCCTACTTGTATGCCAAACTATGAAGCTCCAGCGTTAACAGAATTGCCGGGGAAAAAATCAGTCCAAGTCTTTCTTGACTTGCCCTCGTATATATATATTGTAATGGACCTGTTTGATCCATTACAACATTTTATGTGATTTTATTTATGTGCGCCCTTATTACTCATATTAACCAAATTTAAATGTTATTAATTATTGTTAACGTTGAATTGACTCATTATATCAATCTAATCCCCAAAGTAAAAGATGACATGAAATTTATCTGCACCATTGTAATGTTGCCAAAATTGATAGTGAAATTAATGCCTGTTTTTATTCTTCTTCTTTGCATGAGAATTGAAGTTTGATCGTTTTATGTTAAAAAGGAATAGTTTTGGCATATAGATAAAATGGGTGATTGAAGTGTATGATACACACGTTTACTTATAAATCGGTAATTTTATGTATTTTGTTTCTGGACGTACTGTAGTAATATACCGTAAATAATGTCCAGCTAAATCTAAACGTCCGGAATCCATAAGGATTCCGTGAATGGAATATATTCCTTTCCTCGTATTCGTATATTTGATATGTAACATATCAGGAACTTGCTGTTTAATCCTAAATTAGGTTAAACGAATGGCGATGGCAGTCACACTTTTAATATTGATACTCAGGCTGATTCTGTTGTACAATGCGTTGGCTTTATATTAATGTAATTGCATGTCTAGTGTGCCTCATGCTGTTAAAAGGAAATCATCTATGATATATCCTGCGACAAGGATGATTAATAGATATAAATATTTGATGAAGTGAATAAGTAAATAAATAAATATAGTTAGATAATTATATATTGAATACATAAATGGTGATTCTCCTTAGGCTTCTGATGGCTAATGACTAATGTAAAACATGAGTTGTACGTCACGCATTTTCCTAACTGTATCTTAAATGCCTCACCTAGTATGGAATCATATGTCGCATCAGAAACTGCACATGTCCCTTAACCTAATTGGAGCTAAATAAAAAAAGTGATCTTTTGTGTCGTAAGTTGATGAAGTATTTTATTTTCATCTTTAGTAGATTTGCAACCATAGGTATTCCTGATATGTTATAATGCTTTGTGTTTTCTTCTTCTGGTGTGGCTTTCCTGCGTGGTGCAACGTATCTGCAATCTACAGTCCGATGCTTGCAGCTGATGAAAGTAATCACTTTGTGATCTAACATATCATCAGCCAACAAATATAAGCAGTCCAGAGAGAGAGGGCATTACAATATATATATATTACAATAAACGAATTACTTTTCACATCGTGTAGTTTAAATGAAATATTTTTTACTGTTTTAAATTGTTTACTGTACTGGGATAAATATTGTATTGCACCGCATACCTACTTTTAAAATACTGTAATCTCCGTTTATCTTCCTTCTTGATCCTTGTTGTGAACAAAATTATAATGCCATCACCGGATGTAACTTGAGTAACATCGTATGCTATTTTTGGGTTAAGTTCCAAAGTTGGGCGTCCGTTTCCAGCAAAATTTTTAAAATTTACGGGAAAGATATGGATAATTTGATTGTTTGTGTGCTTGATAATATATAAGAGTCTCGAAAAATCTGTTTATTTGTTATATATAAGCGGCTATAAACATGGGACTATACGGCGAGCGGAGGGAACTACTTGGCGTAAGGTAACCGAACAGTTGCATTGTGGGAAAGAAAGAGTATTTATGTTATGAACATGGCGAATGTACAAGGGCAATGAACTAACATTTTTAACATATGTAAAGCAATACGTTGATAACGAGCAAAATCTTTTAAAAGTTTGAAGAGCATGGATTAATTAACCTAATAACAATTTGCATAAAGTGTGCAAAGGAGATAACAGCGAAAAAACGTGGCGAAAGCGGACGCCCAATTTCGGAATAAATGCCCTATTTTTAGATAGAAGAATTACTTTTTCTAATATTGTCTATCAATTGTAATGTCTTCTCCCACTTTCACCTTCCACTACATCATTACTGTTTCTCCTCAAACAAGTCCTAACCATTTGTTTTATTTTCTTGTTTATTGATTTCTTTATCCTCATATTTCCCTTACGTATCCTCGTTTGTTTTCCGTTGTACACCACGGTTTATCTCCACTCTTCTCTATGTTTACATTTATAGCACTTTCATTCATTTCTCACTGTTCTTTCATAATGCTCATTTTATTATTTTTTTTTTATAAATTACAATACTAGGTACCACTGACGTCTCTTCAAGGAAGTCGCATTGGTAAAATATTACATGTAATCGCTACAAAGTAATTGAAGAAAGCTTGAAAGCTTACATAACGTACTATTTATTTAAAATTAACTTTCCGAAATTGTATGAAACTCTAACAAGGATAAACATCCTAAGGATAAACATCTTATTTAAAATCTTATATATAATTAATACTTTATAGATGTTAATAAATAAGATTATCACAGTCTCCGCTAGTCTAGTAGCTAGCACTAACACTTTTCTCGCAAGAGCCTCCAGGTTCGATTCTCGGAAGGAGAGCCTTAAAATTTGAATGATTACCGTACTTACGAGAAGCGTCCAATAAGTTATCTACCTAGACAGGAAGGGAAGGACGTAGTATGATGATATCTGACACGCACACCAAAACCATTGTGGAGAACTTCGCTGCGCAATTTGAGGTCAATCGGAGCAACGGGGACGCGGCACAAGTCCTAAACGGCAGAAGTCCTAAACGGTGTTTTTGTGTTACGCCGCGTAGCGAACGTTTGTGCACACGACCCAGAAAGTTCAGGCTGCCGTTGCTGACTGTGGTTTCCAAGTGTTGAATCATCGTCCTCTACAGTCCGGACATGGCCCCTAGTGACCATTTTCTCTTCCGATACCTGAAGAAACACCTGCGGAGACAACGTTTTTCGTCGAACAACGACAGTCTGTTTCCCAGTGGTTTGTAGCTCATGATAGAGACTATTTTTTCTCTGGGATTTTTTTCGTTGCCCACAAAGTGGTGACGGTGCATAGACCTCCATGTGGACTATATCGAAAAACAGTGATGAGCCTATCTGCATTCTTTCCTGTCTAGGTAGATAACTTATTGGACATCCTTCGTAGAATTCCATTGTAAATTGTAAGTCCATGTCTCATCTGGCACACGTATATGTGTAAATGCTTCTCAAACTGTAAGTGACAATAGCATCATTTTCGAATTTGACTAGTGGTCTAATTAAAAAAAAAATACTGCCGATATGTTCGTATTCGTAGACCTATCTTAGGTATACATCGATATAGTAGAGATTATTTTTTATTGTTTTTACAGCTAGTATAATTTTTGGTATCTTCATTTGCTACCTGTATGTCATACTGGCATGGTCGTTTCAGAATTTTCTGACAGGGAGTGCACCAATAACTACCACAACATTTGAATTAAATTTGAAATCTTCACTGCCTTTTGACATTTGTTGTGAGAATGAGGAATATTATTTTCCATGCTGAATTCTTTTCCTCCCATCTTCAGAAAATCGACTTAAACTAGTGCTCTTGCAAAACTCCACTTTATTTTAAGCCCCAAACATGAAGGCAGAAAGTTTCGGAAAGTGCAGCTATTTTCACTGCTAGCTTCTCATTTTTGATAGTGTATATTTACAAAACGAAGGAAGGGGTGTACGTACAACGGCCCTGCATACTGGCTCACATCTACCAAATTTGGCAACTGAATTTGAGTACATTTATCAAGGGTGCCCACAGAGGGGGGTTATGACGCAAACTGCGTCATTGAAATATTTGGGGGGGTAAAAATCTATATAAATATGCTTGAGGGGTGTAAAAATTAATCAAAAAGAAGATTTATTTCATGGAAGAACACCTACAGATAGACAATTGGGGGGGGGGCGTCATAGACATAAGGGGGGGGGCACCACTGCGATTTCTTAAGTATATGGTGTCCAAATAAGATAAAAACTCATTCTTTGCTGCACGTAAATACATAGGTATTTCATGAAGAAGTGTAGTGTTGTTCTGACATCCACATCAATGTATATCTTACTCAATACTTTCAACAGAAAACCATATTTTCACTTATTATTATTATTATTATTATTATTATTATTATTATTATTATTATTATTATTATTATTATTATTATTATTATTATTATTATTATTATTATTGAAGATCTTATGAATTCTAATACTGTAACTGATTGCTAGGATTCATGCAAGAGGCAACCATATTTGGTTTATTGTTACATATGGCATGTGTATGCGTTTGATTGAACTTTGACTTTATTAGACGTCTAAACACGATAATGGATTGAGAAAGTTAATTTTTAAAGCTTTTTTTTTTTTGTTTCGTCGGGGGGTGGGTGTGGTGTAAAGGGATGTTGCATCTCCGGTTGCCTGTCAGTTTCACAAGACAGTGATGGATGGGGGTGAGTGTTAAACCAGGTGAGAGAGTGGTTGGTAGTCACTTTAACTAGTATCGATCCCCGGTTGCCAGCCTCCATTATTTGCCAACGGCCATTTCATGGAAGAGGTGAAAGTTTAACAGGGTAGTACAAACCAGCGTGTGTCCTTTAGTGCTGCTAACAGTTGGCATATGAAGGTTCGAACTCCCACACAAACGCACACTTTCGTATCATATTACATTTATTTAAAAAAAAATGCAGTATTTCAAGACAATACAATGTGAAAAATACTTAAGATCTTTAGTGTAGAATTAAGGTAAAAGCACTTATTGCATTTGAACGTACATTGACAGCTTTTCACTGTTAAATTGGAACTAATGTCTGTCCTACTCCCATTAGTAATGTCCCTTTTCGTTTATTTTACACTCCAAGATCTTGTCCCCTTGCATATACTAACATAGAAATTATACCTAAGTATACTTTGATTCATATTTAACAAACCCTTCAAGTTTCGTAATAATCGCTTTATTCTTTCTAGAGAAATAAATATGTTGGTATGTATACTGTGTGTACTGTTTATTGCACCTTATAGTAATGCTTTCAGATCTCTTAAGTTGAGGTAAAACGTTTTGCTTTATTACCACAAACACATATATAAAATATAATACAATATAATTTACAAGTGTGACAATTTACAATAAACAATAATACAAATGTACCAAAAGGTCATGAAAAGACAATCAAAACTATCACAATATATGAAACTTCCATTGGGTTACAAAAACGTACACTACTTCCTTCTTTTGCAAGAAATGTTGCATTCTCTAACAAGACCCCAACAATAGTCCCCCATCATTGAAGGATCCCATCGTCCCTGGTACCTTTTCTCCATTGCCATTATATCTTGGTGGAATCTTTCCCCCTGTTCGTCGCTGAGAGCACCTAGGTTAGCAGGAAAGAAGCTGAGGTGGGAGTGCAAAAAGTGGATTTTTAAAGACATCCTACAACCCAACTCTTTGTATTTCTGTATCATGTCCTGTACGATTTCTGTGTAACTCTCAGCTTTGTTATTGCCCAGAAAGTTGCGCACAACACACTTAAATGCTGTCCAGGCAGCTAGCTCAGCACTGTTTAACTTGCTGTCCAAGCATTAATTTCCTAATTTGGGGACCAATAAACACTCCCGCTGAAATCTTAGCATCACTCAGGTTAGGGAACTTATCTCGCAAATACTTGAAACCTTCACCAGATGTGTCCATGGCTTTGACAAAGTTTTTCATAAGTCCTAACTTGATATGAAGTGGCGGTAGTAATATCTTATTAGGATCTACCAAAGGAGCGTATTTGACGTTGCATTCTCCAGGTACGTAATTCACTCTAGGTTCCCATTCCTTCACTTCATAATGTTTGTCATCAGCTCGGCTATCCCATAAACATAAAAAACAATGGTACTTCGTGTAACCGCACTGCAGTCCTAATAAAATACCAACTACCTTGAGATCACAACATATTTGCCAACAATGGTCCTTGTAATTTATAAGATTTAACGAAGATGACATGGTGTCATAGGATTCCTTAATCTTCACTGAGTGCGCAAGTGGTATAGAAGGTTTTTTATTTCCATTATGTAAAAGGACAGCTTTAAGGCTGACCTTTGACGCGTCGATAAATAACCTCCATTCTTCTGGAACGTAAGGAATTCCTAGCTCCGCCATCAACCCATTTATGTCCGTACATACGCACACATTATCTTGCATTGAGAAATAGCTTGAAAATTGAACATGCCTTTTCCTGTACACTGATATGTTCGTTTCTGCATCCAATAAGTTCCACTGCTGGAGCCTTGATCCCAGAAGTTCCGCCTCTTGTTTTGTCAGGTGCAAATCACGGACTAGGTCATTAAGTTCACATTGCCGGATGAAATGTGGCTCGCGAACACAGTCAGGGATGAACGTTGGATCCTTGGATGTACATGTTGATGTCGATGGTTCATCAAGGTCATGATCATCATCAGAGTCTTTTGGCCATATCTCTTCCCAGTTGGTAGGGGGCTCGGGAAGTGGAAGTTTATCCCCGTGCGGAATAGGTCTAATTGCGGATTTAACGTTGGGATAACTTATTGTGTATTTGCTTTTTTTAGAATGTCCCTTAACTACTGTGAGACAAAAATAACAATCATCCAAATGGTTGGTGGGTTCTCTCCACACCATTGGTACAGCAAATTTCATGAACCTCCGTTTCCCTTTGGCCCATGCAAGTAAAGTGACGTAGCACGACGCACAAATTATGTTGGGTGCCCAAGTTTTGTCCTGATCTCCCACACGACATCCGAAATATATATAATATGCTAGTTTCACCGATGGCGTAATGGATCTACACTGTCCTTTAACTACAAACTGGCCACACACATAACAAAACTATTTGGTGAGTTAACACACAAACGCCGTCCTCTTGACGCCATTGTATTGATCACAAACTAAACTTCTGGTCTTAGTTGGGTATAATGCCGTTAAGATCAAACATGAAAGCACTCTTAGCAGCAAAGACAACTTTGAAAGTGAAGTAGTGTTAAACCACACGTCAATATAAAAATGTACAAAACTCCCTCACCAGGTGTCAAGAACACAAGAAAGAAAGAAATGCGCGGGGGAGGGGGGAAACGATACCGGGAGGGGCGAAAGTGTGTTGTTGACTATTGTAAATATTCATTTTTATGTCTGTGTTTGTAGTAATAAAGCAAATCGTTTTTACCCCAACTCAGGAGATCTGAAAGCGTTACTATCAGGTGCAATAAACAGTGCACACAGTATACATACAAATATATTTATTTCTCTAGAAAGAACAAAGTGATTTTTACGAAACTTTTAGGGTTTATTAAATATAAATCAAGGTATACTTAGGTATAATTTCTATGTTACTATATGTAAGGGGACAGGAGCTAGGGGAATAAAATATCTGTAAAAGGGAAATTTTTGAGGGAATTTCCCGAAAATCCCTCTGTTAGGGAAAACTGTACGTGATGCAGAGAAACCGAGTGCATATTCGAATTCAGCGCAAAAAGTTCCTTTAAGATCAGGTGATTTTTCTCATGTAACAAACAAAAAGTTTAAATTTGTTAACTAGTGTAATTGTTCAATTAAAGTAATGCTTAACATTGAAATTTTAAACTTATTATCCAATACTGTAATTATTATTTCAATGGCAGCATTGTTCCTTGTCTTATAGCACTAAAATTACGAGCCAGTAATAGAAAAACTGCTTTTTATGGCATTAAAATGTGTTATTTGTTCCTAATCTGACGCACGTGCCGCAATAAATTGTTTACCTACACCGTATTTACAGTATGTGCCGTATATCTTAAACAAGTAAAAATATCACATGTACACCACATGAAGGAGTTTGTTTTCTATAGGGTGGTTCAGGCCAGCCACCCTGAATGAGGTTTTCCTGGGGTTTCCTCATTAACACCAGGCAAATGCCTAACTTAAAGGTCCCAGGCCGCTTCCTTACCCAATCCTTTCTTCCTTCCCTTTCCCCGGATTGTGTGCTCGCCGAGGGACGTAATCATCAAAACGTGAAGGGCTAAATGGCCTTAGATGTTGAAAGCCCAGAAATCTAAATCCTAAATCCCCACCCAAAATGGAAGTAGGCATGCACATACGCAAGAGTTTACTTTCGGAAGGGGTCCAAATCTTTCGGAGTGGTCCAAACTTTATTATGACGGTTTGTTATATTAAACTTTTTAAAATCACCCCTAAAATTAAAGAAAAATCTAGATTTCGGGGAGTCCATAACTCCAGGGCCTGCCCTATGCGTATGTCTCTCATAGATCTCTACCATTTCCGGTTTTAGTAGATAGATCAGAGTGGAGATGGAATAAATTCTTGAGGCATTCAATTGATTGCTGAAAACCGATTCTCAATATTTATTACCGTTTTTATTCTATTGCGATCAACGTTAAAACCAAAGATGGTTGATTTTCGTCACTCGAACGTTAAATCGATTTTTAAAAAAATCCCTTTTCACTATTTCTGATCGTTTTTGCTCTGTTTCCACGTGACTAAGCGGTTAGCGTGCGCGCCTTTGGCGTGGGAGATCAGGGTTCTATTCCCGGCGGGAGCTCATGTGCTTCGGATCCCACGTTAAGTTGTAGGTTCACGTCTCATATAGCCTGGCTGCTGAAAGTGACGCTAAACTCAAAATAAAATAAAATAAAATATATCTATATCAATACTGAAATTGGGAGTTGTAGTAGATTTCTACAAGTATTATTTCCAGTTTTAGTAGAGAGATAAGAATGGAGTTAAAATGTATTCTTGGGACGTTAAATCGATTACAGGTAACTGCTTAAAGTTTTTGCTCTATAGTGATCAACGTTAAAACCGGAAGTGGTTGATTTCTGTTATTTCCTTTTTGATTAGAAGGTTAAAAAATTATGGTATCCATTTGTAAATCATTTTTTAAAAAATCCCTTTTCGCTATCTCTTATCGCTTTTGCTCTATGTAGATCAACATTGAGTTGTAGTAGCTTTTTATCACTTCGTAGAGAGATAAGGATGGAAGTGAATATTCTTGGGACGCTAAATCAATTACGGGTGACCGCTTCTCGCTATATGTTAAAGTTTTTGCTCTATAGTGATCAACGTTAAAACCGGAAGTGGTTGATTTCTGTTATTTCCTTTTTGAATAGAAGGTTAAAAAGATTATGGTATCCATTCGTAAATCATTTTTTAAAAAATCCCTTTTCGCTATCTCTTATCGCTTTTGCTCTATGTAGATCAACATTGAGTTGTAGTAGCTTTTTATCACTTCGTAGAGAGATAAGGATGGAAGTGAATATTCTTGGGACGCTAAATCAATTACGGGTGACCGCTTCTCGCTATATGTTAAAGTTTTTGCTCTATAGTGATCAACGTTAAAACCGGAAGTGGTTGATTTCTGTTATTTCCTTTTTGAATAGAAGGTTAAAAAAATTATGGTATCCATTCGTAAATCATTTTTAAAAAAATCCCTTTTCGCTATCTCTTATCGCTTTTGCTCTATGTAGATCAACATTGAGTTGTAGTAGCTTTTTATCACTTCGTAGAGAGATAAGGATGGAAGTGAATATTCTTGGGACGCTAAATCAATTACGGGTGACCGCTTCTCGCTATATGTTAAAGTTTTTGCTCTATAGTGATCAACGTTAAAACCGGAAGTGGTTGATTTCTGTTATTTCCTTTTTGAATAGAAGGTTAAAAAAATTATGGTATCCATTCGTAAATCATTTTTAAAAAAATCCCTTTTCGCTATCTCTTAAAGCTTTTGCTCTATGTAGATCAACATTGAGTTGTAGTAGCTTTTTATCACTTCGTAGAGAGATAAGGATGGAAGTGAATATTCTTGGGACGCTAAATCAATTACGGGTGACGCTTCTCGCTATATGTTAAAGTTTTTGCTCTATAGTGATCAACGTTAAAACCGGAAGTGGTTGATTTCTGTTATTTCCTTTTTGAATAGAAGGTTTAAAAAAATATGGTATCCATTCGTAAATCATTTTTTAAAAAATCCCTTTTCGCTATCTCTTATCGCTTTTGCTCTATGTAGATCAACATTGAGTTGTAGTAGCTTTTTATCACTTCGTAGAGAGATAAGGATGGAAGTGAATATTCTTGGGACGCTAAATCAATTACGGGTGACCGCTTCTCGCTATATGTTAAAGTTTTTGCTCTATAGTGATCAACGTTAAAACCGGAAGTGGTTGATTTCTGTTATTTCCTTTTTGAATAGAAGGTTAAAAAAAATTATGGTATCCATTCGTAAATCATTTTTTAAAAAATCCCTTTTCGCTATCTCTTATCGCTTTTGCTCTATGTAGATCAACATTGAGTTGTAGTAGCTTTTTATCACTTCGTAGAGAGATAAGGATGGAAGTGAATATTCTTGGGACGCTAAATCAATTACGGGTGACCGCTTCTCGCTATATGTTAAAGTTTTTGCTCTATAGTGATCAACGTTAAAACCGGAAGTGGTTGATATCTGTTATTTCCTTTTTGAATAGAAGGTTAAAAAAAATATGGTATCCATTCGTAAATCATTTTTTAAAAAATCCCTTTTCGCTATCTCTTATCGCTTTTGCTCTATGTAGATCAACATTGAGTTGTAGTAGCTTTTTATCACTTCGTAGAGAGATAAGGATGGAAGTGAATATTCTTGGGACGCTAAATCAATTACGGGTGACCGCTTCTCGCTATATGTTAAAGTTTTTGCTCTATAGTGATCAACGTTAAAACCGGAAGTGGTTGATTTCTGTTATTTCCTTTTTGAATAGAAGGTTAAAAAAATATGGTATCCATTCGTAAATCATTTTTTAAAAAATCCCTTTTCGCTATCTCTTATCGCTTTTGCTCTATGTAGATCAACATTGAGTTGTAGTAGCTTTTTATCACTTCGTAGAGAGATAAGGATGGAAGTGAATATTCTTGGGACGCTAAATCAATTACGGGTGACCGCTTCTCGCTATATGTTAAAGTTTTTGCTCTATAGTGATCAACGTTAAAACCGGAAGTGGTTGATTTTTTCCACATCCAGTTTGAATATTACCTCTATCAACAACTTCAATTCGTAACTTTTGACCATTTAAATTCTGGCAGAAATTTATGCTCATCCATCAAGTAGTTTTTTGCGATTTTCTTTTTGTCCCCCAAACGAATAGACACACGGACACGCATGTTTTGTCTCCCAGACGGACAGAGAGGCTTATTTTGTCTTCCGGAATAACGGGCACATGAAAAGGCATATTTTGTCTCCCGAACGAGTGGACACAGAGACAGGCATATATTGTCTCAAGAACAAATTGACACACAGACAAGCATATTTTGTCTGCCGAAGGAATGGACACACGAACAGGCATGTTTATTTCCCGAACGAATGGACACATAGACATGCAAATTTTGTCTCCCGAACGAATTGACACATAGACAGGCATATTTTGTCTCCCGAACTAATGGACACATGGACAGGCATATTTTGTCTCCTGGACGGACGGACACGTGGACAGGCATTTTTGTCTCCCAGACGGACGGACATGGACAGGCTTATTTTGTCTCCCGAACGCATGGAAAGCGGACAGTCATATTTTGTTTCCCGGACGGGTGGACACATGGACAGGCAGGGAAAATATAAAAAGGAATTTTGGTTGGTGAACGAAAATCTTTAGAAATACACTTTTAAGTATTAGATTGTATCTATGATTAGTTGTTTTCTCCAAACGGTGAGTCACATACTCCTGACTGTGACACACATACTCCTAACGGTGACACAGATAGTACTTATGAAACTTTGCGAAAATGTGTAAAGAACGTCAGACAATAAAGTGATTCCACAACTATAATGAAAAAGGAATGATGATAAACAGAGCGTTATTCAGCACCATAAGTAAATGTCATCGCATTTATCTCAGGCAAGGACGAAGACTCACAATTGACATTTGCTAATTTGAAGAAACTGCGTAAAATATAAAACTAAACCAGAAGAAGTAAGACTTTTACTGAACGTGCGGCGGTGAGAAAATCGAAGACGTCAAAAGTTTTAAATATTTGAGTAGAACGATATTGTTAGACAGAAAGGAGAAAAAAGTGGAGAAGCCATTAAACGGTAGCACAGCACATTTAAAGCAAGTATTCTACAGAAATTAAGGCCTACTAACTCCGAAGAGCTACAAGAAAGAATAGATTTGCTAAAGACTTTGTATGAAAAGTTGCTATATACAAATCAGAAATATAGAAACTTTGAAAATCAAAAAGAAGATTATAGGCTTTCAAGATATGATTTTTGAAAAAAAAAATTCTGTCCATATTATAGGCAGTAAAGAAAATAAACAGAAACAGAGACAAAGAAATAGAAGCAAAAACGGACATCGGTGCGTTAGATAGTGATTAATATAGTAAGAAAAATGAATTGATTTATACTTACGTTCTTGTCAGCAGTGAGACCACACAAGAGGAAACTTGGGATCTGAAACACTGTAAAGCATTTGATGTTTTCGCGCCGCAAATCGAACCCGGAAGGTCGTAAATCAAAGGCTATGCACTAGCCACTAGCTCAATAAATTAGCGTAATTAAAGAAGACATACTATGATTCGACATTTAATTCACCACTTAAATGAATCAATATAAATTTAGAAGAAAAAATTGAATTGAAGACTGGACGGGGAAGACCAAAATGGGAGTTCCCATTTGAATGAATCAATATACACTTAGAAGTCAAAATAGAAGTCAGTACACATTTAGAACCGGCCAAGAAAGATTAAAAAAGAAGTCATCACTTGAATGAATGAATTCATATTTAGAGGGAAAAGTAGAACTGAGAATCAGAGGAGATCAAAAAGGAGTCACCTCTTGAATGAATCAATATATCTTCAGAAGAAAAAATAGAACTGGGAACCGGACGGGGAAGACTATATACAGGGTCAGTAGCGGATCCAGGAAGGGGGCGATCGGGGCTATTGCCCCCCCCCCTCAGCAGAAGAAACTTTCTTATTGTATATATATAAATAAAACCCATCCCAGAGTTTGAAGCTCTTAAAAGTAGTTCTAAGAAGCAGTATGACAACCCACCGTCCCCCCCCCAGAAGTCGATCCTGGATCCTCCTCCTGTACGGGGTGTTTCAAAATAACACCGACAACGTTTAGGAGGTGATTCCTGATACCAAGATAAGACAAAAAGCATAGACCGATCTGGGTGCACAAATGCTTCCTTTCGGAGTTATTGACTGCCGAAAACATGAAAAAATGAACTTTGAAGGTCCATAGCCAGGGGTGCCCACAAGGGGGGGCTATGACGCAAACTGCGTCATTGAAATATTTGGGGGGGGTTAAAATCTATATAAATATGGTTGATGAGGGGGGGGGTAAAATTAATCGAAAAGAAGATTTTTTCATGGGAGAACACCTACGGATAGACAATTGGGGGGGGGTGCGTCATAGACATAAGGGTGGGCGGGCACCACTGCCATAGCTCCAATACTATGAGACTTAATGTAGTCGGATCAAGACTTCACTTACGAATTAGTATGCGCCGTATCCAAATATCTAAGTTTCAGAGTCCTGTGGTACTTCTGCATCAAATTATATGTCCGTAGCCCAACTCCCTCTATAAGAATTGTTGCGTGAGTACCTTAGGAATCTGAAACATGTATTGTTGGATATCGCACATATTAGTTCCTGAAATCTTAACCTGACTACGGTAGGTCCCATAGTTTTGGAGCATTTTATTTTTTTCATGTTTCCGGCAACCTATAATTCCGAAAGAAAGCATTTCTGCACCCAGGTTGGTCTATACCAGTGTTTCCCAACCTTTGTGAGATTGCGGCCCACCATCTGCAAAATAATTCTTGCGGCCCATCACAAAAATTACAATTATTAGTTTCCATTAATTTGCCATATTTAGCAACTAAGGTAAAATATAATGCTGCATACGTGAATACTCATTAGAAGTAATTGCTAATCTCAGTTTGCTGCACAATTAAAATGGTAAAACTTTTATGTAACATATACTTTTGTTTTGATCCCTTGAAAAGTTTCGTTCATCTGTACTGTAATGGATCGTAGATTTAATAAAATGAAAATGTATTGTAATAAACTAATGAAAGTAAGAATAAAATTACTTTTGACTCACCATCTCCACTGTTTGAATTGAAAGAAGCTGGAGTAAAGACGTCCAAACGCATATTCTTAGTACCATTCAACACACACACACAATCCACACACACTACACTTTTAACCATTGTTGCAGAAGCCACTGTTAAGTACCACCTGAATTGAATTTTGAATTGAAAACTAATGATTTTTTAATTCTTAGTTTCAGTCACTAAACACAAATAATATTCATATGTGATAACTATTAACTAAAATAATAAATCGTTTATGTATACAATTGGAACTAAAGGTGAGAAAGTTAATGAATTCGCAATGAATTTAAGTTAATGGGACCTCTGCTGTTGCTTCCTTTTTGGCCAATTGATTGACTCTTGGAGGAAGTGAAGTAACAGCCAAACGTAAACAGTGAGAAAGTTGCAGCCGATTCCTTTTCTTTTCTTTTGAGAACAATAATTGCCGATAATGCTGTTTCACACAGTTATGTCGAGCAAAAGCAAAGAAGAAATGACATTGCTCTTTCATGTATTTCTGTGTATTCTGTCCTCATTTTTATCCAGAATATAAATACTCGTAGATTTGTAAATACATTCAAGCTCTCTGTCCGATGATAATTCGGCTAACTGTACTCTTTCTTTGTATGAAAGGGATGAATGCTTATGTTCAACAAAAGGATTTATAATCCACATATTGCTCTCCTGAGGATCTTTATTTTTGGGATAATACTTATCAAATGATGAAGAGAGCATCTTAAGATGACTGGTTATTAGTTCTGATATGTCGACAACATCGACTTCAGTAATAAAACTGGAGAACGATTCAAAAATTTCAAAATTTCCTTCAGAAACCATATTGAGCCAAAGTTCAATTTTCTTTTTGAACGCTTCTATTTTGTTGCAGGCAGTGAATATTGTTCTTTGTGAACCTTGAAGACTCAAATTCAGTTCATTGGTTGTGGGAAAAGTGTCACTTAAATAAGCAAGCTTGGCTACCCATTCGTTGTCCTCAAGATATTGACTATAAGTACTTTTCTTATTGGTATGAAATAACTTCATTTCTCAATGCGTACAACCTTCTGAGAACATTCCCCCTTGATAACCATCGAACTTCTGTATGGAAAAGAAAATGATGATTAGATCTCAGTTCCTCGCACAATAGTTTCAACAATCGTGTGTTCAAAGGGCTGTTTTTAATAAAATTAATTATTTTTACAGCTTGCGAAAGAACTTCATTCAGTTCAGGTGTCATTTTCTTCGAAGCTAAATGTTCTCTATGTATGAAACAATGGGTTAGTATGATGTCATGATTTGCTACTTCCTTTATTCTGGATGTCATCCCTGAATATTTTCCGGTAAGAGTAGCGGCACCATCGGTACACACACAACACAATTTCTCCACTCCAGCCCTTTCATACGAACAAACGCATCCAATGCATAGAAAATTTCCGAGCAAATAGTCTGACCTGGTAACTCACATACAGTAAGTCCTTCTTAATGTCATCAACGATATAATCAATATATCGTACATAGGAAAGTAATATACTGTTGTTCTGGACGTCTGTTGATTCGTAAAGTTGTATGGCAAAAAAAAAAAAAAAAAAAAAAAAAAAAAAAAAAAAAAAAAAAGGATTTTAAAAATATTTTCAATTAGTTGGGCTTCTGTATCCTCTGCCATATCGGAAATTCGTCTTTCAATCGTATCATTTGATAGAGGTATTTTCTTAATTTTGTTAGCTGCATACTGACCTAAAGCTTCATTACATGCTGCTATTAAAGAAGGTTTAACGAGTTTTTCTCGAATAGAATAGGGTTTCTTCCACTTAACAATCTGCTTAGCAACTAAATAAGACTGTTTTAAAAGTGCCGTAACTGTAGTTGAAGCTTGATTGATCGCCATTTTTTCAGTTTTCAGAGCATCTTTCTTACGCATAAAAAACTCAACCGGTTTGTCTTTCAAGTCCAAATGTTTAGTCTTATAAGACGAGAAGGCTTCATAACTTCGTTACCCAGAACAACAGCGCAGATAACACACTGAGCAGATTGTCTGAGCCAGGAAATTAAATAAAACTATGCTTCAAATAGCTTTCTTTATATTTACGATAAGGGGCATGCTTTTTCTTCTCTGTGCTGGATGCACTTCCATTCTCCTGTACATCATCTTCAGTATCACTGTCACTGTTGACCACATTTTCCGAAAAATTTTGATCACATGCAGTCACACTAGGAACACTATTAATAGTACGGGATTTTTTTAAATTCCAAAACTAAATAAAGTTCCTTGTCTCTTCTAATTTTCGATATGGAAAACAGCACAGAAGTTCCAGTGTTAAACATAATCACACAGCATCCATCCACGAAACACAGTTCTTCGTCATAAAATTTGCATTTAAAAGAAACCAGGATTATTTCGGAACTAGTAGTCACTACACACGAAACTTGTTAACCCAAATGTTGCGCATTCAAAGCCACGACTCGCGAAACGAATGGTCTTTCTCAACACGGAGGCTAACAATGAACTGATCTTTGGTCATCTCTTTTCCGAAATAAAATACATTCACATGAAATTTTCCTCTGACAATTTGATGCCGCGGTTTAAAAGACAAGGAAACACAAACGTATTCAACACCGGAATGGCGATTGACATTTTGCGCACATATGTTGAATTGTCTCCGTCCGTTCGGTAGAAATACCATATTTTCATTGTCACTCGAATTCATCCTCCCATAGCACACAAAAAGAATCTGAAGTTCCTAATGTTTATGATGGTCAATTAAGGGTTTTTGAAGGTCCTGTGAGCTTTGATCTTGCTCATTTTGCTTGAAAGCGATGTTGTCAAGCGTTATCTGTTGTTAATATGATCGTGTTTCAGATCTTAAAAAAAGAGACAGAAAGAAATGGAGAAGACAAAATTATGGAGTAGCAGAAGAGCTCGTGGATATGCTAAAAGTTATTTAAGTTCTATCGTTATAGTTGAAACAAATTACGAAAGAAAAAATCACAGCTTTCTTGTAACTGAGTTTCTTGTGAAGCTTAAAATGTTATGCAAAAAAGTTGTTCAGATTCATTTGAGAAAATGCATAGATAAATTCTCACAGTATTGAGCGGGTTTCGAACCATGCACCTCCTGATTACCGGTAATCAGGAGGTGCGTGGTTCGAATCTCGCCCAAGACTGTTAGAATTTTTCTACGCATTTTCTCAAGTTTAGTAACTACATAGGTTTCTATGAAAGCAACAAGAACATTCTTCAAATACAGTTAATTTGTCTCAGTGTCAGTTAAAAAATAAGATCATTTTCCGCCCCACTGATCCACCACAAATATGAAGTGCAGTGGCGTAGCTAAGGGAGCATGCCCTCTCCAAAAACTTGTCTTGGTCACCCGAAATATCGTGCGTTTAATATATATCAATTTGCAAAATCACCATATTTGGGGGCGCAAAGCACTTCCACTTGCAAATATGTCCCCCCCCAAAATCAGAACTCTAGCTACGTTCCTGATGGAAAGGATACCGTACGAAATATGTTCATAATATCCCAATAGCAGCAATTTACTAGACATAAACAGCGGTCGAATGATTCAGGAAAAACGTAATGTTTATTTTTTACATTATTACGTACTTATGGTTAATTAATGAAGTTAGCTTAAACCAGATATGCCGCGGCCCAACAGCAAACACGATGTGGCCCACTACTAGGCCGCGGCCCACCTGTTGAGAAACGCTGGTCTATACTTTTTGCCTTATCTTGGGTCAGGGATCACCTCCCAAACGTTGTCGGTGTTGCTTTGAAACACCCTGTACATAAAAAAAGGAAATCAAGACTTGAATGAATCAATATACGGTACGTTTCTTTTAAGCTCGAAGCTGAGAACACGGCGTATTATTGGCCAGTGATGTAGGAGTTGGCTGAGGGAGCAACCCGCTTGAAATGACTCTAAGATAATATTAGAAGTAAAACATATAAAATATCTTTCTTCATAAAGTTAACGAATTATTACACCATAATGATCTCTAATTTTCCCACTCTGTTACCAATTAATCTGTACACTGTACGGTGCCAGTATTTACATTATATCTGAATTAATACACACATCGCAATTGCACTTAAAAGGAGAGCAGAAACATACGAATCACGTATCATATCGTACGTTGCGTGCTTCGTTCAGAGGCTGGAAATACTTTCTTTATCGCATTTCCACGCGTTGCATGCAGCATTTGTCGATAATAACCGATCACCTCTCTCTGCAAACAGCGAGAAGAAAATAAACATTTTGAACTAATTAACTAACTAACTACAGGGCCTATGGAAACCGGAGATTCAATGCCACGCTTACAAAAGTTCTCCATTGACTTCTATCTTTAGCCAACTAGATCTAGTTTCTACTTTGTATTCCTATTTCTGCGAGATCTGCGCCTAGGTCTTCCTAATAGTCGTTTTCCGATTGGACTTCCAGCTAAAAACTTTGAAAGTGTTTCTACTTTCGTCCACTCTGGCTACAGGACTTGCACAGCTGAGCCTCCTAGATTTGATGACCTTAACGATGTTTGGTAAATGGTATAAATTACGTAGTTCCTCGTTATGAAGTTTAATCACAAAGAATTTCAATTACATAAGTACTTATGTATTCTAGTTATGTTCTAATGTGCGTTGTTATCGGAAAATGTTATTCGATTAAGGGAAGCAAAAATGATAGATGGGTTTTACTTGTGTTACCTATATGGCTATGGACCCAAACTGGATTGGCGGCCAACTACTTTATCACTTCCCAACGTTTTTGAGTCGCACTTTATGCTTCGATCGAAAAAAACGCTGTGTAACTTTAAAAAGAAAAGTAGAATTGAGAACCGGATGGAGAATACTGAAAAAGGGAGTCGCTACTTATCAGTAAACTTCTTGAAGAAAACTAATTGAGAACTGGGCGGGGAAGACCAAATAAATAAATAAATAAATAAATAAATAAATAAATGTCTAGACGATATTAGAAAAGAACATTTATATGACCATGTAAAATAACGTGTACTAAATAGACAGAGACTATTTGTTCAATTTTAACTCAAAAGTGATATAAATAACGTTTAAGCCTGAATGGAAACATTTACCAGGATGCATCACAATCATTTTTTTAAAAGAAAACACAATGAGACAGGGACATAAATGTTCAAGTAATTACCCGTATAAATCAAGTAGTATTAGTAATTTGTTCGAGTAGAGATCTTTAAGAACACTCTAGTCTGAGATTGCTGAAATGAAAATGATCACTTTTCTGCATTTCAATAGGGACTTATTCCGTTCAATGGGACGATGTAAGTTATTATTTAAAATTTCACCACTTTTTTCTGGCTGGTTGAACTTTCTTACAGGGTAGAGTCTCGAAATGTATCTACAGTATTTCCCCATTGCCGTCTGTGCTATGTTATCCTCTGGGGCACTCAGGCAGACTACATTGTTTAATATAGCAAAGATGGTGGTGTTATAACCAACCTATTTAAGTATATGGGCGTGTCCAGTCATGTTTACAGGACTCTCAGGAATAATATAGAGTTAATTAATGGAAATGAAGAGTTGGTACTCCGTGAATTATTGATTTCACAATTCCTTCCAACTGATGACTGCTACATTTGAACTTTGGGGAAAGTAGGGAAAGGTTCACAACCAGGGAAAGTAGGGAAAGATGCTCAGCCCAGGGGATATGACAAAGGTGCCCAGCCCTCCTGAATTCTTCAGGCACTTCTTTCTTCCTTCAAGTGAAGTTATTTTTGTAAGAGTGATACGCGTACCATTAATTACATATGGCAACGAAATAAGTTAGTGAGAAGGCCATTTATGTTATTCGTGTATAAAAGCAATTTTTTGTTTTGACTTCTTGAACTATTTTTCGTGTTGCATATAAATGTAGATAACAAGCAAATACTGCAGTATATTTAAGACGTCTGTCTACTGTTTCTACATGTAGGTAATTTTAATTTATTATGCACTTCTTTTCTAGAATTGGATTTTGTGTATGAATTGGGCGCTGGTCGTACAAACGAAACATGTGTCTTGATGTGCCAATTGACAATATTGTAGATATATTGAGTACTATTTATTGTAATGATTTTGTAAACATATCTAATTTTCAAACTAACATGCCTAATTCCATATTGCAATACCGCCTGATATGAGTAAACAAAACATGTGCCTCGGCACAAGCGCAAGGAAGAGCCGACGGATGCCGTCACCGATGGAACAGGAAGAAGACGAAGAGATACGAAGGGAACCCCTTCAACCCCTCCACAGACTCCGCCTCCAAAGACTGGCTATAAAAATGGACACTTCGAAGCAGAAGATATCAGTTGTTAACTGGTCATATACTACTTCTCTCTCCAAGCTGCAACGGACAGGGAGACTCCTCTAACCTTATCTCCGAGCTGCAAAGGGGAAGATATATCCTCGTCTATCTCCGAGCTGCAACGGAAAAGAGATATCAATCCTACCTCTGAGCTGCAGTGGGCAAAATATTCCTTTAGACCCAGCTGCAACGGACAGGGTCGTTCTTAACTAACAAACCATAAACTTGCGAGCTGCAACGGTCAGGAGATCCAAATCATAGAGGAAAGAACTATTAAGAGAATTACTTATTTTGTAATCTTGTATAACGTCTTTTATAATGAAAAAAGTAAAGAAAAACCGTATTTCAAGAAATAAACTGAAAAACTGCAATATATTTGTTTTAAAACGCATATTGTGTCCCTTGTTATTAAAGTTCATTTATGAAGCAAAAATTTCAATTGTAATGAGAAAGAATAAGAACTATATAAAACTACTACTACCGAAAATGCTATATAAAACATAAATCTCACTGCAAATTTATATTTGTTTAACTATTTACTACGCAGAAACCAGACTAAAACTGATATATGTATTAATATAACCGTTGACACGAAACGTACTAAGAATACCGGTAAATTGTTCATTAAGGCTGAGTTCAAAGGTAATAATAACTTGAAACCTTAATATTAAAAAAAGAAAAGAAAAAAGTAAAAGAAAATAAAAGAAAGAAAAAGCGTTTCTGTAATTAATTATTCCGATCTCTTATTACTTTTCTTCTTGAAGTCTTGGTGATTATGATTAAGCATTGTTTAAATTAAGTGAAGCAAATTATTCTTCACTATCTTCTAAATTCTTGAACTAATTAACTGAAAATGATGAAAGATCTCTGCTGTTTTCTTTTCTTTTCCCTTAAAATACATCGCAATTCATCTTTTACACATTATTTAACAACAGAAATATTCATATCTTATTCATAATCACGTAGAAATGTACACATTACAAGCACGCACACGTTCAAACAAAATATGCAGGTACTTGATTTAGATGAGCATTGCTATACTAACACATGGTGATTTTTGAGAAGGTTGGTTTACCAACCAACCGTCCGTTCAAGAGAAAAAAAACATGTGTGCTCGTGCCCAGAGGACAAAAAACCTCAAGAATCACTTGGAGTATCATAATCGATTTTGTCCAGGATGTAGAGAATCAAAGATTAGAAAGTCAAGTTCGTTGGCGAAAGTGGTACAAAAAAAATCCAGTTTTAACACAAATCACCATATAGCAAAATTGTAGTAGCAAGAATCGATTTTCTGCAATAGATTAACCGTTCTAAGAATTTCATTTTTATCCCTAACTCTCTACCAAAACTGGAAGTGATAAAAATTCACTGGAACTTCTGGTTTCAATCTTGCTCTACATAGAGAAAGAGAGAAAAAAAGATAAGAGATGGTAAGAAGCGGTTTAATTTTGTGCAATCAATCTAACATTTTAAGAATAATCACCGTTTTCTATGTTCACTCTCCATTCAAACGAGAAATGGCGGAAATCAACCATTCCGGTTTTAACATTGATTACTATAGAGTAAGCAATGTAATATATATATATGAGAAGCGAGTCTCTGGAATAAATAAGTGTCTAGAGTACTGCACAGGCTCGAGCCATAAATTTTTTAAATATACAACCATATTTATCGGGTCTTTTCGGGCCTAATTTTGTAAATGTAATGTACAACGATATTTATCGGACCATTCTTTCTGGAGAAGTTTTAAAACACATCTAAATTTGTAACTTGAGACGCCCACACTAAAAATCTGATGATCATTGTGCAATTGAGAGTAAAGCTAACTGTGTAGTGGAAAGAGAAATTAAAAGTGTCAGAAATAAACATGCTTAGCTTATCTGTAAGTGAAAGTTTGAGCAGCCATAGTAAAAAAATGAAATCTTTGAGTTTTACGTCCCACGATTATGCCGGTTAGGCTAAAGGAGACGGTGATGATGAGAGATGTGTGGTGGAATGAAGAAAGTGGTAGGAAACCGGAGAACCCTGAGAAAACCCACGAGCACGGTGTTTGTCTACCACAAAATCCACACGGCGCGTCCTGGAGTCGAACCAGGGACCCCAAGCACCAGAGGGGAACGCTCTTCCACTGAGCCACCGCGGCCTCTTCCCATACGAGAAGTGATCCATAATGCGCCATAGGTAATTTTGATAACGACAGAAAATGACTGAAAAATTCCTCCGTACTACAAAATTAATTCCAAAAATCTAACATTATTCTTCCCTTCCCCTTTAAAAAAAATTAAAAAAAAAGAACAACAACGGGAGCTTTGTGGTTGGATGTTGGGAAACGTTAGATGGAAAGGATTTTGTCCTAATTAATGAATGTAATGAAATTGATCGAATGTTTTCACTTAATGTTTATAAACTTTCCATTAGTGTTTATGGTACGCTGTGTAAGCATAATCCTTAATAATTTAATTAGTTAGACTTCTGATCTGGAACATGCGATTCATTATCCGCTATGTATGTGGAAGCTTACATTTTTTATCAAAGATGTCTGTGTTGAATGGACAATGAACTATCTGCTACCAAACTTTAGATAACAATTTGTTGTATTTCCCGTTTTGTTTTTCAGTTTCCGTAGTAACGAGACTAAATTAGAATCATGGACGTGTTGTTTCCCCTTTAAGTATTGATATCTTTCTACTTATCTACATCTTTACTGTATATGTTAATAGGCTAAGTGTATTTTATATCAACATATTTTAGTTATAACTGCTGTTAACGTGTATAAATGGGATTTTTACGGCCGTGACATCTTATTTTTATTTATAGCATACAGATGGGTACCCAATAGGAATGCGCACGAGTCGAGTCGAGTCGAGATTTAAGCCTGTCTCGACTCGTCTTGAGAAAATGTTGTCTCGACTCGAATATATATTTCTGTCTCGACTCGACTCGAATTTGTAAGAGGGAAACTGAAAATTGTACTATTTTTTATTAGGTCCTGTTTTAATAAAAAAATACAAATTGTGGTGAAATTTTTGGGGGGACACTGAATCCATATCAAAAAGTGCTTGCTATCTCCTACCGTTTGTGCTGTGTAGAAATCAATGCTGAAACCGGAAGTGCTCAATAAAGTAAAAAATAAAACCTATCTATACGATAATGAATCCATATACAGTATGTCTAAACTGCTTCTCCCCAACCATGGCATTTTCACTGTAACTATCAGTGCTGGAATCATAGATTTCCATCTCTTCCGGTGTGAATAGGGAGAATAGGGTCGAAATGAGACTTAATTTCAGAACGTTGAATCCATTTTTAAAAATTCTCACTCTATCTCGCATTTACAATATATATTTAATAGAATTCCTCTCGTAACCGGAAATTGTTGATGTTCACCTTTTCCGATAGGAATAGACAGAGATATATAAAGATTGAGATGAAACTAATTCTTGGAACACAGAGTCCATATCGGAAAACCATTTATCTCTAACTGCCTCTGTTTCTCGTCTATGGAGATATCAAAACTGGAATTTGTAATAAATTTCCAGCGTATCCGGTTTACTATAGAGATAAGGATGTCGACAGAATCAATTCTTGGGAAGTTGAATCGGTTACAGGAAACTGCTTCTTGCTGCCTATTACCATTCTCAGCTCTATGACGATCAACGTTAAAACCGGAAATGGTTTCTTTTAGCCTCTTCTGGTTTGAGTAAATGGTTAAGGGAGCAAATAGAACCTATTCTTCGGATACTTAATCGATTCTAGAAAACTGCTTCTAGCTATCTGTTACCTTTTTAGCTCTTTTTCCTGTTGAGGAACGGACTGATTTGGATTGATTTGAGTTTACCATTCCGTGCAGCAGCGAGGCTATATGAGACGTGGACCTACAGCTTAAAGTAGGATCCGAATCACATGAGCTCCCGTCGGGAATCGAACCAAGTCTCCCACGCCAAAGGAGCGTACGCTATCCACATAACCACAGGGAACTTGAGAGACAGATGGACATATCCGGTCTATTAATATGAGAACCAGCTTATACATAAAAGCCTATCCCTTTACAATGGTGTGAACAGACTTTGGGGATATGGCTGAAATTCAATTCAAATGTAGAAGAAACTATGTAAATTCTATATTCTAAAAGCAAGTGTTCTAAAAGTCACTAAAAAATGGAACATAGTCAAAAGAGCACGACACATTAACAATAATCTTAATGGAAAATCAATGGAAAACAAATAATTCCTCCAGTTATCTTAATAACCAGAAAAGTAGATGGCTGAAAATCACTACTAAATATAGAACAGATTATGTAGATTCTACATTCAAAAAATAAATTATCGTAAAATGGATGGAACATAGTCAAAAAGCATGAAATATGAACATTAAAGTCAATGGCAAACCAATGAAAGAACTGAAGTCCACATATCCCAAAAATTATAATAAGAAGATGGATAATTGAAAGCTTATTGCAAAGACATAGTGAAAAGCTTAAAAATAAGCTTATATATCATAGCTTATATATATATATATATCATAGCTTATATATATGCCTGAAAATGTGAAAATTCTGCAAGATATTTCATATACTTTACTATAGTAAGTACGATTTCGGGGGGGCTTAAGCCCGGAAGCCCCCCTAAATACGCCACTGATCATATATATGTATAGCACGTAAGGTAAATATGGATAGAACATTGTCAAAAGTCAAATTGTTTGAGTAAAATCAATAATAATGATAAAGTATATGCATCTTCTTCGAATTGCCCAGAGCGCCCCACGCGGAGGTTACGTGCTTGAAATATCTCATATCTAGATTTGGAATCCTCAGACTCGATTTAACACGCAACGTGACTTTTGACATGATCACGTGGCACAATCTGGTCCTTATGGCAAACCGGATAGGCCCCTTTCGAAGCTTAAAGGAGATACTTTGTAAGTTAATCTTTACTGCCGTACGGTTGTTGGATAGTTCTTTTGTAAAAACAGAAAAGCAGTAATTCCTAAAATCACAGATATTGTTAAAAGCCACAATATAACATAAAATATCAACGCTTTCTGAGGTTTGAGACTCGAATAAAACACTACTAAAGATATTAGAGATAAGCCTAATTAGTTACGTTTTGAGCGGGTAAAAAAACAATGTTAATAAATTGGACACAAGACTGAGCATCGTGTGAGGTGAAAAATGATGATGAAAGATGGCAGTGCTGTGATGGCTTTTTTCCTCCTTTCATCCTGGAAGAAACAATGAATCACTCCGTTTGTTACTCTATTTTTTCCTCTTGTGTGAAGACCACTAATCAATAACATCCCCACGAGAGTTCTTCTCTTCACTTTAATGATGCCACATGTCTTCTCGTCTAGAAACTCTCATTTTCTCAATGGTGTCGAAATTTTCGACTTTCAGGCTTTAATTTTGCAAAGTTCTCGTCTTTCGAAGACAGAACAATCTACAGAGAACCTCACTCTCCTCTTCCTCTTCCTTGTTCAACGATTTGAGAAAATCAAGAATAAAGAGGAAGGAGAACAGTTATGGATGAGTAAAACGGAATTGTAAGAGAAGGTGCATAATAATTATTCTTTGAGATGGCTGAATTTGCAAGAATGAAATGGGAGAGATTTTGCAGAGTTGCAAATTGGTAGCAGATGGTTAAAGAGTTTGGCAGGAGCTTTATGCCTTTTTCACGAGCTGTGAATATATTAATGAAACGAGGAACAATGAAAAGGATTTGTACTGAGAGAGAATTAAGCAACTACGATGATAAGAAACGAGTCATAACTTGTTTTAGCGAACATTGAAGACTCTTAAAAAAAGAAAACTTCGATTCTCATTTCTAAAGTATGTCCAGCGTAAGCCGGGTGAGGAATAAGTAGTAAGATAGATCAGCAAATAGAATTGAAGTATCGCTTTCAATGTTGCTAGATCTAGTCTCTGTCTCTTTCTTTGCTTGTCGGTGTTGCCAGATTTTCTCTCTCTTCTTGCACGCTCAGTTCCACTAATTCTATATTCGATACTTCTTAAAGTATTTTTAAATTTATCGGAATACCTCTACTACATCTGTAGTATCCATTCCTAAATTGTTCGTATTTTTGTATTGTTGATTTTACTGTTCGTTAGCGTGATTATTTTTCTATTGCACAATCATATCGTACATGTAGTTCTTTCTGACATATTGTTTGGATCCCATGTGAAACTAAGGGGCCGTGGTGGCTCAGTGGTAGAGTGTTCACCTCTGGTGCTTGGGGTCCCGGGTTCGATCCCAGCCCCCGCCAAGTGGACAAACACCGCGTGCGTGGGTTTTCTCGGGGTTCTCCCGTTTCCTCCCACTTTCTTCATTCCACCATTTCATTTATCTCTCATCATCACCGTCTCCTTTAGCCTAACCGGCGTAAGCGTGGGACGTAAAACTCAAAGATTTCATTTCATTTTTTTCCCATGTGAAACTAAATGTCTATATAACCTTGGTGCTAAAAACAAACGAACAAAAAATTGAGAATGAAAAAAAAATGGATCAAAAAATTGCGATTTTGGCCAAGAATTTTAGGAATGATCCAAAAATGCGTCAAAAGATTGCGATTTTGGCCAATCATTAGTTTTTGGATCAGGGGCCACAAAATTTTTGAACCGCATCTAAATCGAGTTTTCGTATTTTTTTACTGAATAAGTACATTATACTGAGTTAAGTGATAGTTTAGGTTTGGCTATAGTGTATGTAGTTCTCCAGATATAAGGCGCGTACAAGAAAATTTTTTATTGAAATATATAGGATCTTTTTGATCCAAAAAAGACGCATCCCTTATTCCTAAAAAGTAGGGCTGGATTAACCCACCTGGAGGGCCGGGGCTAGAAAAAATATGTTGTCCCTGCTGACTTCACCTAATACATTTCTGTGAAAATACAGTAGGAAAGTTAAAGGAATACATTTCATATTTTTGGTCATATTTTATTTTATGATGATGTTTGTATCTCCATGATTCTTTTTAGATAGCTAGTTGAGATATTAAGCAGAATGGAGACTCTCCACCTGCAGGCCCGGGGCTATATCCCCCCTAAGCCCCTCCCTTAATACGGCCCTGGTAAAAAGGGTGCTAAAACTTCAAAGCAAATAGAGAACATAAATTTAACTTTAATTGAATTGAGACGTTCATGCTGATAATTTGGGTGCAAGAGACTTGCGCACACTTGAGATCCAAGATTGCGCACACTTTTCAGTTATACAGATCAAGATCCAAAAATCCAGGTTTGCGCACAGTTTTTTTACAACGTTGCCAAACTTAGGTGTTTACAGGGTGTCCCAAAAGTAGGTATACAGTACTGTACTGATCAGGCTCATTGCATTTTATATCATTTCTTATAGTTATCGTTCAGATAGGCTTAGTTTCTTTATTATTTTTTAATGTGTTTTTACTTACATCTTAAGCTAGGAAGAGCCGAAGCAACTAAACCCATAAACTAGAATGTTATACTTGATCAATGCAGGGGTGTATACCTACTTTTGGGCCACCGTGTATTATTATGAAAATGAAAAACTAACTTTGTGTTAACCAGATTAAAACAGCATTACAGCATTACAAAATTATTGACCTGCTGTTAGATTTTGAAAACTGGAGAAAGCCGAAAAATATTACAATTGAATCATTTAGAATAATTTTGATTCCTGATATCTTGAAATTTCTCTTTAGAAATAAAAGTAGATGGTGGTGTTTCCCTTCCAAGTGCGAATAACTAGTATTTCAGATTTAGCATCCAGAAATGTCATTTTCTTTTCTTCAATAGCTGTTTTGCACAATTCTGTTTATATCACCTGGCAACGTCGATTAACGATCTTGTGCGCAATCCTGGCCAAAGATACTGTCAATCAACCTCTTATCTGGCATTTGCTGATAAAGAAGATAAGTGTGCGCAAGTCTGTGACTCCCGATAATTTGAGAGATTAACTGTTAATGGCTTCAAGGGTTGTTATGTAAGCTAAGTCGCATAGTGTCCAATGGGGTCGCCGTTACAGTCTCTTGCCCTGAGAAGATTGAACTCGCATCTTGTTTTCCGTTTTGAACATTGATGAGAAAAGTTCAACAGAAATCAATTATTTTCATTTTTTATGTAAACAAAATAATCACTCGAATAATGTGGTAATCTATCGAGAAAACTATTCCCAAGGAAACCATTAGCTCTGTGTTTGAAATGCACATAGATCTAAGTATTAACATTCTAAGTTCAATGTAATCCTCCGCTCCTTTTGTTTCTTCGCGTTTGTATAGAAAAGTATGAATTTCTCCACCTTGACATATTGAATGTTTTTCATGCTTTTTCTTTCTTTAAATATAACTGAATGCCTTCTCGAGTTTCGTAAACACCCGCTTTGGTTTCCTTCACATCAGGTGTCTCCTACATTCACATCAGGTGTCTCCTACAAATCTATTACGTAAACTTAACCTCAATATTTTCCTTGACATTTTTTAATCTTTCAAAACCAATGTTGTCATGTCTTAACTTGCATATATCTTTATTACCATGAATCCTTTTCGTATTTCGCAATCATGAAGTTCTCATTGGCATTGGCCCCTACACATAATGTACGTCAAGGACGTACGCAGGGAGTGGATATTGGGGGTCCGGACCCCTATCCACGAAATCTCGGACTTTTCTGCACATTTTATCTAAATTTAGGGGTAATTTTACAAATTTTAATATAATTTAGCCTCATACTGAATTTGTACTTCACCTTAAAGCGTTAAACTTTCTTGCGAAATAAATCCCTGAGTACGTCCCAGATGTACGTTGCAGAGTTTTGCTAAAAGAAAGAAAACAAATCCTTCTCCTCTCCTTGAAACACTCACTATTATATATATATGAAATTAAAGAAATGCGATTGTTTGTTGGATAGTTGATTTTTTTTTTTTCAAACCAAAGTATTGAAAACTTCTTTGAAAGAACATGATATTTAAAAAAGACACAAATGGTGATTTAAAAAAGATTTTTTTGTACATTTAGAATGATTGTGTTAGAATTAGTGTGGCGAAACATGGTGAATCTGATTTTTTTATAAACTATTTGAAAAGTTCAAGTCAATTTGAGTATGTGAATAATCGAGTTGTATTCTGTGATATCGTTGCTGATTGTTGGTTGGAGATTTATTTTACTTTATTTTTATTTGAGTCGAGTTGATTTTCAGTTTAACGTCCCTTTTAACAACGATGCTATATGAGACGTGGACCTACTGATTAATGTGGAATCCGAACCACATGAGCTCCCACCGGGAATCGAACCAGGGTTTCCCACGCCAAATGTGAGTACGTAAACTCAGTTTTGATAGAAAATGGCGTACATCTGTTGTGATGCTTCTCCACATGCTTTGGATTTAGGATTTAAGATTTCGGCATCTTATGGCCATTTAGCCCGTCACGTTTGAGGGATGACGTCCCTCGGCGAGCACACAATCCGGAGAAAGGGATGGAAGGAAGCGGCCTGGGACCTATAAGTTAGGTTCCACCCCGGCATTTGCCTGGTGCGAATGAAGGTGGCTGGCCTGAAAGAGCTGTTAAACTTTTTCGACCGAGGAATGAATCGAACCCGGGACCAGGACCACCGGGAATCGAACTAGAGAGCGTTAGCGACTACACTACGCGGGGCCACACCACATGAAATCAAACAATATTGTGTGAGATTATAAAATATAACCCCCGATTATAAAATATATATTCCTATAAAATTTCGTGAAAATTCTACGATTTTAATGAAACAGTCATATTTGTAAAAGATAAGACGATAAAAGTCTCCATCCTTAAGAGAAAAAAAAAACTTTGCTCGTTTCTACAACATACAGCATCACTAATAAATCATTTTTTTTTCTTTTGTTTCGTCATCTAATGTTTGAAATTCTCCTGCATTGTACAGGCTCTTTGACATTCCAGATTTACTCGTTTTCTGATATAATGTGTGTGTATATATATATATATACAAAATTATTTGACTTTAGCAGCACTTTTGTAGATACTCATTAAAAATTTTCAGAGTTTCTTACACACTTTCCCCTCCCTTTGAAAATATCATTTTTGTTATCTTCTACTTCAACTGTCCACAAAGTTACTGCGGTGAAATGACGTAAGTTTGGAGACATCTTGTTTTGTTTCATATTACTGCGTGGTGTATATGTTTCAGTAGAGACAAAAGAAAAACCTATCCTTTAGCCAGAAAGAAAGAATAACTTGCAGTTTCGTCTTCGTATACTGAATCCTCACAGGTGAATACTTATTAAATATTAAGTGACAAGCGACGCGATATCTTCAACACAGTCCATCCGCATGCACTGTAAGTAGGAGAATGCAAATTGGGACAGGAAGAGAAACTTGAAAAAGACGGAATGTAATATTAAGAAATGAAGTGAATAGAGAGTAAAAATAGTGAATTCTTGATTTGCACTTACCAGGATTGCTTCCCAACTGTAAAATGATTTTTGCGTATAAACAGATTTAGACAGTCCCCTCTAAAGGTGTAATTTAACCCAGTGGTGCCCACCCTCCTCATGTCCATGACGCACTCTCCCCCCCTCAATTGTCTATCCGTAGATGTTCTTCCATGAAAAAAAATCTTTTCGATTAATTTTTACACCCCCTCAAACATATTTATATAGATTTTTACTCCCCCCAATATTTCAATGACACAGATTGCGTCATAGCCCCCCCCTTGTGGGCACCTCTGATTTAACCCAAAGTTTTAACTGCTAATGGGCATAAATGATGAAGTTACGGCACATTAAAGGTTTGGGAAAAGTGAACTTACACAATGATAAGTTTTTTTAAAAAAAGATAAATTCAATTACTTCAAACGAATTAAAGCGATCTATAAGAAATTTTAGTAAAATTACACACACTACAGAGGCCATCAAAAGACATTACCACTAATAATTACTGTAAGTAAATCAGTGCTGCCAGCTTAGTATGCATTTTTTATTTTCAAATAGCATTATATCATGTTAGTGGCATATTTAGGGCTATCGGGCTTAAGCCCTCCGAAATAAATTTGTTAGTTTTTCGCACTCACGTACAACAATAATTCTTCATACCATTACTAAGAATTTCACTGACTTCCCATTTTCTTATACTCTTTGTTCAGAAATAATACTGTATTTGTCAAGTTTCATACCATGTAAGAGCTGCGTTCTTTTTTCTTTCTCTCACCTATTCTACTGTTCTGTTTCTTTTTCTTAGTTGTTACTTTCTTTCGTTTCTCCTTTCATGCTTTCGACCGTTGTTACTTATGATTCAAGTTGGCCATCGTAAGTAACACCAAAACTAAGAGAAGCTAATAAGAGGAACTGGTGTTCCATTCCAGCTTGGACGGATATCAACATAACAGGACTTTAGTTATTATAGCAAAGGAATATTTACATCGTTTAGTTATATAAAAAAGGTAAATGTTTGAATTACAAGAGGAGGGAATAAATATCCGATAAATTAGGTAAGTTGAATGGAATGAATAGAATAAAAAGGTTAGATTCACTACAAAATTTTTGTGTGTATCTTATCACATAAGATTTACCAGTCTGTAATTCTTGCCATTAAAACTGCAGTCAGTATATTTCAGCTTCAATTTGTCTCAACATTTTCTTTCAGGTACACAGATATAAAACTGAATATTTTCTTTTTCTTTTCTTTTCTTTTCTTTTCTTTTCTTTTCTTTTCTTTTTTCTTTTTTCTTCTTTTGTTTGTCTAAAATGAAGTTAGTTAAGTTGAAAGGAGATTACAAATATTCAACGTGTATTTGCAGGAGCGTCATTTCAGATTTGCCTCGGGGGGGGGGGGGAGAGATCCTACACCGACATACGAGTTTCACATTTTTCATAGTATATTGTACACAATCGATTAAAACGTATTTAATTCTCAAACTCAGGTGGGCAATTACTCCTATTTGTCCGTGTCGTGCTTAGCCCTTCCGAAACAAAATTCTAAATACGCCAATGCATCATATTATTAAGTATACAAAGTGATTACATAATGATGAACAAAAATATATATGTCTAATATGTAACAGTGTTTCAAACTTATTATACTATAAAGAGTTATTTGGGAAGATGGATTCAGAAATGGTGTGGGTCAATGAAAACTTGACCCACGATTCACTGACCCACTCAGAAAACTTGATAAATTCCATCTCTGGATAGATTGCTACAGCTCGATCCATACATTGCAAAATACCTACACAAAAATAAGTAATGATTTTTGAGGAAAGTGACTATTCTAACTTGAAGTACAAAAATATACACACTTAGTCAACAGTGTTGTCATTTTTTTTAAAAAAGTCAATAATTTTGTAAAGAATATGCCGAACGAAAAAGTTTCCAAATTAATATAGCACACTTCTCACGTAAAAATATTTTTTAAGTGTGAAAACCATAGAATATAATAGTGAATAAAAGAAAATAATCATAAAAGAATCAGGCTAGGAATAGAGAATGACGTGAACATCACTAAAATGAAAATTATGACTTCTCGCTGTGGTCTGTTGGTTAGCGTACTGAATTATTACGCGGCAGACTACGGTTTGAATCTTATCCATTCATTCTTTTTTTACGTTTGTTTTTTTTTTTTTATTCGGGAAAAGCACTGTAGCGCAATAAAAATGTTCGTACTTATACGAGATATCATTAGATATTACCATGAAACAAACAATGTTAAATTGAAGTTATAACTTCGATACGTTATTATATACATAAAAGTGTAGTGTAGTACATTTTTAGATGTCAAACAGTGAAGTAATTTACAAGTGTGAAGTTCGAAAATGAAATGAAATGAAATCTTTGAGTTTTACGTCCCACGGTTATGCCGGTTAGGCTAAAAGAGACGGTGATGATGAGTAATGAATGAAATGGTGGAATGAAGAAAGTGGGAGGAAACGGGAGAACCCCGAGAAAACCCACGCACACGGTGTTTGTCCACCACAAAGTTCACTTGGTGGGGGCTGGGATCGAACCCGACACACCAAGCACCGGAGGTGAACGCTCTACCACTGAGCCACCGCGGCCCCAAGTGTGAAGTACGAATGCATAAAGGAACAGGAGAAGATTCCATGTTTTCCAAAGTAAAAACTTTCTTTAACGTATATAAACTTTATATGGAACTTATTTAAAGCAATGTAATAAGTAAATCAAATTGTTCAATCCAATGGTAAACACTTCGCTGCTGCAACATATTGTCCTCATATTGTGCTGAAAGTCTTCTATAAATTTCCGCCACTAGTATGCATTCAGACCACAGAAAACGGATGATAGAACATCTCTTCTTTGGTGCACACAGAAAGTGGCGGCCCAACAGCACAAAGCAAGCTGATGTGATAACGCTGCAACCTACCATATACGAAGCCAATGGTGACACCTAGCGTGTAATGAACACAACACCGTAGAGCATACCTGCAAAGAAATGGAAAAGTATTGCAGTTACTTATTTACTTATTCTCGTAGAATTTATATACCGCGTTTCATCTTTTTAGTTTGACGGACTTGTGAGATTTTTTTTTTTTTTTTTTCATAGACTCAAACACTACTTTTCCCCTTCGAATGTGTAATTTAATGAAAGTAACGTGGTGAAAAGCCAGTTTGAGATAGTTGACGACTATATAAAAAATCATTTCAAATGGTTCAGTCGTTTTCCCGTGATTCAATCATTCACAAGATTACTTCTTTTTTTATTATATAGATAAGCTGTAACTAAGGGCGCCGATCCTGGGGGGCCCGGCTTCCCAAAGCTCATGTGGGCCCCCCTATGTGTTTATTAATATACAATATTTGGCATAAGTTGAATGCAATTTGTCTTAAAATCCTCATATATATACCTTCTGCATCTGAATGCCCCCCCAAATTTCCAGACAAATCGGCGCCCTTGGCTATAACTACGAGTTTTAGTAACTATAGCAGATAAAATTTAGTGATTTTTATTTTTTATGTATTTATTCATTTATTTTTATTTTTTATCTTTTATTTTTATTTTATTTTATTTGCTGTTACATTTAACAAATCAGAATTGATAGCTCTGTTCTAGAGGAAGCGTTATAAAAAAATTATGTTCATGCAACTGGTTTAAGGTCTTTAGAAAAAAAAATAATATTCCCTCATTGAATTGTAACAGTTGTGTTCGGAATGAAATGTCTATATAATTTTAAACTTGAGTGCACACTGAAAAATGCTTTCATTGTGAATAGACAGTTAATCAATGAAGTTTGTTGGCTGCTGGGTGTTTTGTTCTCATGCGCTGTCCATATTGCTTTAACTTGTAGACAGATAAATTGAATGCGACATCTTTTTTGGCCTTTGAGATTCAATTGTATTTAAATGACTCTGTTACAATTCAAACTACAGTGTAACTCGGTTTTACGCTACCGTATTTCACGAACAATTAATTTTGTCCTGAGAAATAACGTTACACACATAATGCATTTAAATTCGCATTTAAGGACAATGATATAAGCAAATTTGCCTACGTTTAACAAAAACTAAACAAATAAAATTAAAGAAGAAGAAACACCATCCTAACTATATATAAAACTACATAAACTGACTGACATAAAAATAAAGGGGCACTTCCGGTTGACGTGAAAAGTTGAAATTTGGCATGGTTGTAGCTTTTGAGGACTAACCAACAGAAAAATTGCCAAAAGTGAATTTTTAAAGTGAAGTGAAGTATTTTTAAGTTTTAGGGGGTCTAAAGGGATGATGAAACAATTCCCTATGTTATTTAAATGGGTGATTTTTGGACCTATAATTTCATATTTTAGGCACCTGGAATTGGAATAACAACTTGAAACTAAGTATGTTTGTACGTGTTCGTTATCATTACCTAAATAAATCACAAATAATAAAAGTTTCCAACTTCAGAGTTATTTTATGGGCAATTAAAAAATCTTTTCCGCGTTATTTATATAGGACATCTTCTTCATCCCTAAATTATTGGGCATTCCTTTAGGGATACAATGATTAAATTTGGCATGATTGTAGCCTTCAGGCTCTAACACACAGAAAAATTGCCAAAAGTGAATAATTTTAGTTTTTAAGGGGTCTAAAAGGGGGATTTAAAAAATCCCATGCTATTTAAATGGTCATTTTCTTGGGATACAAAATCTTATCTTTTAGATAGTTGAAATACGAAAAGAAACTTGAAATTTCGTAGAATTGTGTTTTTAAGAGGTACAAGGCCGTCACGGGGTCTGGGAACGGAGCCCTCATCTAGCTGAGGACTAGTTAGTAAGTAAAAAGCAATGTTATACACTACATCACTTCCGGGATTCCATATTTACTAGAATCGATAAGTCCATTTGGATATGGGCATTTTGATAACTATGTATGAACAATATCATAGTTAAGTTTACTCGCATTTGCATTACTTCTCTGAGCTCAAAACTGTTAATGTTAACAATTCTTCTTCTCCAGATTTTTCTCTGCTTTTGCTTCAATCTGTTTGATCATTTTTACCTTGGGTTTCAGTACTGAATTTTTCAGTATTGGAAGATAAAACGACAGTGTACATATTTTAACCAGTTGAGAATGCTCCAAGAGCATTGCCAGGACGAACTTAAAAAGAATGAAGAGATGGAGCGGGAAGGATAACTGTGATTGTACCTACATGTAAAAGTAAATCTTCTTGTCCGCATCTTGTTGTGTTTCTTGCAAAAATTCGCAAAATATGATCTCTCTATGACTTACAGTTCCCGAGATATGGCTCCTTAAATTTTCCGAAATTCGAACTTTTTTAGCCAATATCTGGGGAACGGTGGCCAATTGGACAGTGGCCACTGGTTACTACTTGGTACCAAAATATTTACCATCCTCTCAGGTACTGATCAACACCAATATGATCTCTTTATGACTTGCAGTTCCCGAGATATGGCTCCTTAAATCTCTGGAAATCGGCTTTTTTTTTTTTTTTTGCCAATATCTCGGGAACGGTAAAAGCGACTCGAAAACTTTAATCACTTTCTCAGATAGTTTTTGATGCTCTATCGAATGCAGGGTTCAAAATTGAAAAAAAAAACGCAATTAATAGACAGACGGACAGATAGACATAACGCACTTTCAATAACAAACTTTTTAAGTTCATTGAAAAACATTCAGTTAGATTTATTGATTTGCAATTTAAGAACGTGTTTCAAACAAAATATTTTTTAAATGTTTATTTACGTACTTTAATTTTGTAATATATTAAGGGGAGTCCAGTGGCTCAGTGTAAAGCGCTTATCTCTGTTGCGAGGAGACCCTGGTTCAATCAAAATGGGAGATAACTTCCCTTTATGCTCTCACTTTTTCACGCTTTTGATCTGCTGACAGACTTTTAGGGATCCATTTTGGCAAGAGCTTCCTCATGTCCAAATCATTATGAATTATTCTAATGACGTGCTTCCGAGAAATGTCTACAAGCTCTGTCATACATTTTGCCGAGACTGTGATTTTCAAGAATAAGTCACGCATTTAATCGATGATTTCGAGGACAGTCACTGTTTTTGGAGAGCATCATCTGTTGAGAATCACCATGTTCAAACCGTGCCACCCACTTCTTCACCACTACATGTGATAGAGGAAGAGTCCCATAGTGTTTCATTGATTTCCTCATGAATTCGTTTCAGTGGCTTTTCTTTGTTGAACAGAAATTTGATATTAGCTCTGATTTCGACGTTCGTGAAATTAGCTGGTTGGGCACACATGATCATTTCAGGGCCTGAAAAATACTAAGAATTTCGTTATTAATAATGAAATTTATATTTATACATATGGAGATATGTTCTTTAAAACTAGTTTCATCGTTTTACATGCATTCAATGCACACTTCGTACAAAAAGTGTCACAACTCGAAAATTAAACGTTGGATGAAAGTCGAATAAAAGGTCTTAGTAGTTATTTTGTGCCTAGATTCTACTATTGTATCCGTATATGTGGAATGCGTGCCAGTTTTCAGTTCCTTCGTTTCTAGAAGACCTCTCAACTCTCCTTTTTTGCTGAGCTCCTTCGTGGCTAAGCGGTTAGCGCACACGCCTTTGGCGTGGGAGACCCGAGTTCGATTCCCGGCGGGAGCTCATGGGGTTCGGATTTCATGTTAATCAGTAGGTCCACGTCTCATATAGCCTCGAAGCTGAAAGGGACGTTAATCTGAAAACCAACTCAACTCTCTTTCTATGCGTTGAGTATAACCCTGTCGCTGCTCCTTTCCCACATTAACTGTTACAATAACGGAGTTTTAGCTCGAAATAGTCCTATGTTATGTTACCATGAATATCACCCGTGAAAATGTGGGTCCGACAGGAGATAAGGTAATTCCATTGTTAAAAATTGTTAAACGAAAGATTTCCTTACTATATAGTCTCACTTGTTCGCCTACAATACCCTTATTATTATTTAAGATGCGTTTATGAGTTTTGTAAATACAAGTATTAAATGGGACACTGGATGACATGTTTATTAGACATGTAATTTCAATTTCTCACGATAACTTTATCTATATGTTATAAAAATAGTATCTATAATCACTGTAATTAGAAAAATAGTAGTATCAAATAATGGTAGATTGATTTTTTTCGGGTTTAACGGGGACGTGAGCAAGTATTATCAAATATAACAGATAAGTTCGACCCACATAATGATACACAAACTGTACTGCATAAGCTATGAACAAACTAGAAATAAAATTATAAATAAACGCATTAATTCCGTCCTTCTAATCTATCCAAAAGTGTTGCCATGATCTTTAGCAACACGCTTATTATATCCTCCCCGAGTTTCTACTTCTTTGTCGTCTAATGACCAAAACACTATTCCTTCCCTCTTTTCTCAGTTCTATGTCCACATCTACCAGACCACTCTGCCTGTTCTAGGACCTCATCGACTTCCTACTCTCCTAGGACAACGTTTGCTTACTCGTTTGTCCCTGTCCCTAGCTTTTGTCTTCTAAACATCTCCATACTCTGGAACCACATTGACCTCCTTAGCTAACTCTCTGTTCTATCCTGAAACCACGTCGACCTCCCCGTCTCTCCTAAGACTTCGTCGGCTTCCTTGTATGATTTTGTCCCTTCCGTGGGCCTCGTCGACTTTCGTATCGACCTCTCTATCTCCAGGAACCTTATCAACTTTCTTATCCAACATCTCTGCACTGAGATTTCGTCAATATTCTGTTGATCGTCCTGTGTAGAGAAACTACAATAGCCTTATCACGATAAGTTGAAATCATATGCCGAATAACTGTGTCAGCCAAAATGCCTCTTAATAAACAACACTCAAAAACGCATCCTAAATAATAACTTTATCTATTAATATGTTATGAAAATAGTATCCATAACCAGTCTAATTTCTCAATAATATCAAATATAATAATAACGATATACAAGCTATACACCAAAAGCTATAAACAAACTAAATATCAAATTATACATAAACGCATCCATTCTCTTCTTCTAATTCAACTAAAAGTGCTGCTATAAACTGTTATTTTTAGCAACACTCTTATTAACCTAACAGCCATCATAGCTCATTGCTAAGTCTTTTTTTATAAACTTACAATACCTTATAAATACAAAAGGCTTGTTTTTTATTTTTTGCAGTAGGCAGCTTCCAATTAATAAATGATAAGATTTTTATTAAAGATAGTTCTTCTGGTAGATCCAAAGCATGACTTCTCCCCAAATGCAAGCACAGACTTGGAACCTCTCTTTATTCGGGCTTCTTTCTCCAACATATAAAGGCCATCTTCTTTTTGGGACTGGCCTAAAGGCTCAAGTCTGTATATCAAGGTAAAAACTGCACACTTTCTTAATTCATGGAGATGATGTAGTCAGCCGCTTGACTTTTTTTCCTTCGTCAGATTGCTCCAGTTATCCATTTTAAAGAGGCTGGGTGATTCTCAGAGCCATATTAAAACAGGCTCTATTCAGCTACAACTTAAATCTGTAAAGAGTTCATTTTTGCCAATCTTTCTCTCTGGTTCCCCTGAACACTCGCCTCCTCCATGTACGTATTACTGGCCCCCTCTATGGGCCCCACTGAAGTTGAGTGAATTTTCAGTTTAACGTCCCTTTCAGCAGCGAGACTGTATGAGACGGGGCCTACTGATTAACGTGGAATTCGAATCACATGAGCTCCCGCCGGGAATCGAACTCGGGTCTCCCACGCCAAAGGCGCGTACACTAACCGCTTAGCCACGAAGGAGCTCAGGGCGCCACTGAAATATTAGATCAAACACAACTTCCCATCTCATCACGAATCGAACTCGGTTGGTCTGATTGCAGTCCGATTGGCAAGTAGACGGCTTACTGACTGTGGTACCGCGATTGTCTTCTTCCTAGTATTTTGGAGGCGCGTTGGCTCAGTGGTAGAGCGTTCACCTCCGGTGCTTGGGGTCCCAGCTCGCGCCGTGTGGACTTTGTGGCGGACAAACACTGTGCTGATGGGTTTTCTCGGGGTTCTCCCGTTTCCTCCCACTTTCTTCATTCCACCATTTCACTCATTTCTTATCATCACGGTCTTCTTTAGTCTAACCGGCATAACTGTGGGACGTAAAACTTAAAGATTTCATTTCATTTTCTTCCTAGTATTTTATTTTGTGTATATTACTACTACAACAACAACTACTACCAATAATAATAATAATAATAATAATAATAATAATAATAATAATAATAATAATAATAATAATAATAATAATAAGAAGAAGAAGAAGAAGAAGAAGAAGAAGAAGAAATGATTTATGTTTGTAGTTGTTTTGTGTCTCAGTTCTTGAAATTTAGTATGTTTATATCTCCAAACCCATACTTAAGAAAATAGTTAACTGGCCATGAGTAGTATGGGCGTCACTTCAGGACACTTTTTGGCCCCTGGGTCCCTGCCTCAGGACCCATGGTCCCTGGCCGGGGTCAATGACCGAGGGGTACATAGGACCACCCCCTCTAAATTTTGGCAGGGGTACCATGGCCCACCCCCTAAATTTTGGCAGGGGTACATAGGACCACCCCCCTTAAATTTTGGAAATTGCCAAATCTAAAAATTTGGTATGGTAGCATAGGACCATAGTATGTACCTCTATCAGTATTGGATGTCTATGTCGTTCCCTTTTATGGGTAAAAAATTGCCAAAAATTCAAATTTCGAGGGTTTTTGACCTAATTTATCCCCTTTGATGAGGTGTTATTACCTTATATAGTTATATAGGCGTATACAGGGGTCCATTTCCTTTCATAAGACATGGGTATATTAATGCACCCCTTGAAAAATTTGGGAGGGGTACCTTGGCCCACCCCTTAAATTTTGGAAATTGTCCAATTTCAACATTGGGTATTATAGTACAGGACCCTAATATGTATTATGATAAATTTGGGTGGTCCACCTCATTCCCTTTTAGGGGTACAAAACTGCCAAAAATATAAACGTAAGCAGTACGTTATACCACGTGTTTGGTTTTCGGCCTAATTTATGTGCTTGGATGGGGTCCTATTACCTTATATAGTTATATGATCATGTATAGGGGTCTATTACCTATCATAAGACATAGATACATTTGTGCACCCCGGGAGGGGTACCTTGGCCCACCCCTTAAATTTTGGAAATTGCCCAATTTAAACATTTGGTATTATAGTACAAGACCCTAATATGTATTATGATAAATTTGGGTGGTCTAACTCATTCCTTTCTAGGGGTACAAAATTGCCAAAAATATAAATATAAGCAATACGTTATACCACGTGTTTGGTTTTTTGTCGATTTTATTCCATTTGATGAGGTGTTATTACCTTATATGTTTACATGAGCGTATACAGGAGTCTATTACCTTTCATAAGACATGGGTATATTGATGCACCCCAGGAGGGGTACCTTGGCCCAACCCTTTAATTTTGGAAATTGCTTAATTTCAACATGTGGTGTCATAGTACTGGATTCTAATATGTATCATGATAAATTTGGGTGGTCCACCTCGTTCCCTTTTAGGGGTACAAAATTGCCAAAATATAAACGTAAGCAATACGTTATACCACGTGTTTGATTTTGACCTAATTTATCTCCTTGATGAGGTCCTATTACATCATATACTTATATGGTCATGTATAGGGGTCCATTCCCTATCATAAGAAATAGGTACATTTGTGCACCCCGGGAGGGGTACAATGGCCCACCCCTTTAATTTAGAAATTGCTCAATTAAACATTTGGTATTACAGTATAGGACCCTAATATGGATCACTATAAATTTGGGTGGTCCACCTCGTTCCCTTTTAGGGGTACAAAATTGACAAAATATAAACGTAAGCATTGCGTTGTACCACGTGTTTGGTTTTTGACCTAATTTATTCCTTTGGATGAGGTCCTATTACCTCTTATGGTTATATGGTAATGTATAGGTGTTCATTCCCTATCATAAGACATAGGTACATTGATGCACCCCGGGAGGGGATTCGGTATCATAGTACATGCCTCAACATGTATCATGATAAATTTGGGTGGTCCACATCGTTCTCTTTTAGGGGTACAAAATTGCTAAAATATAAACATAAGCAATATGTTGTACCATGTGTTTGGTTTTTGGCCCAATTTCTCCCCTTTGATGAGGTTTTATTACCTTATATGGTTATATGGTCATGTATATAGGTTCATTTCCTATCATAAGATATGGGTACATTGATGCATCCTTTAAAAATTTGGGAGGGGTATCTTGGCTCATCCACTCGGTTTTAGAAATTGTTTAATATAAGCATTTGGTATCATAGTACAGGTCTTCAATATGTACCACTATAAATTTGGATGGTCCACATCGTTCCCTTTTCATAGGTAAAGAACTACCAAAAATCAAATTTCGGCGGTTATTGACCCCTATTTAGCACGTTATATGGGTATGTACAGAGGTTTATTACCTTTATATGTTTATGTTCCCTTTTAAATTTGGGAATTATCAAATAACAAAATTCGGTAAACGAGTTTCTAGGACCCATTGTAGATGTTGATGTTCCTCTTATGGCCAAATATTCAAAATTTAAATGTTATTGACCGGCTTTATTATTGAATAAGTACAGGATTTATTACTTTTTCATAAGACACAGGTGTATTTGTGTACCAATCTTAAATTTTGGAAGGGGTACATTTCTTATTGTCGTATCAATAATTGGTAATTGTTCTTAAAATTGGATAGTGTCTCATTCATTGGGTAAATCATTGTCAAATATGAGTATGATCACGTGATCGGTTATTGACCTATGATGGGATTAGGAGTCCAGGACATTGGTACATTGAAACTTTGTAGGATAATTTGAGAATTGTCAAATGAAATTACGTCATTAGTTTTGATTATTCCCGCCAAATATAAACGTAAGCAAGACGTCGTGCCACGTGATTGTCCTTGATGAGGTAGTGTACAGGGATTCATTTCCTTTGTTGTGGTACTTCTTAAGTTTGAGTACACACACTTCTAGAAAAACAGTTGGTTCTACTCAGGTAAACAATTGACGGACATTATTGACCTTATTGAACATATAATGATATGATTAACTCTAAGACTTAGGTATATCAAGAGAAGTATTCTTTAAATTTGGGAATGGTGATAAACAGAATTTTAACATAAAGTGCGAAATTTGAAACAATACATTGAACTTTAGTCACAGCTCATAGTCTAAGATCATTGGTGGTGATTGATTTGACCTTGAGCTTTAGAAATCTGATAGCTAACCTTATTGAATCTTATGACTCATAGACGAAAGGCAATACATGCTACAACAGTTTGAAATTTAATCATAAGGTGATGTAATCTGACACTAGCAAAGTTATTGTTAATGCAATTTGATTGGATGATCACTATCTTTCCTGCAATCTGATTGGTTGATCACTATCTTTCGTGCAATCTGATTGGTTGATGATTTTCAAATCTTTGCTGTATTCAGTTTTAAGTTTTGTTTAACATTTAAAAATCTTGGTTTCGTTCAACATTTTGCACTCACTGATAAATATGATCAAAACCGTTTATTTGTTAATCGAATAGTTAAAAACCGGATAAAGTTTGACGGTTAACCGTGAAACGTAAAATTTTTAGTTTGAAATTTTTTGCTTGAAACTTCTTGTTTGAAAATTCTTGCTTTCAAATTTTTGTTTGAAAATTCTTGCTTTCAAATTTTTGTTTGAATTTTTTGTTTCAAAATTTTGTTTGAAATTTTTTTGACAACTTTTGTTTCAAAATTTTTTTGTTTAAAAATTTTTCGTTTGAATTTTTTTTTCGTTTCAAAATTTTGTTTGAATTTTTTTCGTTTGAAATTTTTTGTTTGAATTTTTTCGTTTCAAAATTTTGTTTCAAAGATTGTTGTTTGAAATTTTTGTTTCAAAGTTTGGTTTGACATTTTTAAAGTTTGTGCACTCATTAGTAAAGAACCGGAACTGTTTAGAACTAAAACCTCTGGCAACATTGTGGTGCAATAGTACACGTCAGAACATGGGGTTGTACTTGAAATGAAAAAACACAATTCATTGAAATGGATCATTTTATTACACTCCACATACATCCATACCAGATAGTGGTTCTGGATATTGTCGATACAATGTATTTTGAACTTCTTGCACTAGTTTGCCTTTAGCATATAATTTTAATTCCAATTGAAGTCTCTTAAGGTCTATTGCAATATCAATTGTTGGAAAGTCAATGTCCATTTGATCACAAATAAACTGTTTATCAATACATGTATGCACCCACGAACGATGTTGACAACCATCACAATATCTAGATACATGTTGTACAATATGCATAACACATTTTTCAAAATAGTACTTTTTCAGGAATATACTAGTTTTGTTGCACACTTCCACTGCATGTTTCACACACTGGAATACGCTAATAAATTTGTTCCATTCCGATTGTGTTAGATACACCATGTTGCGAGGGACATGAAATGTACTCTTTTTACGTAACAGCACCATCTTCTCTTCGAGGACTGTACGCATCACCACTTCATGATTTGAGCCTAATGATTTGACTATGGTCACATTTAGCTCATCATGAAAATAATCGTTCATTTGGTCGATTCGTGAACATAATATCTGCCATTCTTCACAGGTCAGTTGTACACCAATTTGTTCTGCTTTGCCCAATCGAATCACTGGTTCAAATGTTCTAGCACTGATACCAATCATCACATGTTTTGTTTGAAATATATTTATTGGATAATAGCTTGCGAAGATGAATTCTTTATCGTTAGAAGTACACATCTTTCCTCCTGAAAAGCACTTGCTCAAATGATTTCATGGGATGACACTGTATTTGCTGATTTATAGTTATTGCTGACGTCATTGGTAAGGAATGTGCTGACATTTGAATTCATGATTTCATCACAGTTGCTGACGTCATGCCGACCAACCAAATTCATACAACTATGTCTGATGTGCTGACGTTTGAATTCATGATTTCATCACAATTGCTGACGAATCTGGCTGTGTACTAAATTCAAATTGATGACTTCGACCCAAGAGTCTTTTATAACATAAAGATACAGATCCAGTATTTAAGAAACGTAACAGTTCTTCTTGTTTTGATGCTTCCATGGGTAAATATCTTGCTGGTAAAATTATATACTTATCATTTTCAAGCTTCACTCCGATTCTTAATCCAAACTTTGTAGGGATCATTTGGCTAGCTAAGATTCTATAAGGTACATTCTGTTGTAAATCAGTAATCTTCGTAAATGATTTCATCACATCACGCGTGTTTAGAAATTGCAGACAAGTAGCCATGATGGTTATCATGAATACTAACTCGAACGATACTTATATATGATGCAAAACTGATGACGTTGCATCACTCATGTTCTGACGTGTACTATTGCACCACAATGTTGCCAGAGGTTTTAGTTCTAAACAGTTCATATATAAGTATCGTTCGAGTTAGTATTCATGATAACCATCATGGCTACTTGTCTGCAATTTCTAAACACGCGTGATGTGATGAAATCATTTACGAAGATTACTGATTTACAACAGAATGTACCTTATAGAATCTTAGCTAGCCAAATGATCCCTACAAAGTTTGGATTAAGAATCGGAGTGAAGCTTGAAAATGATAAGTATATAATTTTACCAGCAAGATATTTACCCATGGAAGCATCAAAACAAGAAGAACTGTTACGTTTCTTAAATACTGGATCTGTATCTTTATGTTATAAAAGACTCTTGGGTCGAAGTCATCAATTTGAATTTAGTACACAGCCAGATTCGTCAGCAATTGTGATGAAATCATGAATTCAAACGTCAGCACATCAGACATAGTTGTATGAATTTGGTTGGTCGGCATGACGTCAGCAACTGTGATGAAATCATGAATTCAAATGTCAGCACATTCCTTACCAATGACGTCAGCAATAACTATAAATCAGCAAATACAGTGTCATCCCATGAAATCATTTGAGCAAGTGCTTTTCAGGAGGAAAGATGTGTACTTCTAACGATAAAGAATTCATCTTCGCAAGCTATTATCCAATAAATATATTTCAAACAAAACATGTGATGATTGGTATCAGTGCTAGAACATTTGAACCAGTGATTCGATTGGGCAAAGCAGAACAAATTGGTGTACAACTGACCTGTGAAGAATGGCAGATATTATGTTCACGAATCGACCAAATGAACGATTATTTTCATGATGAGCTAAATGTGACCATAGTCAAATCATTAGGCTCAAATCATGAAGTGGTGATGCGTACAGTCCTCGAAGAGAAGATGGTGCTGTTACGTAAAAAGAGTACATTTCATGTCCCTCGCAACATGGTGTATCTAACACAATCGGAATGGAACAAATTTATTAGCGTATTCCAGTGTGTGAAACATGCAGTGGAAGTGTGCAACAAAACTAGTATATTCCTGAAAAAGTACTATTTTGAAAAATGTGTTATGCATATTGTACAACATGTATCTAGATATTGTGATGGTTGTCAACATCGTTCGTGGGTGCATACATGTATTGATAAACAGTTTATTTGTGATCAAATGGACATTGACTTTCCAACAATTGATATTGCAATAGACCTTAAGAGACTTCAATTGGAATTAAAATTATATGCTAAAGGCAAACTAGTGCAAGAAGTTCAAAATACATTGTATCGACAATATCCAGAACCACTATCTGGTATGGATGTATGTGGAGTGTAATAAAATGATCCATTTCAATGAATTGTGTTTTTTCATTTCAAGTACAACCCCATGTTCTGACGTGTACTATTGCACCACAATGTTGCCAGAGGTTTTAGTTCTAAACAGTTCCGGTTCTTTACTAATGAGTGCACAAACTTTAAAAATGTCAAACCAAACTTTGAAACAAAAATTTCAAACAATCTTTGAAACAAAATTTTGAAACGAAAAAATTCAAACAAAAAATTTCAAACGAAAAAAATTCAAACAAAATTTTGAAACGAAAAAAAAATTCAAACGAAAAATTTTTAAACAAAAAAATTTTGAAACAAAAGTTGTCAAAAAAATTTCAAACAAAATTTTGAAACAAAAAATTCAAACAAAAATTTGAAAGCAAGAATTTTCAAACAAAAATTTGAAAGCAAGAATTTTCAAACAAGAAGTTTCAAGCAAAAAAATTTCAAACTAAAAATTTTACGTTTCACGGTTAACCGTCAAACTTTATCCGGTTTTTAACTATTCGATTAACAAATAAACGGTTTTGATCATATTTATCAGTGAGTGCAAAATGTTGAACGAAACCAAGATTTTTAAATGTTAAACAAAACTTAAAACTGAATACAGCAAAGATTTGAAAATCATCAACCAATCAGATTGCACGAAAGATAGTGATCAACCAATCAGATTGCAGGAAAGATAGTGATCATCCAATCAAATTGCATTAACAATAACTTTGCTAGTGTCAGATTACATCACCTTATGATTAAATTTCAAACTGTTGTAGCATGTATTGCCTTTCGTCTATGAGTCATAAGATTCAATAAGGTTAGCTATCAGATTTCTAAAGCTCAAGGTCAAATCAATCACCACCAATGATCTTAGACTATGAGCTGTGACTAAAGTTCAATGTATTGTTTCAAATTTCGCACTTTATGTTAAAATTCTGTTTATCACCATTCCCAAATTTAAAGAATACTTCTCTTGATATACCTAAGTCTTAGAGTTAATCATATCATTATATGTTCAATAAGGTCAATAATGTCCGTCAATTGTTTACCTGAGTAGAACCAACTGTTTTTCTAGAAGTGTGTGTACTCAAACTTAAGAAGTACCACAACAAAGGAAATGAATCCCTGTACACTACCTCATCAAGGACAATCACGTGGCACGACGTCTTGCTTACGTTTATATTTGGCGGGAATAATCAAAACCAATGACGTAATTTCATTTGACAATTCTCAAATTATCCTACAAAGTTTCAATGTACCAATGTCCTGGACTCCTAATCCCATCATAGGTCAATAACCGATCACGTGATCATACTCATATTTGACAATGATTTACCCAATGAATGAGATACTATCCAATTTTAAGAACAATTACCAATTATTGATACGACAATAAGAAATGTACCCCTTCCAAAATTTAAGATTGGTACACAAATACACCTGTGTCTTATGAAAAAGTAATAAATCCTGTACTTATTCAATAATAAAGCCGGTCAATAACATTTAAATTTTGAATATTTGGCCATAAGAGGAACATCAACATCTACAATGGGTCCTAGAAACTCGTTTACCGAATTTTGTTATTTGATAATTCCCAAATTTAAAAGGGAACATAAACATATAAAGGTAATAAACCTCTGTACATACCCATATAACGTGCTAAATAGGGGTCAATAACCGCCGAAATTTGATTTTTGGTAGTTCTTTACCTATGAAAAGGGAACGATGTGGACCATCCAAATTTATAGTGGTACATATTGAAGACCTGTACTATGATACCAAATGCTTATATTAAACAATTTCTAAAACCGAGTGGATGAGCCAAGATACCCCTCCCAAATTTTTAAAGGATGCATCAATGTACCCATATCTTATGATAGGAAATGAACCTATATACGAGACCATATAACCATATAAGGTAATAAAACCTCATCAAAGGGGAGAAATTGGGCCAAAAACCAAACACATGGTACAACATATTGCTTATGTTTATATTTTAGCAATTTTGTACCCCTAAAAGAGAACGATGTGGACCACCCAAATTTATCATGATACATGTTGAGGCATGTACTATGATACCGAATCCCCTCCCGGGGTGCATCAATGTACCTATGTCTTATGATAGGGAATGAACACCTATACATTACCATATAACCATAAGAGGTAATAGGACCTCATCCAAAGGAATAAATTAGGTCAAAAACCAAACACGTGGTACAACGCAATGCTTACGTTTATATTTTGTCAATTTTGTACCCCTAAAAGGGAACGAGGTGGACCACCCAAATTTATAGTGATCCATATTAGGGTCCTATACTGTAATACCAAATGTTTAATTGAGCAATTTCTAAATTAAAGGGGTGGGCCATTGTACCCCTCCCGGGGTGCACAAATGTACCTATTTCTTATGATAGGGAATGGACCCCTATACATGACCATATAAGTATATGATGTAATAGGACCTCATCAAGGAGATAAATTAGGTCAAAATCAAACACGTGGTATAACGTATTGCTTACGTTTATATTTTGGCAATTTTGTACCCCTAAAAGGGAACGAGGTGGACCACCCAAATTTATCATGATACATATTAGAATCCAGTACTATGACACCACATGTTGAAATTAAGCAATTTCCAAAATTAAAGGGTTGGGCCAAGGTACCCCTCCTGGGGTGCATCAATATACCCATGTCTTATGAAAGGTAATAGACTCCTGTATACGCTCATGTAAACATATAAGGTAATAACACCTCATCAAATGGAATAAAATCGACAAAAAACCAAACACGTGGTATAACGTATTGCTTATATTTATATTTTTGGCAATTTTGTACCCCTAGAAAGGAATGAGTTGGACCACCCAAATTTATCATAATACATATTAGGGTCTTGTACTATAATACCAAATGTTTAAATTGGGCAATTTCCAAAATTTAAGGGGTGGGCCAAGGTACCCCTCCCGGGGTGCACAAATGTATCTATGTCTTATGATAGGTAATAGACCCTATACATGATCATATAACTATATAAGGTAATAGGACCCCATCCAAGCACATAAATTAGGCCGAAAACCAAACACGTGGTATAACGTACTGCTTACGTTTATATTTTTGGCAGTTTTGTACCCCTAAAAGGGAATGAGGTGGACCACCCAAATTTATCATAATACATATTAGGGTCCTGTACTATAATACCCAATGTTGAAATTGGACAATTTCCAAAATTTAAGGGGTGGGCCAAGGTACCCCTCCCAAATTTTTCAAGGGGTGCATTAATATACCCATGTCTTATGAAAGGAAATGGACCCCTGTATACGCCTATATAACTATATAAGGTAATAACACCTCATCAAAGGGGATAAATTAGGTCAAAAACCCCCGAAATTTGAATTTTTGGCAATTTTTTACCCATAAAAGGGAACGACATAGACACCCAATACTGATAGAGGTACCTACTATGGCCCTAGGCTACCATACCAAATTTTTAGATTTGGCAATTTCCAAAATTTAAGGGGGTGGTCCTATGTACCCCTGCCAAAATTTAGGGGGTGGGCCATGGTACCCCTGCCAAAATTTAGAGGGGGTGGTCCTATGTACCCCTCGGTCATTGACCCCGGCCAGGGACCATGGGTCCTGAGGCAGGGACCCAGGGGCCAAAAAGTGTCCTGAAGTGACGCCCATACTACTCCATGATTGTGTGCCACAGCTAAGGGAGACAGTAATTATGAGATGGAGAATAATGGTGGAATGACGAAAGTGGGAGGAAACGGGAAAATCCCGAGGAAACCCACGCACACGGTGTTTATCCGCAATAAACAATTTTCTTTTGTTTTTTCTCGTCTGTGCCACTCGTAAAACTATGCCAGATTAGCTTTTGGGGCCTTGCAATATACAAGAATACATACGTCTGTATAAAGGTAGGAATGAGAACATCTCTGATTTATGTAACATCCGTTCATTTCTCAATTTGCTATTCAGCTACAACTTAAATCTGTAAAGAGTTCATTTTTGCCAGTCTTTCTCTCTGGTTTCCCTGAACACTCGCCTCCTCCATGTACGTATTACTGGCCCCCTCTATGGGCGCCACTGAACTTGAGTGAATTTTCAGTTTAACGTCCCTTTCAGCAGCGAGGCTATATGAGACGGGACCTACTGATTAACGTGGAATTCGAACCATATGAGCTCCCGCCGGGAATCGAACCCTGGTCTCCCACGCCAAAGGCGCGTACACTAACCGCTTAGCCACGAAGGAGCTCACGGCGCCACTGAAGTATTATTATTTGACATTCTTCTGCTTTTCCCATTTACATTCGTGAGTTCGTTTCGTGATTGAAAGAAGAGAAAAGAAATGAAAGGGTTTTGCTTAAAACATGATAAATCAATAATATGCTTGTTTAAAAGCTCCTGGTTGTAGTAGTAGTTACTACTACGTTTTAAAAACTTAAGTGCTTCATAATATAAAGTGGTCATAAAGTGTTCTTCAAAGCCAACAAGTCTATTCTGTTCCCCATCTTTTGTCTGCGTTATTAGTTAAAGGGCGAGCACCGCTATTTACTTCATGTGTATGCATTGAACACGTAAAATTTACGGCGTTCTATTCTTTCCCCATTTGCCGCTTTCATATGGTACCGCGTACGTGCTTGAGTTGTAAAGTCAATCATAAAACATATTGAATCTGCATGAAAACGTTTGTAACAATTTATTTGTCTTTGTAACCGGAACCTTGTTATTCTTGTACATTGAAAATAATTATCATGACAGTACTATGAGTAAGAAATAGAATATACGGAAGTAAACGTTATAAAACAAGTGCTATTGCCATGTTGCATTGTTTGAGCTACAAGTTCTTCAGGGAACATAAATTGTTCTTTTCAACGGAATGTAAACATTATTGTTCGTTCTAGGGTCGAAGTTATACATATGTTTTTTTTTTTTTTCCTAATGGATTGCTGTAGATGTCAACGGCCAAAATTAATTTATACAGGAATAATATTTGTGGAAATATGCGCTGGATCAAAAGTGTTGAATATGCGTATGAGAAGAAACAAAAGTTTACGAACCTCTGGCATATCTTCGTTTCCGTATTAATTTATGTTTGGACTAGCCTTCGGCTAGGTGGGAACTTCAATCCCAAGCCAAGAGGTGAATCTAGAAGGTGAAAACTTTCGGGCATCCATAATCCAGACTATGGTAGATATATCACGAGATTACTATAAACTTCCGAAAACATAAAAATAATAGCTAAAATTGTTTTTGTCATTAAAAAATTAAGGGTTCAAGCCCTCCCAGTCCCTTGCTTGATCCGCCACTGCTCAAACCCCACATTTGCTCAGCCTATGACCTCGCACCGCACATATCCCTAATATATATCTAGTGTTAATGGATTTCGAGATATCGCCATCTTATTAGATCACTTACAACCTCCACACTATTTACTTCCTGCCTTTTTCTTCCCTTCTAAGTGAAACATTAAAAGGTGCTGAAGCACCAATTTTCGTGCGTCTAATTTTAACGGATTTCAAGGTATGACCATCTTAACAACTGTAAACCCACTCTTTTTTTTTCTAACCGCCGTTTTTCTTCAATTAAGGAGAAATATAAAAAACGCTGAAACATGACCAATTATTTTAAATAAAAATCTAAATACCAAATTTCAAGTCTCTAATTTTAAAATATTCTGAGATATGGTCATACCCCTTTTCTTCCCACTTGTTTCCTTCTAGGCAAATATTTAAAAAAAAAACGATTAAACATGGTCTAATTATTTTAAAATGAGAAGTTAAAATACCGAATTTCATGTCTCTAATCTTTAAAGATACTGAAATATGGACATCTTTTGTAACTTTACCCCTTTTTCCTTTTTACCCCGTTTTCTTCCCTTCTAGGTGAAAAATTAAAAAAAAAATGATGCACGTATTTAATTATTTTAAATAAAAAGTCAATATACCAAATTTTGTATCTCTAACATTCAGAGATTGCGAGATGTGGACATTTTAATGCAATGATTGTCACCCCTCTTTTCCCCCTTCAACTCGGAAGTTCCAAAAAATCTTAGATCACAAATCTTATGTCCTGTCTAAATTTCAAGTTTCTAGCTCAAGCGGTTTGGCAGGGTGTTGATCAATCAGTCACGCATTCACTCACTCATTATTTATTTATTTATTTATTCAACACAACAGGTTCTAGGCTCCGTTACAGTGTTGCTCCTTTGTAAATATATTTGCCCACAATTATGTTTTTTTAATCAAGATTATACATTTTCGTTATCATATATATTTTTAAGGGGGCGCCGTGGCTCAGTGGTAGAGCGTTCACCTGCGGTGCTAGGGGTCCCTGGTTCGATCCCAGCTCGTGCCGTGTGGATTTTGTGGTGGACAAACACCGTGCTCGTGGGTTTTCTCGGGGTTCTTCCGTTTCCTCCCACTTTCTTCATTCCACCATTCCACTCATTTCTCATTATCACCGTCTCCTTTAGCCTACAGGCATAATCGTGGGACGTTAAACTTAAATATTTCATTTCATTTCATATATTTTTAAGTCTATTCATTCATAGTGTCTCCAACATTCCAAAAACATCTATATCAGATATCCTTTCAATTGCATTGTAAGAAGCATTCATCCTCCATATAGGAGACTTAGCGAGGATATTAGTTCTCGCGTTTTTGCAGTAAAATGTATTATTTTCTACAGGTTTTACCTGATTGGACATGCAATTGGATATTCGAAGTAAGATCGGGATAGTCAATTTTTCATATATAGCAATTTGGGTAAAAATAAAAGATCCGTATGTTCTCCTCACTGTTTCAAAGCGTGCATATTGAAGTTTTGTACTATTTCTGATTACGACTCATATTCTGATTATTACTCATATTTTGGATGCATGCCAGTTTTTCTATAGGAAAGTAACTTAAGAATTTTGATTGTATCCTTCCAATCATACCAATGTGCCTCAGTGTTTTTAGTGACCAAGACAGAGTCGCATATTCTAATTACGATCTCACAAAAGAGAAATAGTATTTCATTAATGTCACATCCTTTTGAAGTTTTTGCTTATTCTCATAATAAAGCCAAGATTTCTATATGAATTTTTACTTCAATATGGTAAATAAAAGTTAATTTAGGATCAAATAGCACTTCTGGTTCCTTAATTAAGTTAGGTGTCTCTAAAATAGTTCCTTCAACAGAGTAGTCATGTTAATACTGTTTTCTTTACGCGTAAAGGAAAAAGCTTTGCATTTATTCACGTTCAACTTAATCTTGTACTGTCTTAATACTGCACAAGTCTATTTGCAGTTTTACACAGCCCTCAAGCGAATTAATTTTGGAGTATATTTTAAAACCGTCCGCGAACAGAAGAGTGTTAAGATAATGAATGTAAGATGGCAAGTCATTTATGACTAAAAGAAATAAGAGTGGATCACGATTTGAGCCTTGAGGAACTCCAGATAAGGCTGTGATTTTTTTATATAAGAAACATGTTTTTTGTATACGATATAGATCACACGCTCTATCCAACTAATTTGCAATACAATCTGTAATGATGGATAAGTTAGTGGATGTTGATCTATTCTTTAAAACGCCATGCTGGTATACTGATAGATCGTCTTGAATTTACGTACTCAAACACCTTGGTAAATGCAGATAAAATCAAGATAGACCTAAACTTGCCTATGTTCCTCGTATGAGTAGATTTAGGAATACGACAAATTATATCTTCTTTTCACCTATCCGGAAACACGCTTGTTTTTAATATGTTTACAATAGCATGTAGCGAATGTTTAAGAATGTCTTTACACTTTTTAAGAATGTACAGTTAAGAATTTGAGTATATATATATATATATATATATATATATATATATATATATATATATATTTCGTAAGCAGTTCCATCGGACGGTGTCGTCCCACTTGCGACATTCCTATTAGCGACAGGAACTGTTAACTGTCCTATGAGCGACCGATTCGATCTATTAACTGCTCTATGAGTCACCGATTTGTTCATATTAAGATAATGGAAGAAGACAAGGTTCTCTCTTCCTTAACTTGTTTCATGCTAATGCGATTTTGAACCTAACAAAATGTATTACGAAAAATTTCGCTCTACCTAAATTTAATACGTGAGACTACTCTCATTTACACTAACAATATTTTATACGTTTTTCCTAATATATTTTTGAATTACTTTCTATGAATACACTTACTATATCAAGGGGAAAACTAACTAAATATTTAGAGTAGCTCCGCCTTTGTCTATGATTCTAATATAATTTACAATTTAATGTTAAAATGATGCGGAGCATAAGTTTAGATTGAACATGTTTATGGCATAAGAAAGAAATCAGAAAGAGGTAGGGGCGCCCGAAGAAAATTTTCTAGGGAGGGGCATCTTCATGGTTGCTGTACCATGTCTGGTATTTAATATACGTGGTTTGCTATATTACGTATACATTTTCGTGAGCCAGGGGGATGATCTCTGCCTTCCCATCGGGCGCCCATGAAAAGAGGGTGTTCACCACTTGAGGATATCAAAGGAAATCTAAAAAAAAAAAAGGTATTTGAAGAAATTATTACACAAGTTACAAATCTCTCGCAGGACTTAACAGTTCGTCTAGTTATAAGGGATTATTTCAGATTGCTATACAAGCTTTTATGTGTAAGTCAAAACAAGGAAGGAAGGCAAATTAAGCAATTAGTTTACGTTTTAGTAGCTTACAATAGGGGAGAAGGTAGTTTAAAGAGTTTGTTTACCTTTTGGATTGTTTAGAGTGAACTGCATTGTAATTGGTGAGATTGGTTGAGAATAGCCAATCAGATGTAAAGGATCTCAAAAGCTGTCTTTTATCATTGACTTTTTTTTCATTTTATTCAGTGTCTTTGGAAGTCTAAAAAGTAGATAGTTGGCGAAACTGTTACACTTTTAAGTTTTTCAAAATAAAATATATTACTGTGCTTAATGAGTAATTAGATTTGAATCAAATTAAGTACAGAAAACAGAGCTTTTGAAGAAAGGATATTACAACTGAATTTTGAATAATTACATAGGAATATACTTTTCATGGAAATGTCGCTGTTGTCTCGTTAAGTTATTTGATATGTTTTATGTCAAATCTAACTCAAAATTAAAATAAGTTTTATTTGCACTCACTGTAGAGGGAAATATATTTGATGAACTGTATTACTGGGACGTACATTTTTCGTAGCAAGGTTGTTCGGGCGCTAATAACGCCAGAGGCAAACCTATTTCACGAGAGGGAATCATATCATCTTCCATCATCTCAATGTAAATGAATCGGTCGCTCATAGGACAGATAACAGTTCCTGTCGCTAATAGGACTGTCGCTTCTGGGACTAATTCCCATCGGACATGCAGTAATTTGTGTCATAAGGCGGTCTGTCATTACAGTAAACTGAATTAAAATAGCAAGCAAGCGATTTACTCTGCAACAATGTTATTGTTTCTCAGTTCTTGAACATCACATGTAAGAAAACCTATAGAACGATGCTTATTTTTACTTTCTACAAAATTCCAAAATTAACTAGAGTATCTTCCTAACTCATATTCCGATTAAAAGACCAAAGACTTATACGATAACGCTATTTCTGTTTTCAGTTTTTTCCGCATTTTACAAAACTCCCATTTGTGAATACTTACACGTATCGCGTTATAAATAATTTCATAGAACTTGTCAATCATGTTAATACGATCCAGATATTTGAAGCAGTTCCAGGTAGCTTTTAGTAATTCATTGTGCATTTTAGTAAAATTTACTTTTCTAAAGTTAAAACCCTTCAAATTGTTTTGCTGTTTATCTCTTATTAATGGTCGATTCAGATACAATAGGTCTTCCAATACAGGATGATGCCTATTTTCCGAGACCAAAGAGTGATCTACTCTTTTAATACAGGTGTCATCAGTATTAGTAACCAGTGTTTCTTTCAGAAACGATGTTCCGGGGGGGCACACTTAGTATTCCGGGGGGCACTATTCTATTTATTATTATATTGTAGACGTATTATTTTGGTCTCCTCCGGGAGGCACTCTCAGAGCTTCGGGGGCAGTGCCCCCAAAAGACAGGTCTGGAAGAATCACTGTTAGTAACCACTAAGTTCAACGTGCGGCCATTCTCATTTTGTATATTGTTAATCTAATTTAAACCAAATAAGTTAATAAAGTTAAAAAGATTTTTGCAAGCACCTGATTGTCCAAAAAGAAAGACTGAACTTATCAGGACTTCTTCTTCCATATATAGAGAGATTTTACAAATTTCATTTTTATGTTCTAAATAAAGGAGGAATCGGAAGGTTCCTTCCTGCCCTCTAATCCCGCGCTATTCTTTATGCACTGCCCTAAGTTTATTTCATTTATAACTTTATTTGGGGATTACGAATAAGACAATAGGTGATACTAATCGTGTGAGCAAATAGATTACAGTGGTACTGAGATTTACAAATACCTAGTCTTGCGACAAATTCGAGATACGAGTGAAATATGTTCCTAAAAGTTGATCCAACTTTCGCGTGAATATTGGAAATGAAATGAAATGAAATTTCTAGTTTTACCTCCCACGCAGGTACACAGTAAAAATGGTTGTGTTAATTCAACTCAATTTTAACACAAGGCAGTGGTTCCAGCATGACAACCACTATGCGGTGTTAGTTCAACACATACCCCGCGGTGTTGGCGTTTAACACAGGGGGTGTGTTACGTCTTTAACACACAACCGGTGTTGAGCCGTGCCGTAAGCGTTAATGAACCACAAAATTACTCCCTCAAAATATGTTAAATCGTCTATATGCGTAATGTGTTTACATTATGCTGAGTCTAAAAAAACACTAAACAAGTAAAAAATACTCCAGTGGCGAGGTGAAGGCACGAACCGCCAACCTTTCGATCACTAGCAGCGTGCTCTTCCGACTTGGCAACGGAGGCGATGAAGAATACGTCGCTTGTAGAGAGATAAATTGTTGAGGGCTTTTGAATTTGGCTAATCAGAACGCTCCTTTAAGCCGCGTATATTCAACGATAACCGTTCGGGATAAATTAAAATCTGCTCGCCATGTAATTTTATAACAAAATGACGAATCTGTATTTACTTTATTTTATAGTTCTTCCATATTCACTTTCAAATGATCGGCGGCAGTTGCCATCTAATAAAGTTGATGCGTTTGTTGCTTCTAGTACACAATCGCTTAGAAAAAGAAGCAATATATGCATCAAATGTGGGAGATGAAATTTTGCGTATACCAGGATTTGTTAAAGTATTTCTTTCTACTGTATTTGTCTGTAGCTTAAATTCATAAGCCTTTATAATTTGATGCCCAACGTATTCGGAAATCACGCAGAAAACAACACCGAAGATTCTACACTTATGTTAATTTAACACACAGTGTGTGTGTCATTTCAACTACCGGCATTTGACAGACAACTCCAAATGGAGAATGAGTTTTTCTAACCACTTGTTTGTGTTATATTTTAACAGAATCGTGTTAACACATAGGCATGTCGTTGAAATAACACAACGATTTATTTTGGGGGGCCACATTCAATATGAGAATAAATTGCAATAAAACTTGTAAAATTGCCTCTAAAATTATACTAAATTTACAGAAAAGTTGGGATTTCGGGGATTCGGAACCCCAGGACACACCACCTGCATATATTCCAGGTCCCACAAGGGGGAGAACGATAAATGAAAATAAACAATTATGAAAGAACTGGTTACATGGGACTGTATTAGTAAACGAGAGTACCTCGAGGAAACGCACAGGCACAATGTTCGCGCCACCAGGGATCGAATCAGGAATTCTTCGCGTTAGGGGTGACCGTTCCACCAATTAGTCACTGTCTCATAACATAACGGGGAAATATTCTTGGGCATAATGAGATACCCGTGGTCAGCCCTGCATCACTTCAAAAAGAACAATAAGCACAGTATGGCGAGCGAAACCAGTTTCTTGTGCGGTCTACTTTGTGGATTTAGAAACTTTAAATGGATCGAGTCATCATTTTCAGTATCTTCACTTTACGTTAATGACGTTGAAGGCCTGATAGTTCTTTGGATGTTCTCTATACTACCGGTAGTCATTAACTATTTGTAACAGCAATTGATTATTTTTGCATCTAGACCATCAAGATATTTTTTCTATACTTTTCTTAATAATTTTAGTTCTTTCTTTGATGATCAGTCGATTAGCCATCTCCCATATCTGAAACAAAAAGAAAAAAAGAAGAATAAACATAAAATATGTAGCAAATAAAAGAAAACTACAAATAATGAAATACATGATAGGTACAAAATGTAAATTTCACGTCTACAAAACTATTTGAAAATAGGGAAAAAAGAGGGAATATTTGAAAACTTTCCACCCTTCCTGTATATGTCCATTAACAGATAAAACTTTAACATACTTTATAAATGTTTGTTTTCGTTTATTTTAACTACTGAACTGGACTGTAATAAAATGTCTTCAGAGAAATTATGGTAGTTTTCTTATAGGCTGCACGCAAATCATAGTTAGACTGCTGAAACTAATTAATAGTGTAAATGGTAGAGCAAGAGATGTATCTAACTGAACACTAAAATTTATTCTTTTTAATCGTTAGATCGAGTGTTTTCTTAAAATATAATGGATTTAATGTTTTTAAATGTGAAAACACGAGTTAATGATGTTTTTACGTTTGCAAAATTCACTTTGGGGTACAGTTGAGAGGAGAGACTACTAACCTGGAGTGAATGTGGTCTCTTCGTGACATATTTCCTGAGAGAGAAGTTATAAGAGTTGCATATCTATATAAATAAAAATGAGCACAATCTTGTTTAGTGATTACATCCCGACCAAATGGCTAAACCGATTGACATGATTTTTTAAACTGGCATTTGTTATGTCACTTTCATTGAACTCCATATAGTAAAAGAGGTAGCAGCGTTCAAAAGTTGTCTAAAAATTTTCTAATGGATTCATTACATTTAAATAATAATCATTTTTCATTGTTACAAGAGAGAAAGAGGAAATCATACAAAAGCGGTTAAAAAAACAAGTGAATCTATTTAGCATCTGGGTCGAGCTAGAACGACCCGCTCGGGAGAGTAACGCTCCCGGAAGTATTTTTTTCGCGCGCTACTCTAGCCAGTTGTTTTACGCGCTATCCTAGCTAGCTGTTTTAAGTACGTCACAAAATTTATATCATGGGATCAAGGTGAAACAAAACGAATGCTGCGGGCTTCTAACCCGTTCCTCCTCCTCCTACTACTACTACTTATCTGCATAAAAGTAAGTAAATTACTTTTTTGAGTATTTTAATAAAAAAGCCTTATGAACATTTTTAAAAAATAAAAAAAAATCTTTCCTTGGGCCGGGTTTGAACCCAGGCCAAAATTGATTTCGGTTACTAGTACGTAGCACTAGCACGCTTGGCCACGAGGGACGACAGCAGTAACTGTTTGATTTCTGCTATTTGAATGCTACGTGGCAAGACATGGATAACGCCAACCAATCAGAAGCGTGTATTTCGTTCATACTTCCTGGAGCATTACTCTCCCGAGCTATTCCTGAGCTAGATTCTTATCATCCCATTTTGATTGAAATGTGAATCCTAAAAGAAGGGAAAGGGGTTCATACACACCATTCAAATATTTCTCATAAACCCCGAGCGTAGGACAAGGGTTCAACTAGTTCTACAATATATGTTACAACAAGGAGCTAGTCATTCTAGCTCCATTTAGCTAGCGCCATTCTAGCTTCATTTTAGCAAATCATTCTACGAGCGTTCTCGTATAAAATATGCTTCTCAATATTCATATACTTGAAAATATTTAGTTCATTGTACAAGTTAATCATCGAATTATTTTCAAATATTAGTTCTTAATTGTTATTCAAAAAGTAATGCAAAAGTTCGAGAACTCTAACCATTTCAGAATGAGCGAATAGCTGTAACTACATTTCGTCCCATCCAACCGTTCTCGTTGTAATGAGAAGTGGTTCGCTTCTTTCTTCGATATTGAATTATTTGAGAGAGATGAAACGTCAGAGAGATTATGAGTGAAAGAGATAGGAGTTCTGAATTTATACTTAATGGATAACGTAGAAATGAAGATCATAGGTCACTGAATTTTCACGAATCTGCTTTTCTATGAGATTTTGTGTTGACTAAATTCAAGCCCAGACCAAGCATAGACCAAACCACCCCCCGTATGAGTTGGAGCAGAATATGGAATTCAATATGGATCCACTCAAGAGACGAGATTTTCCGTTGTGTTTGCTTTAGTCGTCTGCGCCCATCATCGTGATCTTGTTTCGTCATTGGTTGTTGACATTTCTCTGCACTGCTTTTCAGACACCATTTTCTCTCCTGAGCTTTTCCACAAAGAGTTATATTAGTTCACCTGCTCCTTTCCTATCTCAAACTGCGTACATTTTTTTTTCAATTGCTCGCCAAGAGTAAGCACAACGCTCTTCGTGTTCATAATATTCAATCTTCAAAGTTTAGATATTGAGATTTCAGTTCTCCACATGTACGGTGAGAAATGTGTTTACAAACTAGTAGATGTAATGAAACTAGCATATGTAACTAGCGTGTAACATCTGTTGCTCATTTTGGTGTGTTCTGAAAACTTCTCATATATGAATCCAAGATCTAAAGTTTTCAAAAATTAAAATGACTTTATTTTGGATAGTTTAAATTTTATTTTGCTGAATCAAATACCATGAAAGAAGGGTAGGCAAAGTAAAACACTTTAAATATATATTACGGTATTCTTTTATTCGACTTCCAGTATATATATATATATATATATATATATATATATATATATATATATATATATATATATATATGTGTGTGTGTGTGTGTGTGTGTGTGTGTGTGTGTGTGTGATACTTAATTGGTGCCCCAAGCGATCTTAAAACCTTAGGAACACCAGGGATTTTGGCTTCCATTGAAAACTAATGGCTGTGGACCTCAGAGGTGTGGCGTTCCTAGGATTAAGATTTCAATGCATTTGCAGTATCACGCAAAGATGCCATATAAGTTTAGAAAGGCAATTGCAAGTTAATAAGTTGGAAATGACGTCAGAAGTGTATTTCTGGTGAAAATCTACCCTAAAATGATGTCTCATTAAAATTCTCATTAAAATTTTTGAATCTGAATCCAAGATGGAGAATCATTGGATGGCCACAATGACAGTTCTATACAGTAATAGATTTGGTTTTACTTACATTATCTGTATCCAAGATATGGTGTCTACAAGCTACCTTTGCCTTATATTGTATACTGTAAATGCACTAAAACTTTAAATCGCTTTGGGCATTATTTAATTGAGATATTTTTCTCATACGTTACTTTGGTCTGATACGGAACTATTTTAGAAGTTGAGACTCAAAAGAACTCGGAAATCGAAAAATAAGGATCACTGTTAGTCCGCTGAAATCATAAAGTCAGGCATCTAGGGAAAATGGTTTAACCCGACACACCATCTGAACTGTCCTGAATGAAGAGTTGAATTTTTGTTCATTGAAGCCACATTACTGGCAGGAATCATGGCCGAAGGACTATGATAATCGGTTTGAGTATGGGGAGATGATGCTTGCTTGGTATAAAGACTGATGCTTTGGGCAGATGAAGCTGTGTTTCATGTTGCGGGCTTTGTTAACCGGCATAATTGTTATTATTGGAGAGCAGGGTGGTTGTTGTTCTCTGTCTTGTACAACTTGTTTAATTTGCATATATTTATAAGGGGTGGCGAAACACGATATGCACTTTGTGCAGGTAAGCAAATTATAATCTTATATATTCAATTTAAAATATTTCCAGTTCACTGGTAAAAATGAAATATGTACTAGGAAATAGAGATTTTTTATTTAAGCCATTATCAACATTTTCCAGTATATAAATTTCAGTGTGACCAACTACTGGAGCGAAAAGCAGAAAATGATCAAGAAGTAGCATAGTATGTTTTGCTATATCCGTATTGATTTGATTCCTATAGGTGAATTTTGCTTCCCTCTATAAATGTACTTATTTATGTTTTCCCAACTTCGTATAGATATGATCGTTCTTGGGTTCGAGTGTATCATGTTTTATGTTTTAATCTCTTTATCTACGTATTAACCAGTGGCGTATTTAGGGAGTGGCTTCCGGGCTTAAGCCCCCCCTCCTCGAAATCTTACTTAGTATAGTAAAGTAATGAAATATCTTGCAGAATTTTCACATTTCTAGGCAAAGCCCCCCGAAAGTTATCAAAGCCCCTCCCGAAACAAAATCGTAAATACGCCACTGATATTAACAATATTTCAATAATTCGTAAAACTGCTCGAGGCAAGAGCATATGTTATTTTTTAAAAGGTAACTTTCGTCGAAGTCATGCATCCTGCAAATTGATAACCGGACTTTCGTTTTCTTGAAAATTCCCAGTATATGCCTAAATTTCTCTGGACGTCTGCATCCTTGAGGCATATGTGTGTATCTTTCAAGTGTCTAGTTCAGGCGCGTCATTTAGGAAGGGCAGGAGGGGGCAATTGCCCCCCTCCAAGGGTTTGAAGAATACATATACTTTAATCGATGTCTACTAATATACTAGTACAAAACGTGAAAGTCAAATGTCGATGGTGTTCTTGCCCCCTCAAGCGAAATCTGAAATGACGCCCCTGGTCTGGTTCATTCATAAGATAATGATGTACGCACCATGAATATAAAATAATTGAAGGGAGAGCAGCAGGTTCCGAAGTGAAAGTCTAAAATTGTGTTTTAAGTACCCGTGATTTTAAAAGTGTTAATTTCTCTGAACAGATTGATACAGATTCAAAATCAACGCTTATGTAGAAAGATTAAATAAATTATAAATATTTTAATAGTTTTTATAAAAAAAATATTAAAATGTTGATACTGATAATGTGATAGGTCCATGAATTGCATGCAAAACTTAACAATGAAGGTGTACGTAAGGTGACCAAGAGATCCAACGTTTTCTAACCGGGCACCAAAGCAGCATACTTCTAAGGTTTCACTAAGTATAGTAAGTCCCAAATTCGAACAGCTACAAGGTGTGGCCAAAATGTCTTGAGACAACACTGTAATTATGATAAAACACAAATAAATCGTATTATGGTCATAATTTATTTACATTCTTCAAAATGTATTTCTCTTTGATCGATGCATTTGTTTTAATGTTCCTCCAACTTCTTCATGGCATGTAGGAAAGCAGTCTTTTGGGATGTTCCGAAGCTCCTTTGTCATGGAGCGCTGAAGGTCAACCACTGATTGAAAATGGGTTCCTTTTTAAGTCAAATTTTAATTTCGGGAAGAGAAAGCAATTGAAAGGAGCAAGATCTGGTGAGTAGGAAGGTTTTCAATGCACTTTTACCCGCTTTAACAACAACAACAACAACAAAAACAACAAATATTTGCCAGTCTCTGCGCGTCCATCACGGTGATGACGAGGCGAAAGTCTTCACTTGCAAACCACTGACGTAGAACAGTGCCTCCTATTACTTTAGCCAGAGATATTAGTAATGGTTGCATCATTGTTAACTATGGACCAATAGCATTACTTACCTTCCTTGCATGGACTATATTGAGGCATTTGTTGGGGATTAAGGTAAGAGATACTGTGATAAGACAAGGTGGCAGCATCTGTCATATTTCAGCTTTGATTGTACTTCTAAATTTGAGACAAGAAGACTAGTAAAATGCAGAGTGGTGAAGAAAGAGAAAGTGTTCAGGAACTGGAAAATAATTCTGTCTGAGTCAATGAAGAATAATAACATTGAATCGTCGAACAGCATGTCTGATTCAACCGCATTTGATTGTCAGAACGATTTTCTCACTGTCAGTGAGGATGTCTTCGCCGTTGCAGAAGATGGGTTGGGAAGAGATGCTGAAATCTAATTCCACGTAGAATCAGATATTGCTGTTTAATTTAACATTGGGAAATTACATATTTAACCCTTCCAAATATCTTCGGTGCTTTCTAGAACAAAAAGATTTTTGACGTGCTACATCCAATCAAGATTTCTAACAGAAAGATTTACATATGTATAAATAGTTAGCATTTACACCGGCTTCTGTTGTGTTTCTAAAGAGAATTAAACATGCCACTACAGTTTTTAAGACTGAGACTATTTAATCAGTCGTATTACAATGAAGACACGTACAAGAAGATAAACAGCTGATGTCAGTTGTCTCACCACAAAGATTTGCTGCATGGGACCATCACTCCAAGCATTGACTCTCTGCTGAGAGTATTAAAGTTACATATAACTAAGATGAAACAGTACAATTTAATATTAGTCTTTATTAGCAGTCACCATTTCCATCTTGTTTTAACAAAGAATTTTAAATTTTTCTTGTTCTTCTTTCTACTGTAGTTTGTCTTTTATTTTGAATTTTCGCAGAGAAATGCTATTTGCATCAACAAAGAAGACAGGTACACCGCAACTTGAAATTACATTATTCAAAACTGAAATATGTGAATATTCAACGAACTTAAAAAGTTCGTTATTGAATTCTCTATGTCTGTGTGTCTGTCTGTCTGTTATTTGCTTTCAATTTTGAGCCCCTCCATTCGATAGAGTATCAAAACCTATCTGAGAAAGGGATGGAATTTTTTATATAGATGATCTTTTGCAAATTTTTCAATTTTGAGCCCTCCATTTTGAGTATGTGTCTTCGTAAAACAAAATATCGTAGAAGGTTTAAATAGGTTTCTTCCTTCGTATAAACTAAACACTTTCTCATTATTCCCAATTACACAGTTCCAGAAGTCTTGTTGGCTTCTTGGTGTGAGTTCTTGCGAACTCTCATAGAACATATAATATAAAAAGTACCTCCACAAAAAGCGACAGAACTTTCTTGGTTACCTTTATAAAAAGTAAAATATTGAACTCAACAATTTGAAACCAAAGGGGAGCACATTACAAACTAAAGCGAAACTGAGTAAACTGTAAGTGACAACGGAAGATGAAAATGTTTTGTCTATTGAAAATAATGCAGCAAACCCGTTCGCTGTTACAACAAACCAGCGAACACAACTTAAGGTCTGGAATGAAGTGCATACTATTTATTCTGTACTCCTATTATTTATTTGCTTAGCAGGACAAACTGACAGATGCACATATAATATATGCATCTGTCTGAGATTGCTAGCACTTCTGAATCGCAAAAGGAACCTCCTGTTACAGAATAACGCTAAGCCACACATGGCTAGGATGACCCGGGACACCATTCTACGCCTTGAATGGGAAACACTATTGCATCCACCATATTTCCCGGACATTGCACCGTCCGATTATCACCTGTTCCATTTTTTGGACAATCACCGTAGTAGATACCAGTTCAAATCCCTAATAGAGGTGCAAAATGCACTTGATACCATCTTCGCTTCACGGTCCACCAAGTTCTACAGCGATGCAATTCATGGTCTTTCAGAACGTTGACAGGTCTTCGATGCTGATGGAGACTATTTTTGATCTTCCAGGTACGTCTTAGGTGATATATCGATGTCCGAAGGTGGTAGGTGAAAAAGCGACAGAACTTTCTTGGTTACCTTTATAGTATCCAGGCTCATGGCACGTGCAACTTGCTTTTTAGGCATTCCAGCTTCCCATATGCAATTATTCTTTCTCTAGTTATAAGAGACGAATAGCCTACCATCTTTATAAAACTAACTTTTAACTTCGTTCTGGCAACGCTCTTGGAGCATTCTCAACTGGTTTACTTTGAAGTTTCGCGAAGAAACGCAATTTGCATGAACAAAGAAGACAGGTAGACCCCAACTGGAAATCACATTATTCAAAACAGAAATGTTCATATTTTTGTGTTAGTACAATGTTGTATCTTCCATATTCGTTACAATCTTAATAGTAGTAGTACAATATTTTTAGTTTAACGTTTCACGATTATAAACCAAGGCTAAGGGAGATACTGATAATGGTAATAAACGAAATGATATAATGAATATGGTTAGAGGAATCGGGAGAACTCCAAGAAAACCCCTGCACATATTGTTTGTCCGCCACAAAGTTCATTTGAAATTAGTTGAGATCGAACCAGAGACTCCACACACCAGAGAGAAGCGCTCTACTACTGAGTTATCACTGTCCGAGTACAATTGTTATAGTAGATGATAAATTGAAGAGTTTGGGATTATTACTCAAGTGTACCTTCATTTTTTCTATTGCAGTTACGTTTCTTTTGTATTTGGCTCCAACAAAAATTAATAAGTATTTTCATGTCTTATTTGTTTCTTTAAATGAAGTGTCAATTTTTAGTTTGTACAATATAAAATACAAAAATTAAAACAAACTCTTTTAAATTAAGTTTGTCCAATATATTTATTTTGCTATAATTACATAGTAGTTTGTTTAAATGAATGTTTCAATAGAGGAATAACGTTTCAGAAAATATTATTTTTTATCTGTTATGATGAAACTGCAGCAAAAATTTTTTATTTTGCGTGATCTTCATATTTTAGCTAGAAGAGCATATATTGAATTTATTTTACCTTGGGTGGTTAGTTGGTTGATTTTAGTTTAACATTCCTTTCAACAACAAGGCTATATGAGACGTGGACTCACTGTTTAACATGGAGCCCAAACCAAATGAATCTCCATCGGGAATTAAATTCGGGCCCCCTGCACCGAAGACGCATGTGATAACAAGGAAGCTCTAATTTATTTTGCGTATGATTGCATATACCAAGACTTTACTCATGAGTTATGCTTGAGATTGCACTTTACGAACTTTAATTTGTTAACCAATCACCAAATGCCCATCTTTCATAGCTTAATTGGGCCACTGTAATGAGCAAAGATCTTGCTTATTTCGATCATATATGAAAATGAGTGTTTTGTTTATTTTCGAAAGTCGACACGTAAAAAATGAAATATAAAAATAGTGATGGTAACTATTCAAAGTTCTTGGTCACAATTGTGATATTGGCAGCTTGGGATTTGGAGAGCGAAAATCGATGGGTTAACACTAAGCTCAAAATTTATTTTAAATTCTGGCATATTCTATTATGGCTATTATTATTATTATTATTATTATTATTATTATTATTATTATTATTATTATTATTATTATTATTATTATTATTATTAAATATTCTGCCGTTTGTCAGGTCCTGGGACAAGTGAAGTGTTTTATTGTATGATGTTTTATTTTTAATTTTTGGTTTGGGCCTGGAAATGTTTCTTTCACGTTTCTCGATCTTCAGCTTCTTCTTTTAACTCCCAATATTTTCTTCTATTTTTCAAATCATCGCTCAGTTGTATTCTTCTTCTTTCTACTCCTCGCTTTCCTGGCATCTATGTGTTATATAAATAAAGCATCAGATGTTGACTTTAGAATAACAACTGAAAAATCATAAATATCCAAGGATCTTATAAAATAGAGGATCTGCCCTTACAACAAAATCTTGAAGCCATACGTCACAGTTTCGCCACCCCTACTCTGTCCACTCTGCCCAATAGGATCGCAATGTTTTGAACCAATAATCATGGTGGAAACGAAAGTAGCTAATCAGACGGTGGCAGAAACGAGAGTAGCCAATCAGACGTGCCGATGCTCGGTTGCTTTTGCCTTCACCGATTTAATAGGATAAAGATACATATGGGCAGATCCTCTATTTATAACATCCTTGTAAACATCACTGTTGTTCAGAAATTCCATTATTTCATTTATTTTCTGTACACAATTAGTTGCATAATTATAAATATTGTATCCTAGTTGCTGATTTTATTTGTAATTATTTATGGAAAAGGTGTTGTCCGATGATAAGATAAGTGATGAGGATGATATTAAAAATATACGATGGACAAGATCAGATCTATCAATGATCTCCGAGAATGCATTAATGCAGCTTTCGATCGTGTAACTTCTAACATTCTGTAGCATACATTACTGGAATTAGATTTTCGTTCGAACGTTCTAAAAGCAAAAATACTGCGCATGTTAACATATACTGAGTATGATGTATACAAAACTTCCACTTTTGGTGAAATACAAATTCTTATTCTATTGTTTCGTAACTTTTTCAAAAAATATAGTTTTCTTATAATGAACTGATGATAGATAATAAAGTTTAATGTTTGATTGATAATTACTTAAATTACCATGTTAAAATTCAAAATATGTAAACATTTACTTTTGAGAGAGAGATAAAGTAGGTTGTAGATTACTCGGTAGAGAAAGAATTAAATTGAGATGCATCTGTCTATTTATATTATATACCATGATGTTACATTGAATTAATTAAAGCCACTGATACAATAAATTTACAGAAATTTGAATTGAAAAGATCAAGTTTATCAAGGAATAAGATCTCCAGGCACTATGGACTTCTTATATATGCTTGTTTACAGAATCGAATTAAAGTTTCTACTTATTGGAATAGGTGATGGATTCACCAAACTGTAAACCATTATGACTGTTTGAATCTGGCCGACGCTATGGATGTGTCTGACTGTTCTGTTCGTTCTAACCGTTCAGTTGGCCTTTCTCCTGTATGTGCTCCTAGTTTACTTATGGTATTGTTGACATCGTCACTTTCGTTTACCTGTTTTCACTTCCTTGAAAGTGAGTCTCTTTGTTTATAGAAACTTAATTTGTTTCTTTATTTTATTTTACTTTCTTTTTTAAAAAAATACATTGATGTATTTTTAATAATTACATTACACTATGTCATAGTCCATTTTACAAAAAATCTCAAAATGTATACTCCATTTGTAGACACCTTGTATATCTCCATATATGCAAAGAGGTAATGTTAAATTATTGGCAACATATTGAATGAAAACATTTAACAGTAGAAAATTTGAAGAAAATAGGTTATAATAAGGTTTACAGCAGATGAGCCATCCTTTATCACAGCCATCCTTTCAGATCAATCTCGGAACAAAATTTAACAAGACAGAGAAAAAAAATGCACTGAATGTGATCGGTGTACCATATCTGCCCACGAGTCTGTTTTCATTTATGTATTTATTCACACTAGCTTGTGGTTTTCTTTAGAGACTCTTGAATATGAAATTAGGTTTTCGTCTGTACGAAAATATTTGATTTCTTTGCTCTGAACATGTTGAAAATACTAAACAAGCGATTTGACTTCTTCAGTACGTTAAGTCTGTTAAGTTAAACTGCTTACATTTTTATTTTTATTTTTTCCCTTGTTTATTTTCTTACTACTGAAAAAGAGAAAATAGAGAGGTTTTCATGTTTCTTTAAATTCAATAAATTTATGGTCACGCAAACATAAGAAGCTCTCTTAAAGCTTCTGCTGAAACTGTGTCATTTCTCCACGTTCAACTAGTGACTTGGTTCTTGTGTATCTGCAAGAAAGAGCGATTTATCATCCTGGACTAACAGAGGAACATACTTTCATTTTGTCTTTTACATTGATCTAGGTCGTATAAATCGTCAGGATTAACGATACAACTCTGCTAAAACTATGTATAATCCATATGAAATTATAAAAGTGCTTCACCTGATCGAATATCAATATAGTAAACAATTTTATGTTTTACTTATGGATATAACTACACTTGCAATAAAAAGAAGAAGTGGATTTGCAACAGGTAGATCATTTGTGATCTATTATTAGGGACTCCGTAAAAAAGAAAATTCTTTTGTATGTTCCCTTTACCTGTCCCTTACGAAAAGATTATAGATAAAAACTCTCCTACCTCAAGAAGGAAAGAGCTATGGATAAACTCTCCTCATCTCAAGGACGAAAGAGCTCTAGACTTATCGACAAACGTTCCTGCAACTTGAGAACGAAAGAGCAATAGATAAACTCCTGTATCCCAAAAACAAAAGAGCCAGACATAAACGCTCTTTTATTTCGAGAATGAAAGAGCTATAGACAAACTCTCTTGCACCTCAAGAATGAAAGAGCTATAAACAAACGCTCCTTTATCTAGAGAATGAAAGAGTTATAGACAAACGCTCCTGCATCTCGAGAATGAAAGAGCTATAGACAAACGCTCCTGCATCTCGAGAATGAAAGAGCTATTGACAAATGCTCCTGCACCTCAAGAATGAAAGAGCTATAGACAAACGCTCCTGCATCTCAGGAATCAAAGAGCTATAGACAAACGCTCCTTTATCTAGAGAATGAAAGAGTTATAGACAAACGCTCCTGCATCTCGAGAATGAAAGAGCTATAGACAAACGCTCCTTTATCTAGAGAATGAAAGAGTTATAGACAAACGCTCCTGCATCTCGAGAATGAAAGAGCTATAGACAAACGCTCCTTTATCTAGAGAATGAAAGAGTTATAGACAAACGCTCCTGCATCTCAGGAATCAAAGAGCTATAGACAAACGCTCCTTTATCTAGAGAATGAAAGAGTTATAGACAAACGCTCCTGCATCTCGAGAATGAAAGAGCTATAGACAAACGCTCCTTTATCTAGAGAATGAAAGAGTTATAGACAAACGCTCCTGCATCTCGAGAATGAAAGAGCTATAGACAAACGCTCCTTTATCTAGAGAATGAAAGAGTTATAGACAAACGCTCCTGTATCTAGAGAACGAAAAAGCTATCGATAAACGCTTCTCATGTTGATAAGAAAGAATCTCTAGACCCAGTCATTTCCAACCGAATGCTGTCTGACGTCATAATTTGCTTATCGCCTTCTCAGTGACATGTAAGGAGCTGGCGGATAACCTGATGTTAATATAAGTGGTAGGAACAAAAACCGGTTTTTCGGTTTTCGGTTTTTAGGAAAACCAAAACAGGTTTTTGAGAATTTTCAAAAAAACAGTTTTTAACCGAAACCGGTTTTCACCAAAACCGGTTCGGTTTTCATCGAAACCGGTTTCGATTTTCTCCAAAACTGGTTCGGTTTTTCATCGAATTCGGTTTCAGTTTTCTTCAAAACCGGTTCCGTTTTTTTAAAATTGTTTCTATTTCTGACCAGAATAGTGTTTCGTTGTTCTCCAGAAACTGATTCCATTTCCACAGAAATAGTTCTACGTGTTTTCCAAAAGTTTTCACCGGAAAAACCGGAGAAAACCAAAACCGGTTTCGGGAAAAACGAACCGGTTTTTGGAGAGAATACCGAAATGTCGGTTTTTCGGATTTCGATTTTTTATAAACCGGTTTCCAGTTTTTTATGAAAACCGGTTTTGCCCATCCCTAGTTAATACAAGAAATGGCGACAGTCAAACGAGAGTATTGATAGCATAGTCGACGTTTTTGTAGACATGCTACTTGTGAATTCATGACTGTCTGTCCACTGACAACACTCGTTCTTCTACGTCATCCCTCGCCTCCTTTCTTCGTTGTATTTCTCTCTACTTTTCTCAGCCTGTAAAACCGCGCTTGTACGCCATATGATTTCGTTTCGAGTTGGAAATTACTGCTATAGTCAAACGGTCTTCTGTTTGCTAATTAGTCCCATTGATTTATACAACCTTTTACTATTTATCACTTGCGTTTCAAAGAAGCATTTGGAACCTGGGACTTCGGCTGCATCTCAAATATGTGAAGAGCTATCGAATTTATCGGATTTAACATTCGGAATCAATAGCTTTGATTTACATAACAGTTTTCAATGTGATGCAGTCTGTCCGTGGCGTAGTTAGAAATCTTTTTCGGGGGGAGGGGGAAATGGTTTCGACTAGTGGCGAGTGACTCATCTCAACAGCAGTGGGAGTTTTCTATTGCGAAAAGGCCATATGTCCATGCCCACTACATTTTCATTTTAGACGTACGCAAATTTGAGACGTACGCGAAGAAACGTGCATCCCCTGTGAAAAGACTAATTGTCTGGTCACATTATGTTACATATCCTACACTATTGCTTCAATATCATCGATGCCATTCCAAACGTCGAGTTTGCAACCCAAAGTTTTTTTCTTTCTTCTCAACAATTCACTTTGGTGGATATATGGCCTTTTCAAATTGACTGATTCAATTACTTTCAAAGGGATGCATGGGAAACTATTTTTTGATTGTCCGTATCTTTAGATCAACTGTAAGGTCACTTCTATCAACGAATTTGATTCCAAAATTTTGACCTCCTATTTTCTGGTCAAAAGGTTCTTGAGATTTTATGTCCCTTCGACAAACGGACAGACAGACATACAGGGTAAATATTTAAATTGATTTCGGTAAACCAAAACCCGTTAATTAACAAAAGGGAACTGGCATTTGTGCTTAAATAAAGTGAAAACATTTCAACAAAACACAAAGTTGTTAATCAGAAAAATAGGCATAGATTCTTTTTGTTTTAACATGATGTGGTAGATCTCATTCCATTTACGTACCAAAAGTGTGGGTTTTGGAATATGTCATATACACAAAAGTACAAAACAACAGTTTTGAATACTTGCAAAAATCGTCATACGTTATCCCATTATTTCACATAGAAACTTCTTTTCTTTTTCATCTTTGTAAAAAGTCAACACATTAAAACTTGTGTTTGATCATGAGCAAATGTACTTTTCTTTTATTGGAAAAAAGAAAGAAAAGAAAAGAAATGATTATTTTTTAAAATGCCAAGTAATATTAAAAAAGAACGGAACGAAACACTAATTAAGATAACATTATATCTGAAGAGATGCCAAAATCAATGATTGTCTTTCCTTGTGGAAATAGGTACATCCCGACAACAGCCCAAAATAATATCTATCTTGTTTCGTTAAACCGGAAACACTTGAGCAAAGCCTCTGAGTACTGAAAGTTGAAATTGTTTCCGTCGGCTTTTCACTCTCAAAGGGACAAGTTGAGACAACAGCTTAAAGGCAAATCTCAGGAAACAGGATGAAATCACAAGCAAAAGTGTTTTCAGTTTGACATGATGCTCTCACTATTAATGAGGAAACGAAATTATTCGTTAATCCATGCTTTACGTGCTTCGTAGAAAACAATAAATGGACTTCAAAACTAGGAACAACATTTCTGTGTAAATCTCCTCTGCTGAAGACAGGAAATTTGAGAAATAATTTAATAATGGTGAATTCAGTTTGTCCAATTACGACTCATGTCATGTCTTAAATCGATTTTGAAGACACAGCTCGGGGATTGTTATGGAAATTCAAAAATAAGATTTATGGATGCCATCCTACCACATCTGTGTGAAATTCATTACATAAATGTCCTGTGTTTTATAAGTGAAGTTGTTAATCAGAAATATAGGCATAGATTTTTACCACTTGAACATGATCTGGTGGATCTCATTCCATATAAGTTTCAAAAGTGTGGGTTTTGGGATATCTCATATACACGAAAAGCACAAAACAACAGTTTTAAATACTTGAAAATCTTCATATTTTACCCCATTATTTTATATAGAACTTTCTTTTGCTTTCAGTCGTAATGGTTATATTTTATTTATTTTTTCTTCACAACTATTTAAATGTTCCTATTTTGTAGAAATTTAAGTTGATTATATATAATTTTCATAGCTGAACCTCTCATCATTCTAATATGAACATAAATCTTCTTCTCACTTTCCTCACTATTTCTGTACATACGTGAAGAGCGATCTGGCGCTAAGTAACACCAACTATAAATATTACATTGTTTGTAAATATCTTTCGCTCCACCTGAGTACACACATACTTCAACGTTTGGCTTTAATCAGCCCGAACCCGGCCCAACCTGAAAAGAAAATAGTGTCACCCCGCCCAAACCCAGCCCGCCTCAAAGAAAGAAAGCGTGCTGGCCCGCCCAAGCCGACCTGTGTACGTCACTACTGGGGAGTTCTTAAAGCGTAATCCTATTGGCCAATCTGTGCGGGATTTACAAAAGAGCATGTAGAGTATGTATAGCAATTTATACATTTGAACAAAACACCCAGAACGCCCTTTCAATTATACTCGTGATTTATTTTTATGTCATTAGTACATATTTTGCCTTGTTTAAGTCTGTAATATATTTTTATTCTCGTTTACAACGCTTGCATATCTTGGCTTACGAAATTTCTGCACTACTAACATTGGTTATTGAGTGAAAACACAAGAATTTCTTCATTGTATGCAATACGTTATTTAAATCTGGAAACCTTAAATCCAATAAAAGAAAGAATGATTTATTTCTTGTGTGCGTATCCGTTACTTCTCTTTTCATTATTGTTTGCACGAAAACAAAAGTCTCTGCTCAACTCTTGAAGTTTTAGGCTTTGTACAAACGTGAGCTTCAATGGTAATCTCTCCCACTTAAGTGCACATAAGAGTGCTACACAGCGGGGAGTAATTACCCACAAACTTCAGCAGTAATTCATTATTTGATGGATGGGAGGTGTGCATAAACGCTAATAGCTTTTTGCCATATACGGTCGCTTTTAGTATCAACTCGCATCGCGTAGTCTCTGCAATAACAAAACTTTTACCACAAACCTCAGCGATGAAACGAGCGTATATTATATTCTCCTTCAAAAATGAAATTTATAGAAATTTAAATGTGCATATAGTAGTACAGAAACATCGTGCTTAATGAACACTTAAAAAATCTTCTTCTGAGTAATTTTTACGCAATTATCTTAGAAGGTTGTCGTTGCCACGGAAAACGAGGTCAGTAAAGCAGAAAACAAAAAAATCCATTGTCATATTTCATATTAAGAGGAACTGGGCTAATAACCTACAGTATGATAATGTCTTAAATTAATATGTTGATTAATAACCTATTATTATCAAGGTATATCCTGGGGCTAATGTTTTTTTTTTTTTTTTAAATTTTAGAGTTAGGCCTGGAAATGTTTCTTCCACGTTTTCCGATCCTCAGCTTCCTCTCTTAACTCCCAATATTTTCTTCTGTTTCTCAAATCATTGATCAGTTGTGTTCTTCTTCTTCCTATTCCTCGCTTTCCTTTCATCTTTCCTTCTATGTCGGTATGAAGACAATTTCTTCGCAAAACGTGTCCAATCCAATTTGTCTTCCTATGAAGGATGCTGGCTAGAAGTGTCCTCTTCTCTTTTATCCGTTTTACAACTTTTTTGTTTGTTGCTCTCTCCGTCCATTTTCTCCATCTTTCTCCAACACCACATTTCGAAGCTTTTTAAATGTTTCTTTTTTAACTTTCGTAATGTGTAGAGTTCGTACGTTCCAGGCACTCATGCTGAAATAAAAGTTATTTTCTTCCTTGATGATTCTTCCCGGAGTAGTTTCCCACCTGGGGATCCGAACAGGGGACTATTTTACCTCCGGAATGTTTTACCTCAGAAAGAACCATCATCTTTATTTATTCTTCTCCTTCGTCTCATCAGGGAAAAAGGTAATGTGGGAGTATTCTGATTTCCTTTCCACATCTTCATGCCGTTGACCGTCTTGTGGTTCATCCGCGTTTTAGGATAGTTTCCCCTCTTAAGGACAAGAAGGTGCCCTGACCTCTATTCGCTCATCCGCCCTCCGCGAAAGACCATTGGCACTTGGTAGTAGGGATGGTCACATATTTTCGAAAAATGAATTTTTCGAAAACGAAAAATGAAAAACGGATTTTTCGAAAATCGAAAAACGAGAAATTTTTCGATAAACGAAAACGAAATTTTTTCGAAAAACGAAAAACGAAACATTTTTCGAAAAAACGAAAAACGAAAAACGATTTTTTTTTTTGGAAAACGAAAAACGAAATCTGTCGAGAAAGGGAAAACATAACTTTCGTAAAACAAACTGAATTCATTTCATTTGTTAGTACTTCCAAACTACAATATACTATGCATACGTATAGGAAGTCTTATAGAACGGCTATGTTCATGTCTGTCTGTCTATCCATCCGTTCGTCTGTCAGCTGGCATCAGAGCAAGAGCGGTTAGAAATAGCGAGAAGCATAGTTTTGCAATATGAATAGATTCATCTAATCCATTAAACTTTTATTTAATCCAGAAGTGGTAGAGATCTATCGCCTTCTGCTACATTGTTAATCACCACAGAACACAAACGGTAATATATAGAAAGACGCGGTTTTCCAGAACCAATTCAGTGTCCCAAGAATATTTCAATGTTCGCCCTTATTACACTTGCAGCTTAAGCTATGCATAAGTGTCGGAAGTCTTTAGAATGGCTTTGAAATGAAATGAAACTTTTGAGTTTTACGCCCCACGAAAACGAAAATGAATTTTTTTTCGAAAAACGAAAAAAATCAAAAAACGAAACACGAAAAAATTTCGAAAAAACGAAAAACGAAAAAAAAATTCGAAAAAGCGAAAAACGAAAAATGAAATTTCCGAAAATCGAAAAATAGATTTTTCGAAAGAGGCCATCCCTACTTGGTAGAAGCTGATTCCTTATCCCGGGAGTCCGTCAGTCCCCACCTACGTTAACCGCCAAAGACGTTGCCGCTTTCTCCCGCGAGGAGATGTAGGTCGGGATTTTCCCTTCGTTTACGATGAGACCCGAAGGCTTTCCTCAAATCTCTCCAGTACTCTTAGAAAGATTAATAACCTACAGATGAAAATGCTACTTTTTAAATTCTTTTATAGAATTTTGTATTATTTATAGATAGTATGGTCTATAGAAGTTTTGTAGTATTTATAGATGGTATGGTCCTGTTTTTTCAAAGCTATCCAAGTCTTAATCTAGGGTAATTTACACCAAGTTTTTCAGTACACACAAGTTAACTTGCGTCAAGTTCCAACAGGTAAATCACTTAGCTTCCAACAAACTTGAAATAAATAAAATACAAAAGAATAAAGTTTTGAACCATAAATAATAGCAGTAATTGTCAACTCTGAACGAACATACACAATGCTGAATGAAATTTGTATATTATATTTTTTTTTTTTACTAAGTTCATTGTGGAACATATTTTTCAAGATGAAACAGGTTAATCCCTTTATCTACGACCGATTTGAACCTCAAACAGTGAGGTTAGTTGAAAAGACTCGAAGAAAATGTACGTCATATTTAATCAAAATTGAATGAGTAATTTTTACAGAAATTACACCGTGATAAGTTACTTTCTTATTTCATCTTCGTATGTGCATACCTACAATTTAGAGTTGAATTTACCTCTTTTCCTTTATTCTTAAGCTCAAAGGAAAACGCATTCCGTTGATTCTTTTTACGAAAGTTACATTGATTTTTTAACTTAAATTTGGGATGAATTCACCTCTTCGTATCTGAATGAGTTAAATGTCAGGCAATAAGTCCCCCAATAAAAATACCCCAAAAATTCCAGTTTTTAAAATGAAATTTATCATGGAAAATAATTTTATTATTATACAGAAGTTGTTTTCAATCTATACTGATATTTTTCTTGAGCTCTCTCGATATACGAAGCCTTAAAGTAAGTGTACCCAGTAATTCAACAACAACAACAACAAAAGAGTTGTTGTGGAAAGATCAACACTCTGCCGTAAATGGGGTGTTCGGGGAGATGAGGGGTTTGTATCCCCCAATCTTCGAACTAAGGGGACTGTCCCCGCAATAATCTGTTTTAAAATGTGATTTTTTGGGGAGAAATATGATGATTTGTGTCCGACTGCCACTTCATCTACATCGCCTGATATATAATATACAATAGGTTCACCGCAGAAATGAGATTCGCCTACAGTAATATGAATATCTCCCTCCCCCCCCAGAATAAGCCTCAAATCTGCCCGCCTCCCAATGTTAAAGAGAACTCTGCTCCTCTGACCCTCCACAGCATTGTTTTTTAACTTCATAAATACAGTATTTTGAACATCGCTTAAAAAAATAGATTATGGGAATGATCTTACCCATCCCCTCAATGTTGAAGACAGATTTTCCGCCAATGCATATACACACTGAACTTCCAACTCGAAATTAAATTAACGACCATAATTTCAACCACAAATAATAGGCTAGTTTCCTAATCCTTAAAAAAAAATTGATTTAAACTATTTTAAAATTTTGTTTAACATGTTATGTTATGCCCTTTAGGCTAAAGGAAACGAAGATTAATGAAAGTAAATGATTGAGAAATTAAACGTTTTGTGTTCTATTTTTTTTAAAACCATTTTCTACTTAACACGACAGGGACGAACACATCCTTTGAGGACAGTTAAAATTCCACATATGCTCCCCCACCTGGAATCGAAACAGAGATCATATGAACCAAAGGCACGCGCTAGTTACTAGATCAGTGGCTTCTTTCAGTTACTAGACTGAAAGAAAATACGCACAAAATTTCATTTAAAAATAGGGCAAATTTTACAATAAGGGCAGTTATCGTGGCAGACGTACACTACAAACAGACATACTCATATGAGCGTTGAGACGAATTAGCCATAGAAGTTCCTTTGGCCAGCAACAAAGCTACTGATATGTTAGACTTGACATTCAGTTTAAATGGGGTCCGAACATTTCACTCTCGTCGAAATTCAAACCCTTGCCTTCCCCCTCTCCCACATTAGGAACCGATTAGCCACTCGAGGAAGCTTGAATGCTAGAATACCATTTTCATTTTACAGAAAATCAGAAATTTGTCTTGAAAGCTGAAACCTGAGGCTTAAAATATATCAAACGATGATCATGCCTGTTGTTCTGTATGGTTGCGAAACATTGTTGCTTACTCTGAGGGAAGAACACAGACTGAAAGTATTTGAAAACAAGATTCTGAGACGATTATTCGGACCCAAGAGAAATGAGAATGGGGAATGGCGGAAACTTCATAACGAGGAACTACATAATTTAAACTATTTATCAAACGTTGTTAGGATCAGCAAGTCTAGGAGGCTCACGTGGTCAGGTCATGTAGAAAGTAGGAACGCTTTCAAAGTTTTAACTGGAAGTCAAATTTGAAGGCGACCATTAGGAAGACCTAGGCACAGATGGGAGGATAATATTAAGACGGATCTCGCAGACACAGGAAAGTAGAAATTAGATCCAGTTGGCTAAGGACAGAAGTTAGTGGAGAGCTTTGGTGAACGCGGCATTGAACTTTCGGGTTCCATAGACCATAGAATAGTTAGTTAGGTGTTTTAGTAGGAGACAGTATTTTGTTTTCTTGCTGTTTTCGCTGGCAGAAGCGGAAGATTTGCCAATACCCATCAATGTACGTTTCTATAAAAAATAAAGCATGTTGTATTGTTTAGTTTTTTTTTTCGTAATTTAGAGTCACAAGATACAATGCCCTAACTGCGCTTATGCCAATCAATGCCCATCACATCTGCTCTTCAATCGTTCTGTGAATTATCCTATTTGTGTATATGTAAACTTGGCTGTCAGATTCAGGAATATAATACAACATATCATATCTCTTTCATTTCTATTGCCTTGGTGGCAAAAAAAAAAAAAAAAAAAAAAAGACCTATGTAAAATAATTTCACTTCTATGAATAATTGATGTTTTACGTTTTAGTTACACGGTACTATGATATATGTTTAGATTACTAAATAAAAACTTATTATATAAAACTATATATAACGGCTTCAAAAAAGCCCTAAAAACAAAATAATTTTAAAAGCGCTAAATGGAAAAAAATAATTTTTAAAACTGTCAAAACGTTACTATTATCAATAAAAAAACAGGTTGAAATCTGTGCGCAGCCAAGCAAATTATTCTCTAATGTAGGTAAAATTATATTTTAAATTGTATATTTACTAGGCGATAATTTGTTAGCATAGTCTTCAGCATTTTCTATTTATATTAGTAAGATTTTAGTGCTTTTATAAAATTATTTTCTCCATTGTAAAGCTTTCTAAAAATTATTTTCTGCTTTTATAGAATTATTTTTTCCATTTTAGAGCTTTTTAAAATTATTTTCTACTTTTTAGTGCTTCTTGAAGTCGGTGAAAATTTTATGCAAAAAGTTTTTATTTTCTGCTTTCTAGCACTTTTTTTTTTTAAAAAATATTGTTTTATTTTTCCAGTTTTTTGTTACTCTAGTAGCTGGGTAAGTACCCAACCTAAAGGTAGAACAATAATCTCATCTCATATAAAACTGGGTCGGCCTACGAAACATGCGTGAATAATTATATATTTTCTCCAAATCGGTCTACGCGTTACAGAATTATACTTGGAAACAGCAACGCTCAATTACGGTAATAACAAGTGTCAGCCGTTGAGAAGTTTCATGGTGTAGCTCTAAAGACTAACATTAACTCGTAACAGGCGCGCACCCAGAAATTTTGTTGAGAGAGGTGCAAGCTCTAAGGAGGGGCAATACTACAGGGTGGCTCAAAAGTAGGTATACACTCCTGTATTGATCAAGGGTTTATAAGTTTATTTGCTTCGGCTCTTCCGAGCTTAAGATGTAAGTAAAAAGACATTAAGAACAAATAATAAACTAAATCTACCTGATGGATAACAATAAGAAATTATACAGGATGTAATGAGCTGATCAGTACGATACTGTATACCTATCAATACTTTTGGACTACCCTGTACAAGCCATTATGTCTATGTAGGGTTGAACGTGTATTATTCTGCACCCGAAAAGACGATAAGTAATTGTAAAATATTTCCACGTATATTTTCAGAAAAAATGATAGAACTAGATTGGTTTCGTAAGAGAAAAAGTACAGATGAAGTGTAAGATCAAAGTTTCATGCTACAGCAATCATTTCCCTGTTCAATAAGTATATAGGTTTATTGAAAAGGTGTATAAATGTAGGTTGAGTTAGGAAGTTTTGAGATGGATCCGGACTCGATGAACCTTCCATGTTGGTGCACCCCTGGGTCCTAATGAAATTTACATGGAATCACCGCAAAAGTACTTTCTTTCAAACGAAAAAGAGTAATCAAAATCAGTCTACCTATGTCGAAGCTATGTGTAATATATATATATAAACGAGTCGAATTGAGAACATCCTTCCGTTTCTTGAAGTTCATTTAAAACTATCAATTTGTGTAATTGGTCAATTAATGAAGAAATTTTTCTATAAAAGAAGTCGTGATTGACTCATAGCAGCACCTAGGCAAAACTGCTTAAGTTAGAAACTTTAAATTTAGGCAGTAAAATATTTTTGTGGCGCAAAGTCATACTAAGGACAGATTTTTCTTTTAAAATTCGAAGTGGAAAAGAAGGAGATAGGAATTACAATTATTACAAGGTGTCCTTATCTCAAAATCTCTTAAGATCGGAGATTTTGTATTTAGACTTTTTTTTATTTAAAATGATTAAATACGTGTTTTATTGATTTTTAGGTATTTGACCTTTAAAAAAAAGTTTGGGGTTCAGATATTCTAATAAGATGTCATATCTCAGTATCTCTTCTGATCAGACATAGAAAAATGTAGTACTTAAATTCTTCATTTACAAGAATTAAACACGAGTTTATGCTTTCCTTGATTTTTGACATAGATAGAGGCTTAAAGGGGTGCAGGAAAGTCGACCTCTCGACGCGATGCAGTATTCAATCGCTCGGCCTAGCGGAAGAATTTCCGATAATGTAGGAAGTGTGCCACGAATAGCCACACACGTTAGAGTTTATGTAGCATTCATTAAAACTCTTTCTGCCCGTGGGAAGAAAGACACTTCTGCTAGTAATAACAATTAGTAGTTAGGCTATACTTGAAGTGTTTCAATAGATTGTGGTGATATTGAGCAGATATAAAGTCCAAATGTAATAGATCTTACTGTAGATGAATCTTTAAAAAAATCCTACTAGTAGTATTTTTTAAATCTTTGGCAGTAATTATTTAATACACTTCTTATACTGTTGCTTTTAACGAAAAACGAAATAGAAAACAAAAGAAAGAAATAAAAGGAAAAAAGAAATAAAATATGCATTGTAAAAATGTTTTGCTCAAAAATGAGAGAGAAAATCAATCCTTTAATAGGTATAGATTTGCTCAAAGCTTAAAAGAAGCAGGTATAGATTTGCTCAAATCTTAAAAGAAGCAAGTAAAGATTTTTCAAAAGGATATAGGCAAAAAATATATATATAATTTTCACAAATCTTAAAAAGAAGAAGGTTTATAGTTTCAAAAGCCTAAAAGAAAATATAGATTTTCTCAAAGCTTAAATACAAGAAGAATATAGTAGATTTTGGGTAGAAAATATAGAGTATTTTCATATCTTATGTAGGTTTCCTCAAAAACTTAAAGGAAGACAGCATAGATTTTCTGAAACCTTAAATAAAAGGAGGTATTTGGTTTTCTAGAAGCCAGATAGCAGAAACACAGATATGCTGAAAGATTAATCGTATAAGATATAGATTTTCATAAAGCTTGAATAAAAGAAGGTATAGATTTTCTCAGAGCCTAAGTAAAAGGCATACTTTTTCTCAAAGGCTGGGTTGAAGAAATATATATTTTCTTAAAGCTTAAGTAAAAGACATACTTTTTCTCAAAGGCTGGGTTGAAGAAATATATATTTTCTCAAAGCTTAAATAGGAGAAAGTATAAATTTTCTCAGAGCTTAAAATAAACGTTGCTTTGTTCAGAGATTTATTTTCTAGTTTGAGAAGATATAGATTTGATCAAAGCTAAATATGAAATAGGAGAAACTGCAAAAGCTCAGTGTTTTAATAGAAGATACAGATTTTTAAAGCTCAAATAAAAGAAAATTGAGGTTTTCTCGAACTGGAATGGAAGAATTTATAAATTGACCAATTATTAAATAGAGGATGATAATAAAAATCAATCATTTCATTATAACTAACAAGATAACAGTACAGAGCATGGTTAATGTGATATAGCCCAAAATTAGGATAAATTCTTAATTTTTTATTTTTATTTAATTATGATATTGTGCAAAGATAAAACGTAAATCAATCGATAGATCGTATCGGGATAAATAAAATTCCATTCTTTAAGGAGACTTCTTATGCGTATTTTTTTTTTTTTTTTTTTTTTTTTTGAAAAATCGAGAAAAACAATTTTTATGGCATCAAAATGTATGTCGTTCGTTGGCGATCTGAAACAGCTCATAATTTTTATTCTACTGGGGTAGTTTTTTTTAACGTAATATATGCACAGTATATAAGAAAAATATGAATCTTTTAGTAGCCGATTGTATCTATTGTTATTTCATTTCCCTTTACAGTGGCGTATATACTATTAGTAAATATTGGGGGTTCTTTCTGAGAAAATTATTATAATATCAAAAAAATATGTTAAGATTCATAACGTATGTAATTTTTATGAATTCATAAAATATAAAACCATTTTTATATAGAACTTTACAATTTATTTTTGTACAAAGGAAATGTAAATGAATCAGAATGTAAAAAGAAATCCTTATTTCTCTGGTGCATAAATATAAAATTAAAGTATTTACTCAAATTATTATAGTCAATGAAAATTTCTAATTTAATCTTTTTTTATTAACAATGTGAAAATTAACTGTGCAATTCCTGCTTGCAAACATTTTCTTGAAAAATGACACTTTCATTAAATTTGGATTCGTAAAAGCGATTTAGCTAGATCTTTCTACAGTACTTTGTGAAAAACTATTTTTTAGAAACATTTAGAGGAATCTCTTTCGATGATTGCATAATGATTTTTCACGAAATGGGCTTTTTCTCAAGGGACAATGAACGTATGGAGGTAAAGCTTCGCACTTACTCCACTTTGTCATATACAGGAGATGATATATTCATCACCACGCTATACCTGCCTTTATCCTGTCTTAGTTTTTTTTTTCTTTTTTGTTTAGGTACCCTTTCAGCAAAGGCTGGATGAACCCATGAGCCACATTGAAACGAGGGTAAAACGATTACCCTTTCAGCAAAGGCTGGATGAACCCATGAGCCACATTGAAACGAGGGTAAAACGATTACCCTTTCAGCAAAGGCTGGATGAAACCATGAGCCACATTGAAACGAGAGTAAAACGATTACACTTTCAGCAAAGGCTGGATGAAACATGAGCCACATTGAAACGAGGGTAAAACGATTACCCTTTCAGCAAAGGCTGGATGAACCCATGAGCCACATTGAAACGAGGGTAAAACGATTACACTTTCAGCAAAGGCTTGATGAACCCATGAGCCACATTGAAACGAGGGTAAAACGATTACACTTTCAGCAAAGGCTTGATGAACCCATGAGCCACATTGAAACGAGGGTAAAACGATTACCCTTTCAGCAAAGGCTGGATGAACCCATGAGCCACATTGAAACGAGGGTAAAACGATTACACTTTCAGCAAAGGCTTGATGAACCCATGAGCCACATTGAAACGAGGGTAAAACGATAAATAAATCTGAAATAAATACATAAACCTTTTAGCGATCACAGCAACGTGGCTCTTATAAGTATGCATATGAAAGTAAAAGCAACAAATTCATTATTCCATGTGTACTGCTTTCTCAAGTTTTACATAATTAAAGAAATAATGGAAATCCCTTCTCTTTCCATGAATTACTACGTTGATATATCACATTCAGTGGAAAACATGAACAATTTATAAACTGTTAGGGTATGTCTGAACACAAGATAAAGGCTCGAAGATTTTACTGTAACACGATAGAATGAAATGAAATGAATTATTTCAATTTAACGTCTTACGATTAGGCTGTTGAGACTAAAGGAGACGGTGATGGATGAATTAGTGGAATGAAACTGTGGGAGGAAACGGGAGTACCGCGAGAAAAGCCATGGACACGATATTGTCCACTATAAACTTACTTAGGTGGGGACCGAACCAAGGACCCCACACACCAAGGGTAAGCTCTCTACCACTAAGCCCCCGTTACTGTGATAGAATAAGTAATATAATGATCTGAATATTTCTAATGCTTTTTTAAAAATAAATTATTTACTGTTTAATTTAATAATCAATTTAAAATTGTTTCTTTTCATTCCAGGTAAGGTCATCTAATTTCAAATTCATTGTTCCTGAGGTGAGTATAGGAAGAATCAATATTTTGTAATTTTTTTTGTCTAATTTTATTGTTCTTTTTGTCGCATATACACATTAAATATGATACATTTTTGTGAATAATAATTATCGTAAATCTTTAAGTAAATCAGAATTATACCTCCTACGTGAAATAGCGGACAAATGCTACGCTTGATGTCTTCTCATTAAAAGATATCAGTTTTAGATGTTTTAAAAGCGCCGTATTTTCGTGAAAACCTGTTATTATACCGTATTTTATAAGGGAAAGTTCAAAATCATAAAGTGTGAAACACTTGAATATTAAACAACGTGAAAGTTTTTCATTCACATGCTATATTTGTGCTAAACACATTTGAAAGGAATCTAGCTCTGCGAATACATAGGACCAGTGCACTTTTCCGGAGAGTGGAGCCGGCCCGTAGCCAGCCCAAAAATTTAGGGGGGGGCCGGTAGAAGTTAGGGAAGTCCGACCCAATCATATTATACTTCATCACCATATTATAGTTCATTTGCAAGCCTACCGTGAAATTTTATGGGGCCAGCCAAAATTTAGGGGGGGCCGGCCCCCTCTTGCCCCCCGTGGATACGGGCTTGGAGTTGAGAAAGCGGGTTTCCTAATAAAACTAAAAAAAAATGATATACGAGAACCATGCCTAAGGTGCCATACATCCCACATTTCACATTGGTGCCCCGCTTTCTAAAAAGAAAATGATCGGCTGGGTTCACTAATGTCCCAGTTTGAATCTGTAGGCCTAAATCCGTATGCCTAAAGTGGCCATACGTCCCGTATTTCACGTTGGTGCCCCCTTTCGAAGAAATGATTGGCGATATTTACTAACGTCTTATTTTAAACCTATAGGCATAAATTCTTATGCCTAAGGTGGTCATACGTCTCACATGTAACATTGGTGTCCCGTTTTCGAAGAAATGATTGGCGGGGTTCACTAATGTCCCACTTTGAACTAATAGGCTTAAATTCCTTACGGTCGATCAGGAGTGTATAGAGCTAGTATGGAATTAAGAGTGTCGATTTAATATTTCATTGTTTATTATTTTATTGGTGTTTATTTAAGTATCAACAAAATAACTTCAGTGATGTTTGATAAAATCGTCCGAAAAAACTCAATAAACTACCCCCTCATAGATTTTTTTCAGCAATGAAATACGAAGAAAATTGTCTGAGTCGTTTTTTTTTGGGGGGGAGTTGTCTTTTTAAAAATTCACCCCAAAAATAAACTATATTACATAGATTTTTCAGGGCAAATGAATTATGCAATATTGTAAGATTATTAATGAAATTTTTATTGATAAAATATAAACAAAATCACCTGAGTCGTTTTTGAGAAAATTGTCCAAAAGAAAGCTCACGCTCCAAGAATAAACGGTCCCTTCTTGATTTTTCGCAGAGAACTGATGCACATGATGAGCTTGCTTCTGGAAAATTGATTTATGAAATATAAACAAAATCATTGGAGCGTTTTTGAGAAAATACTATTTTAAAAAAATACCCTTAAGTAAACTAGTTTTATTTTTAGGGATACGGTGAAATTTTTATAAACCCTCCTGGAGGGTTACATAAGAACCTTAAGTTTAAAATTCAATTGAGATACATTGAACGGTATTGCCTCTGGATGAATATACATTTGAATAAATGGACAAACAGAAGGACAGATGCTGAAAAAAAAAGAATTTTAGGAATGATAAAAAAATGCATCAAAAGATGGCGATCTTGGCCAATAATTATTTTTTCGATCAGGGACCACAAAATTTTTGAACGGCCCCTAAATCGAGTTTTCGTATTTTCTACGGAATAAGCACATCATACTGAGTTAAGTGATAGTTTGGGTTTGGTTACACTATATGTAGTTCTCCAGGTATAAGGCCTACAAGAAAATTTTTGCCTGAAATATATTGGATCTTTTGATCCAATAACTTTTTCTGTATCTATGAATCATGAAAGTATAAATCCGTTGAAATCTCGAATTCAATTTGTTCTTTCGCGATCACCAAACTTTGTCTTTTTTTGTCGCTCAAAAATAAAAATACAACAGGATATTATAACCGCTAAGACGATTATCGCAAACTAAACCGCAAATTGTCCTTCGTGATGGTCACTTGATTCCAACAAAACTAAAGTTGTGTAGTATTGAACATACCATTATGTAAGCCGCTTTGTCTCGAACCATTCTATCGCCTTTACTCCTCGGCGTAGGGGTAGAATTGTATCACGTCTTTGGTTCAAAGTGGCTAATTAATGAGATGGCATCGCTAGGGCTTTCCATCTCGTACACTGAAGTAACAAAGTACAAACAAAGTGTCCTTGAAATGGAATAATCTTCATGTCATCTCTTCAACTAACCCAGCACCATCATTCGCTCAATGAACAGCAGATAATATGGACCATAACATTGGGACACTTGATGGATCAGAAACATTTGACGGAATGGGTATCATTCGCGCAAGCACGTATGTAGGCATCCTGCAACCACCATATTGCATTGTACTTAGATCTTCAAAAGCAGTACAAACTGTAGATGTTACCAACAAAAATGGCATCATTATAGCATACCCTCCTCCTACGTCAACATCTGTTACGTTAAAATCTCAAAATCTGACATTCAAATCCTTTCTCTGCAAACACCATACACATTACCTGCATCAATTAATCAGGACATTCTTTGGCATACACGATTGCTGTTTCCACAGTCAAGAAACTACTCCCCAAATTGGTCTGGGTTCATGAAAGCGCTTCCTACGTCCACTTCAATCCCACAAAACGAGATCACCCTTTTACCATTAATCAACATGGATCCCAGTAACGAGACATGTTTATACAGCACCTTGAAATATATATGTGAACAGGCTGAGCGACTGGGAATCCCAACACCTTGTGTTACCTTTGACCAGCCTTTATGGATCAAAGCAGTGACCATCGTCAGAAAAAACTGGTCTCAATATATGATATAAATTAGGTGCATTCCATATGCTGATGAGGTTTTTCGGCAGTATCGGCAATGGCCGGTTCTGGGTTGTCGGAACTAATGACCACGATTTATGCTGGACACACTGTTCGAAATATGCTGTCAGGGAAACAGTATTCTCGAGCCATACGTGCTCACTTATTAATTCAATTTGCACTTATATCCCAAATTTTGTCTAGAATAGTACATCCTCCAGGCGAAGATGGCAGTGAATGCGAGAATGATGAAATGCACTTGTCTGAAGCAGACCTAAGAGATCTGCAGTCCGCAGTGACAAAACATAATAGAAATATTGAACTCGATTACCAAAATTTATCCGCTTTAAGCAAATTGGAAGAAAAATTTGTGCGTGCAAAGAGAGACTAGCGAAATCATCTCGTACGGCTAAACTGTAGATACAATACATTGATTACATTGAGACCTTACAGATGTTCATAAGAGCTGAACGAGAAGGAAATTGGAAGTTGCATCTCGTTGCAGTGTTCAGGATGTTACCTCTTTTTGCAGCAAAAGGCCATAATATGTTTGCCAAATACGGTCGCCTCTACCTACAGACGATGTTTGAATTACGTGAAACCCACCCATGGCTATATGATCAATTTCATTCGTATGACAATCATGTGCGACTGACTTCTGGTCATTGGAATGGATTGCCAACTGATCTAGCAATAGAACAATGCATGATGAGAGTTCTGAAAAGTCGAGGAGGACTAACACATGGAAGAGAAATGTCAGAAAACGTATGTGCAACGTGGATTCACAGTTTGCACATGTGTGGAGCCGTACATGACGCAATGACTAAACTGACGGGAACTGAGCATAGGCAGTGTTACCAACATGAAGATATGTTTCCGTCAAGAATAGCAAGAGACAATAAGGATCTGGAGTCTTTAATTACTTGGTTAGATTGTTACCCTCCCTTTTTTGAATTAGACTGTTCATTGAGGAACGTTGTAACAGGACTTTCTGTTGGCGACCAGACCAGATCAACTGTAATGATGCCGATAATGTTGGACGGACTATACAGATTTCCATAGATGGGAAGAAGTATGCCTCAGCTGTCTTGAAGAGAAGTGATCAAGTGAAAACCTTGTTGCATTTGGCCAAGAGCGTACGGATTGGAAGGAATCCATTCACATTGATGAATCAACTTTGTTTTGGAGACTGACTACTGTGATGGAAAGAGAGGAAAGCTTCATGAATCATTTCGTCTATGAACTTACTCAAATACCAACATCTCTATTTGAGGGCGAGTTCATGCGAAAAGGTACCAAAGCGGCTCTTTCGCGTGCTCTCACCCAAGACGTGGAGAATACACTTGATGTTCAGGAAGCAGTATGCGTTATTGATGGTGGTTGCTTGCTTCATCATGTAGTATGACCCAAGCTTGGAACTTGGGATGACGTAGCCAGTTTGTACTTGAACTTTTTGAGTAGCCATTTTGGACGAAACTGTGTAATCGTCTTGAACGGATATCTAAATGGTCCCTCCATTAAACATCATGAGCAGAAGCGTCGAGCTACACAGTCCGTTGTACCTGACGTTCACATTTCTTCTAGTACTGCAGAATACAAAAATCAACAATCTCTGCTCCGCAACGGAGGAAATGAGAAACGACTCACATTATTTCTGGCAGATAAGTTTGAAGCTAATGGTCATCAAGTGCACATGGCAACCAGCGATGCAGATACATTGGTAGTATCTACAGCTATCGCCTTAGCCCGAGTTCATCCAACTGTGAAAGTAATTTCGGATGATACGGACATACAGACGAGGCTTCGGGGAAACTACTCATGCAGATCTTGGTTAAGAAAAGATCACAATCTTCCTGTGTCTATGACATACATCAAATAAGGAGCCATCTTTCACCCAACGTAAGGCATCACATATTATTCATTCACGCAATGAGTGGTTGTGATACAACGCCTGCGCCGTACAACATCGGCAAATTAAAAACGCTTAAAGCTATGAACGCAGAAACACGTCAATGGGCAGACGTCTTTCTACTTCAGGACACAACAGCAGATATGATATCACAAGCAGGTCAAAAGTTCTTTGTGGCCTTGTATAGCGGGTCAAGTGAAAATAACCTCACAAAGCTGAGATATTCATTATATTTAAAGATGACTGCAACTCTCTCCAAACCACTTCCACAGTTGTTGCCACCGACGTGTAGAGCAGCACATTTTCATTCTCTTCGAGTTTATAGGCAGGTCCAGCAATGGAAAAATCTATCCATGGACGGACCAGACCCAATGCTGTGGGGTTGGAGTATTAAATCACAGCATTATGTGCCAGTTCAGACAGACCTGCCTTCAGCTCATGACAACGTACTTAAGATTGTGGTTTGTGGATGCAGACAGCTCAGCGAGAAGTTCTGTAGCACAAATCGATGTTCCTGTCGAAAGCGTGGTCGCACATTCGTTTCTGCATGCAAAAACTGCAGTGGAAGCGAGTGTAGCAATTGTGAAAAGGATTTGTCACTACAAACGGCCGATGACAATTATAACGAAGATGACGGCTGATCAGCAAATACTTTTGTGCGAACATTGTGCTCACTTTATGTCATTGCTTGGAAATGTTGACTAGCTACATTATAAGGAAAGAGTGTTGTGAAAGATATTATTTCAGTTACACTTTATAATAGATCTATGAATACCAGTAAAGTTAAGCATACGTTGTAAAGTTATTTGCTATGAAGAGTAAAAATAATGTTTTGAAAATAACTACTTTTCCAATTTAAGAGGCCATATTAAAAATGGCGGCAATATAAGGCAAATGTTTTAGTTCCATAAAAGGCCTCTAGTATTTTCTGAGAAATAAAGCAAAGTTTCTATGCCGAACAGTAATGGTGTTATAAAAATTTTAAAATTCGATAAGTCGAAATTCGTTGGCAGCCATATTAATGAGGTCATAAAAGATTGACCCCAGCTTGGAAATCATTGTCATTTTGCCAATTTAGTCTCTTTATATTCCTTAACACACAGGCAAAAAATCATTTCTATAATAATTTATTCTAGGTGATTTCCTATTTTGACTACTCTAATAGGTCTTCTACTGTTTTAAGAAAAAAAAACTTTTGTGTGTTTAGCTTTTTATTTTCAACTTCATACAAAACAAAATTTTGGGAGTTGGCTGGCTGTCATATATTTTAGCAAGTTTTATGAAGTTGTGAAGGGAATTAGAAACATGAGCACATAGCTACAACCAGCCATTGATACATACGTACATATCTTTCAGATTACATTTTCAAGTTTAAGTTTTCATAACTGCTACACTATTCTCTGCTACACTATCTATGATGTTGTCTACATCAATACATTGAAACATTTCCTTCTCCACTGACATAAGCATCAAGGATTCCAACTGAGGATATAGTCGTTCTCAGTCTGTTTTTTTATTAACTTGAACACAGAAAAGCTTCTTCCGCATGCTACCTGTGTAAAAGAAAGTATGAGTATGTACTTGTAGATAAATCCTATGTTACAATAAGTTCCTGTCAAAAGATTATACATACACAAAAGTCTGTAGCAACAAACACAATAGTCCTGATATGAACGAATACATTTTTCTTCAGAGTGAAGTCATTCGGAGAGAGATATGTAGTTTCTACCTCTTCTACTAATTCCATTACATCATACTCATCTAAAGGGGACTGTTTCAGTCTCTCCCAATGATTAGCTAAACTGTCAGTTCAGTTCTTAATAGATCTGCTGTGATATGTGACTTAAAATATGCCAATGTGTTAGCTAAATGTTCAATAGCAGGTGGTTGAAGTCCTCTGCTTCTAATATCTTGGAAACATTTTGGATCAAGAATAGCTACGTTAGTAAAGAAAGCACAATTGTTCATATCAAACCGCCTTGACAAGCTCGTGTTTACTGTCTACAATAACCCTAAAAACTTGATATTTATAGGCGTCTTCTGGGTCAGATACAAGTTCATCAGGTGCTAATTCTCCATGCATCATTTTCATTTTCTTTCGCCTTTTCTGTGAAAGAGTAGTAGTAACAGCAATGATCAGATCTTCTTCAAGTAACTTACAAGGGAAGGTCACGAATTGGCTCAACTGAGATCCGAACGAGACAATTGTGTTTCCATTTGATATGTTATAAATAGACGAATCCCAAAGTTATAGTTCCACCGGGCGGAATATCCCGAGTTAGAACATATTTTGTAATGTAAAAGCTATTAGCTGAGAATGGTTTGAACCGGGTCATTTGTTCGGAAACTGTTGGTAGATAAAAAAAAAATCTCAACGAACACGTACTGCATAATTTTCAAGGGTACACTTTTTGAGGTAAAAAAGTTTGCCCCAGTTCCCAGATGGGGTCCAACTCAAAAGTTTTAAATGGCAAGGGGGTTAAGTAGCACATCATTTGAAAGCTGTTGCGAAATGAAAGAAGATGGGGCAAATCTTGACTCTACGATAATTCTATGCAAAATGGCGATGAGCCAAAAAGTAAACAGGAACTTAATTGAAAAGTCCATGGCTCCCTTGAATCCAAGATGGTCGCTTAAAATCTATGTCGAACGTATAAACACAAGGCACTCCAAACTGCTGAAGCTAGGATAACAAAAGTTGGCATGAATCTTGATCAGTAAGGGTAGATGACAAAAAGATTCGAAACGTTCAAAAACGCGACATTTTCAGTTCAAAATGCCACACTATGTATCACACGCACGCCCAGCTCAAACCATTGGAGCTGGAGAAGCAAAATGTGGTATTTACATGTATTGTCAATAGCAGATACCCACAAAAAGTCAAAGACGTATAATCTATAATCCAAATGGCGTGACAAATGAGTTTCTATACAAACGCTGACAATTATGTTGCATCTGAGAATCATGTTGCACCTTCATTCATTAGACCCGCTGAAATAAAGAAATTTACGAGTGACCAGACCGAAGTACAAAAATTATTGCCACCAGGCGGCACCTCTAACCGCCGCAGCAGACGATTGGAAGCATCATAGAATGGAGACTACTATTGTTTTTTGTTTTTATTTTATTTACCATTTCGATTATTTCTTCTTTCTTTGTTATTCTTACTTTAGTTTTCCATCCTGTTTGTATCACATATAAGTTAGTCCGTCATTGCGAATTCTTCTTTCACTTCACAACAGCTTTTAAATGATATGCTACTTAACACATCTTGCCTTCGAAACTTTTGAGTTGGACACCACCTGGAACCCTTGGTCAAGACGTTTTAACTTTAAATTGTTATACTTTAACCCTTTGGGGATCCTATGGTACAATTTTGTACCATACGCGTTTTCCATGGTACATTGCGTTATTTCTCTTCTATTTGAGCTTTTTCGTCCGTTTTTTTTTCCAAGTCCAGAGGCCTTGTAGAAGACATTACGTATGGTTTCAGACCGTCCTGCGTCCAGACATAGGAGGTGATGACGTCATAAGTCAAAAATTTCTTTTCTCATTTTCTAAGCCTATGTTCAATATTTTTTGGCGGGCTTATTTTTCTACGTAGAAGATTGAAATTTTGCACAAACATTCAGTCCACCGAGTAGTATTTACCAGATTTTTTGTTCCGATCTCAGTGCTAAAACAGGGGGGAACCAGAGGGGCAATGGGGTGAAAAAGGGATATTTTTACCCCCAAAATCCCGTTTCTCGTCATTTTTTCGCCTCACATACATGATGGGGACACGTGAGTCATACCGTCTGAAAGGCAGTTCCATTCTGAAGAGAATGACGGTCGAATCATTGTCCTAGGTAATTAGGGACGTCTCAGGGATTTTTTGAAAAATATACTTCTATATAGGGAAAAATGGGACATGGTGGGTATATTTTTTGGCGGGCTTACTTTTGCACCTAGAAGATTGAAATTGTGCACAAACATTCAGCCTACCTAGTAGTATTTATCAGATTTTTTCAGATCTCTGCGTTAAAACAGGGGGGTCCAGAGGGGGGAAAAACTGAAAAAAGGGATTTTTAGACCAAAAATATCCCGTTTTTCAGGATTTTCCCGCCTCACATACATGATGGAGACACGTGAGTCATACCGTCTGAAAGGCAGTTCCATTCTGAAGAGAATGACGGTCGAATTATTATTCTAGGGTAATTAGGGACGTCTCAGTGATTTTTTTCAAAATATACTTCTGTATAGGGTAACATGGGGAAATTTCTGAATTTTTTTCTGGCGGGCTTATTTTTGCACCTAGAAGATGGAAATTGTGCACAAACATTCAGTCCACCGAGTAGTATTTAACAGATTTTTTTCAGATTTCTGCGTTAACACAGGGGGGTCCAGAGGGGCTAAAAGTTGAAAAAAGGGAAATTTAGACTAAAAAATCCCTTTTTTCTGCAATTTCCCGCCTTAGATACATGATGGAGACATGTGAATGGTACCGCCTGAAAGGCAGTTCTATTCAGAAGAGAATATGAGCGACACATGACCCTAGGGTAATTAGGGATGTCTCAGGATTTTTTTCCCTGAGATCATAGTGTTTTGTGGTAATTTGGGGCATGGTGGGAAATTTTGATAAAATTTCTCCCTCTCTTACTATTCAAGATAGAAACTTGAAATTTGGCACACACATTCAGTATACCAAGTACTATTTATCAGATTTTTTGTAGATGGCTACGTTGACACAGGGGGGTCCAGGGGGGGCCAAAGTTCGAGAAAAAATATTTCCCTCCGAAACTTTCACTTTGACATTTTTTCCCGCTTCTGGTATATGTTATGAGCATGCAAGTGGTACCATTTGAAAGCCAGCTCTGTTCTGAAGAGGATGAGGTATGAACCATGATCCTAGGATAAATAGTGACGATACAGTAGCTGCTTGACTGAAAGTCTAAAAAATAGCCCAAAAAGCCAGGATCCGGAAAGGGTTAAAAATAATGCCACACATGCTTTCCTGTTTTCAGATTTGTCTCACCATTTCCGATTTATAGGGGTGGCCATGGACTTTTCAGCTAAGTTTTTGTTTACATTTTGGCTCGCCGCGCCGCCATTTTGAATAGGGTTGTTGTAAAGTGTCGAGACTTGCTCCATCTTCTTTGATTTAAAAACTGCTTTCAAATGATGTACTAACCCCCCTTGTCATTTGAAACTTTTGAGTAGGACCCCGTCTAGGACCCTGCGGGGGCTATGGGGCAGACTTTTTACCCCAAAAAGTGTGCTCTTAAAATGATGTAATACGTATTCCTTGAGTTTTCTATCTACTCAAGCGTTTCCGACCAAATGACTCGGTTCAAACTATTCTGTAAACTAATAGCTTTTACCGTACATTACAAAATATGTTCTTCCTCACGACATTTCATCCGCTGACACGTATAACTTTGGGATTCGTTTAGTTATAATATATCAAATACAAACACAATTCTCTTGTTCGGATCTCAGCGGAGATGGCCTTCCCTTGTTAACTTTTGCCCATTCAATGAATATTTTCGCTTCATCCTTGATTGTTTCAAAACATTCTCTAAGTTCCTGTAACGTTTTGGGAGTCACTTTCACCAAAATAAAGAACACTGTTGTATTTCGAAAGTGGAGGCGTATTACCTCAGGAAAGGAACTAATTTTTGAATTGGAAAGTAAGAAATTAATTATTTTGACTGTTCAATAGGTCTACATTTTAAAAATGGTTTATAGATATAGCCTACATCTTTTGATTTTTCCATACTGTACTGTCTGAAAGCCTTTTAGATCTACTGGTCCCTGTGGAAAGCTCCACAACTCCACTATGGCCAGTCCGCCCCTGAGTATAAGGTATTAAATTTGTCGTGATAGGTGGAGTTGGCAATTTATGCTGACCATGCGTGGGCGGTTGGTGATAGAACGAGATATTCATATTAACCAGTGCAGTAAGACAGTCGAGTAGCAACAATAACCGAAGTTCCCTTATCGTTTGTCGAATTAAGGCTGAACTGAAATGGTATTGAAAGTACGATAACATTCACGAGGTGCAACGGCAGTGGCAGAGAGAGGGTGCTGGTGTAATTTTGGCGCACGGCATTTTGGAAGATTTACAGGTAAAATTGAATACTTTGTATGAAAAGATATATTCATAAAAACATATTTCTGTAGGCGACAAAATTTTATACAAAGTTATACAGCTGTATTTGAGGTTTACAAGTGTGGGGTTACTAATGTAATATCATTACAAGTGCTTTACGATGGATAAAATAAGTGGGGCATATGAAGGATGACTCTGTTAGATGTTATTTTCCACCGGCGGTGTATTTCTGTATAGTGTACAGAAGCTATATTTTATGTTTACAAGTGAAACGTTATTAATACAAGTCATGACAAGTGCTATTGAAACTCATATATTTGCCAAAATCCACTTCTTTTTCACTATCCTCGCTTATGCGTATGCCCACCATCGCTGACGCGCCTGTTCCCTTCGGAGACCCACCAGTTTCGCGCTACCTCTGACTCGGTTAGATAGCATTCGTGCTTTTTAGTGGCCACGTAGCACAGGTTGGTTTGTGCTTTTGCACTGTGGTTCTTATGCTGTACATCCGGAAAACATATTTATACGCAAATCGAAAAGGAATAGTAACTTTTCAAGAATTATCTTTGGTGACCCCCTTGAATATTATCTATGCCAAGTGTGATATTTTCATGTCGCCCAGCGCAAACCTTTTAGGAGACAATAAGAAGGAAATTAGTGAAAGAATTACAATTTTTCAACAATTATTTCTAGTGGTGCGCCAAAACACCTGCACGAGAGAGAGTTTGGAACATCACCACTAACACGTTGAGCAATTGCCCACATTCGCGATAAATTCGAGGCCAACGGAACAGCTAAAGATGTGCACAAGAAAAGATCTGGTCGACCACGAACAGTTATATGTGCGGCGTTAAGTGTTACGGTGTTGCAACATTTCACACAATCACCGTAAAAATCCCAAGAAGAGCGCAAAAGTGAAGTGAGCCGGTTAAATGTAAGATCCATTCTAAAGAGGGCAAAGTGGAAAATATACAGTCTAAGATTTGTACACGCGATGAATGAGACGACCCAGATCGAAGGATGAAGTACTGTGAATAGTTTCAGCAGGTGATTGGGGAGGATGCGAAATTTGCAGGGAAGTTGACGGATGTGTAAACTGACGAGGCGCAATTCAAACTTAACCATTCCAATTGTCGGGGCTCCTGAAAATCGTGACAGAGGGTCTGTCGAAGAGGTTCTATTGGGTATCCACCTTGGTCTCCTGATTTGTCCCCTCTGGACTTCTAAATCTGCTGGACCGTCAAGAATGACGTGTATCGACCAAAAAAAAAAAAAATCGACGAGCAACGTAAATAGAATAGTCATGTGCTGCCACCACACTAGATTCACCATCAGCCATAGTTCGGTGTGCAATTCGCGCTATGGCTGTTGCATAGAAGCTGTTGGTGGCCATTTCGAACATATACCATAACCTTCTCCCCGTGCCAAAAATTGTCACGTCAAGTCAAATTGGTCACGAGATAGGGACTAGCAAACAATGAGTACATTTTTTGGGACCCTTCTGTTTGTATAATTTGTGTTTGACCATGTTGTTGACAGTTTCGGATTTTTCTTATCAGTAAGTATAACGAAAAGAAAACTTAGGTGGTGACGCTGACCTGACATCAAATGTATATTATCTTAATTTAAAATATTTCAAAATGATCTAAATTATTTTAAACAATTAGGATACATTTACACTAAATTATGTAAGCTTTGAAATTTTCGTTTGTGCTCTTAATATTTATAGATTATATGTAAGATGAAGTGGCATCACTGGCTTGATAGTATTCTAGTGAAAAATTTACTACCACTCGAAGTATTTTAAGGATTTTGTCAGTGACAGCCTTCGAGTGCACATAATATTCCGTTGGTACTGTGCAGAGGAAGGGAGTCAAGTGGAACTTTCTCCACTTTCTTCAAATTGGCTTCACGAAGTATTTACATCGCTTTTCTTTGTACATGTATTTATTCACACATCCACTTCTTCCTTTATACCTTTTCTTGTTTTCATTATACATTTCTCAGTTTCTCCATCTTTTTAGCCTTGTCCATCTGGGTACTTAAGATCTCTTTCACTGTCTGAACTTCTCTCCTGATTTTGATTTTTTCCCAATTTTGACATTTTCTTTACCTCGTTGTGACCTTTACTTTTAGACACTTTAATTCCCATTTCAAAAATCCTCCTCGTGAAATATGCATAAGAAGATTTATATTTGTAGCCTATATGAATTATGTTCGAGGCACTTATTTAACCGTTAGTGCTTTTGGAGAAGAAGAGAATTATTTTAAAAAGATTAAATATAATCTAATCGACTGCGCTTGATTTTCATTTGATAGCACAAGCAAATTAGGTTCTAAATTTGATAATGATAGTAATATTTTTTTTCTCTTGACTTGCCCTCTCTTTGTTATAATGTTAAATCTTGAATTGGCAATTCTAATTATGACATAAACATTCGCTGACTGGACTGGCAACTTTGCTTAATATATTTACGTCTGTCATTTGTTTATCAACTAAACAAGATAAGTCTTTTATCTGGAACTTTCCTGTTTACGTGAACAACTGTGATTGTGTGGTAATAATTTCAGTAATAAGTGGAAAATGGCTTCCAATAATACTTTTGGTTTAACTAAACCAGTAAATGAAGATAGTGCATCGAAAAGTGAGGATAAAGGAAAATATAAGCCTAGTGAAAAAATAAACAGTGAGCAGCAGCAAACTCTACCAAAGGTAGAATCGAACAGTGGTTTTGTGAACTACAATCGTACATGGAGTGGACTTACTGAAGTAGTTCAAAATGCTCAGCCACAGACTGCATCTAAACTCAATCACTTGTACAATATATTTACTGGTAAACAAAGTGGTAACCAGCAATCCAATATTGAAGCTAGTGACCGTGCCACTTCATCTGGCATTTCAACACCAGATAATGCATCAAACGAAGTACTTGATGGGTTGTTAAAACTGGTCGGTAATTTAATTAAAGAGAACAATCATTTACTAGAAAGTAAAAAAGATGAAATTAGTAAATTAGAAAAGAAAATTCATCAACTTGAAATCCAGCTTGCAGATGAACAGAAGTCAAAACAAGAAATTAATGATCACATTGCAAGAAAGATAGATTATGCCGCTAATAGGGTTGAAATTGGCGTGACAAAGTTGCGTGAAGAACAAATAGCTGAATATCAAATTCAAATGAAAGTAGAGGAACGAGTCTTTCAAAAAATTGATGATGTTTCTCGGCTGTTGGAAGATAAAATAGAAGGGATTAAAGAAGTATATTCAGCTCAAAGTGGGTTGGCACGAAGCTCATGGAATGAAAGTATGCGGAAAATGGAAGTAGTCGTTAGTTCTCTGAAAGATGAAATCAAAACTTTAGAGGACAAATTTGCGGGTGAATACAAGAGAATACAGAGAATTGCTGAACTACAGGAACAGGAAATTAAGACTGTGTCGTCTCTTTCTGAACAGTTCAAAACTCAGATGATGCAAGTTGAGAAATTTAGGCAGAATATTGTTACTGTTAAACGAGAATTTGGAGAATATATATTTGCAACAAGCGTACAAGACACGGTAAACAAGATCAGCAAATTAAACGGTGTAATAAGGCTCTTGAATGAAAATAGTACTCCGAAACGGTCTACAGTTCTTGAAGCAATATCTGAATGGGAAAATTTCCTAAAAGCTTTGAGTCAAATGAGGTCACAGTTTCAAGAAATATTGGCTGTTCAAGAACAGAGTATCAATACTGTACCTGAAATAGGTTTACCAAAATACCATGTAAGCCACCTTGTCCTCTTGATAAGCTGATCGACGAATTACTAGAAACTCAGCATGATCAAATGAATGCTCGCGGAAACTCTGAAGGAACTCATTCATTAGACTCTAACGTATCCTTGTTAGACTGCAGCATTCCTTGGTCTGTGAACTTAGTTGTCAACAACCAGTGTTCAAGTCCTGTGTCTCCCCGAAGTACTGCTGGAAACTTTACTCCTGTTACTTCTAAAATTCCAAGTGTTGCAACGGTAACCTCACAAAATACAGATTTTCCCCAAGGTGTCTTGGTACGACCTCAAGAGAAGAATGAACTTGGTAATAATAAACCAGTAGGTGCAACTAATTTAGTGGATAGTGGTTCACATTCTGTTGGTGCTGAAAGTAAATCAGTTTTTGATGGAATGAAAAGTGATGATAAAAAGGCAAGTGGTGTAGTCGAAGTCTCTGCAGGTAAGAATGGAGAAATCAGAACGTGTGAAGGTGCGACTGGAAAGAAATCCGATCCTGTTGCTGAAACAGGAGAAGATTCCGTGGGAAACAGAGATGGTAAGGCTAAAAACTTATCAACAAAAATGGAAGCAGATGCTATGGCCAAGGCGTTATCCAGTTACCAAAAGTTGAAGCATGAACTTTCCAAGAGATTTCCGGATATAAGTGAGAAGGAAATGGCATTGTATGTTAAGCTTGCACGAAAGAAAAACAACAATACTCTCACTGGCTTAACAATTGAAAATATTGCTGAATTGGTTAAACGTATTGTGCAAGAAAGAAAGGGTAATTAAGGATATTACGCATGCTTTAAACAATGCAAGTGACTTTATTCAATAATTCAATTACATGAACTTAATTACTGGTATCTTTATTATTTATGTCAATGTGTTAGTAAATGAAGATCGGTTTGAATTTATTAGTAAATACATTTCAGTGTTAGGCTTTATGCGTACTTAAAAAAATTACAGGCTTTATGCCTACTGTAAAAAAAACTAATAGTAAGTAATTTGAATTTCGGAAATTAAGTCAAATTGAAAGTAATTGAAGAACAGCTGTTACCTCCTCTTAAGCATAATGCTTTGATGAAAACAAATTAGGTTAGTAGAATACTTTTTCAGAATATTAAAGAAACGTAGTTAATCGTACTTTACGTTTGATAACTCTATATAAAATTTGCAGTGTAATATCGTTTGACATGCATTATTCCTTATACAGTAGATTTCGACAGTGAATAACTTAAGATATTCCGAGTGATCACAATGTTTCCTTGTTTTTTGTACGAAACTATATGTATTTAAAATACAGAAGTATTTTAGGTGACACAATTGATTCTGTAACTGTTCATACTGTAAATTGTGTCATGGAAACTTCACTTTGTGAACTAACTTTGCATACAGAATGCAGGAAAGCCATTGTTTTTAATACCGTAGTAATCTTTAATAACTCATCCCTATATGCTGCTCTGTAGTTTGCATTGAATATCAATCACAATTCAATAGGAGATTAGAAGACACAAGTACGAACATCTTACTTTCAAATTAATAATTCTAATATTTTTGAAAGATTCGATTCACACAACTTTGGAGCTGGTAATTAAATTTTAAATAATAGTTCTGTTCTTCAAAAATCTCCAATTTCGGATTCATGTAATATTTTATTATAATTCATTATTGTCAAGATTTCAGTGTTATGAAACCGCTACTACTTCAATATCAGAATAGCTTAGGTGTGATTTTTGAACGTCCTTATTTAGTGTGTAATAATGTCAGACTTGAATAAAATTCATGACATATGTAAAACTCAATTTCTTGAATAAATATAGAAAATTACGTAAGTATAAGGAAATAAAAAATATTAACGTTTTCTTTAAACAACGTTCCAACACTTATTATTATTAACTAATGTTGTGGTGTGTTTGATTCACTGCTCCGATTCACTTGAGTCATCGTCATCAAATCTTTGCTAGTGGAAACTTTGTTTACTGAAATTGTATAATACTATTGAGAAGTATGATGTGTCATTTTATTAGAAATTGAAGTTATAACATTAGAAGTCTAGTTTCCAATGTTCAGATCTAGAATTTTCTTTCTCACTAGTCTATTAGTTGAATTGATTGCAAAAAGAACTTGAGCCATATGTTTGTGGAACAGTGTTCAAACTTTAGAAACATTTGCATCTATATGTACAGATAGAACCGCTTTCCATGAACACGTAACATTGTCAATATGAGAGTGATTAAAAAGATAAATTCAGAATGGCGCTTCTGTATATGTCGTTAAATTTTCAGTTCATCTGGAACATGTAAAGTAGATAATGCAGTTTCTGCAATCATCAATTCAATTAACTCAATATGTACAGTGCATAGATACAAGTCAGTGACGAATAACATGCAGCAATTACTGGTAGTCAGTTTGGGATGATAACATGCTAGTACACAATTCTAACATGCACAATATGATATACTGTACAGGATTTGTGCGGAAAGTAGCAGGACTGAATTATATGTATATATATATATATCAACATTTTGACACACCGACTTAATAATTTTCAAAATATACCCCTTCTGCATCAACACAGCGTTTCCAGCGACTCTGTCAATCACTGAAGCTCCTTGGAATGCAGAAAGTGGAATGCTCTTCACTTCCCTCGTTATGGCCTCTTGAATGATCTGGACCGAGCCGTGGTGTCGTCCTTTCATGATCCTTTTCAGTCGGGGCGAAGAGGAAGAAGTCTGCAAGAACGACATTTGGGCTGTAGTGTGGCTGGGGAAACAGTATGATGCCATGTTTGGTCAGGAAGTCCATGACAGCAAAGGCGGTATAGCTAAACGCATTTGCGTGATTAAGATTCCATGATCCAGCGATTGCTGAACGGACGCGGGCCACTCGTTTTCTGAGTTTCAGGTACTTCCACGTAGAATGCAGCATTCATAGTCTGACCAGGCGGTACAAACTCTTTGTGAACACTCCTTTGCAATCAAAATTTATGATCAACATCGATTTAATTTTCGACTTGCTCATGCTGGCTTTCTCAGGGCGAGGTGAGGCGCTCAGAGCTTTGACGCTTTGTCGCGGGGTCGTACTCAAAAAGCCACAAAACTTCACCGTGTAACGCTGCTCTAACTAACGAGATAATAAGGAACCTTGAAAGCAGTATACCTTAAATTCAATCTATACTCCGTGAAGACTTGGAGACGACTGATGACTGTTACGCTGGTAGCTAAGTTCCAACATCACCCAACCAACACAGTAACATTCCCCTTCTTCACCACATTTTGTCGGGAAAAATCAGTCCACTACTTAACGGACAAACCCTGTATTTGCCATAAATTAGTATTTAAATATTATGTTTTTCCAATGCGGGGTTGGCAAAAGAATAAAATTAAGAGAGTCGTATTCAAGCCAACGTTTTTTTTTTTTTCTGCAGCCAAAAGGTATATCCGAGAGTACTAAAAAGAGTAGGTACTACACTGTCACCATAAACTTCTTTGTGTGTTACGTCAATTTGGAGACATTTCAGGAGCAAAAGCACGATTCAACTGCTGCGCAGAACATCGTCGGTTTTCATACATGTCTCAATATTGAGAATGTTATCGTTTTTGTAGCATAAGAACAGTGTAGTGCAGAATTCAAAACCGCCGACTTCTTTGGCTCTCGGTCAATTGATCCTGCATCCATTTGTCCATCTCTTTCGCGCTTTCTACTTGACCCAAATGCCATGTGACGGTTGAATAATAAGCTTGAGTTCCCTCGCAACCTCTCATATCCCTTTCCATGGATCTACTACTTCAATTCATTATGTTAACAGCAGAGCGCATCCGTTACTTTCTTTGTCTTTCAGATGTAAATCCCCACTACAAAACTTTTAAAAATTACGGTGCACTTTGGATTCATCCACATTACCTTTACTCCAGCATTAATGTTCATAAGTAGACTCGGTGTAAATCCATTTTGACGTACCTTTTCATGCTAGAAAATCGACGAAAGCACAGACATGTCTTATGGCTTGTATATATAACAATAAAGAGCGTAATATAAGCTTTCAAAGTATATATGACAAGGTATCAGACTACATGTTTCGTAGCACATTCATATGTCAAAGTGAAGATACCCAAAATGATGTATTAATTTTGCAACAACCCAATAATTATTTAAAATTAAACATGTAATTAGCAATTATTAATACTTTCCATATCTTTGTAAATGTGCATGCAGAAGGTCGTTTCAGCTTTATGATAACAAATCTGGCTCCCTTACCAGCTAAAGAAATACCGCGACACTACCAGCGTTTTCGCTCGATGTATTTTAAGATATCTGAATTTCTAATAAAGGAAACCCGTTGAAGCACGTTTTGATTAAGTCTGCTCCATTTCTCTTAACAGACTTTCTCAAGACCTTCGAGTATGCCGTTTCAATAACCGGAAACCAAGAGAAATCCACGAGTTATGCATAAATAGATTTCACAGGAGTGTCTGTAAAAGTGATCACATGAACTCCCATTTCACGTGTACGTCACTGTTGACTTCGTCGTGTGATTAGATGTCTTGTCCAGGTGAATGAGAACGTGAGGTGTTTTGCTGCCATGTAGGATTGAAATATCATTGAGTAATTGCTCCAAAATGTTCGTCTGATTAAGCTGCGCTGATTTTAACCTTTTTGTCCAATCTGCGTAGCAAGTGTATTATCATAGCAGGACCACCAACAACCATAAAGCCGTATGGAAAACGTTTCGTATATTCATGTAGCAAGTCAAATTACGAAACCTCTGAAATTACGGAAACGACAGATTTTTTTTTTTTTTTTTTTTTTTGTCAATTTATCACATTTCGACAGATACATCTATGCCTTGTTCAGAGTCACTACAAACCTCACCTTTCCCCTACAAGATGACATTCGTACAACTTTCGACTGTTCTCTTCTCCAAGATATGTAAGGGATAGACAATATTAACGTAGCCTTAAGCTTCTTTAACAGATGTAAATCTTCCGCAATTGTGGTATTTACAGTCACGGCTGAACGTTGTAATGCTCCTGCTATTGTTCTTTGAGTCGGTAGGTTCTTACATCGCACCAAGAAACACTTTCTGTGTTTACTACATTGAGTACGCCCAACTTTCGATACCTACGATACTCAATGTTGGAGGGTCCAACAACATCAGAGGTGTGTTCCTTCTGTTTGGGTTCAACATAATGTTGATCCGTTTCTTTGACACAAGAATACTGTTGCTACACACAGTTTACCTATTTGCCTATAACTATAACTAGTGTCGGAAAGGGCACAATTCTAGTCCTCCCAAAATGTCCCAAGTCAATATACAACACATTTAAACTACCTGCAATAAGTTCTTGGACATGTTTATGCGTCTTGCTTTCTATCGATTTGAATTCATTAGCACAAACTTAAAACAACCCCCTATAGCATGTTTGATTTGAACAATTATCAATAGGAAATTGTGACATTTTAAACGAGTTAGAGTAAAGTGTATTACGAGGAATCAGAAGTACCTAGGTATGTAGGTCATCCACAAAAGTAAATAGGATAGTTGATGCATATACATATAAATATATATTACGAGGATGACAAAACGTTACAGAAGGAAACAACTTTCAACCTTCTGAATCAAATTAATACGAAGATGGCGAAACACGATATTTCACGTTTTGGTCATTGTTCTATTTATGTGCTCCAGTAGTTGGCCACATTGATATTCGTGTGTATATATTGTATAGTATGCTATTTTCTTTTGTCGATGATTGTAGAACTGCATTTGAAAACCTGGAACTTCATTAAATAACAAGTTTATACAAATTGTGATCGTAACCGAAATTTACGGTAAAATTATGCCGATTATCGCAAGCTGAAACGCAAGTGTTGCATTGAGTCTCGCCTGCTTTTTGCTAATGAGTTAAATATATTAATGATGTATCTTGTAAGAAAATCTCGAAAACAAGATGTGCTTCCTTGTTGTTTGAGTTAATTCATTGAAGATACTGTGGATGAAAGTGCAGAATTATCCTAAGAAAAGTTGTGCCCAATTCCTTTAATCCGCTGTAATTTAGTAAGAGTACTTCTGTGCTGTTCCACATTTAAATGTTACAGTTCGACTTGGCTCGAGACAACTAATACAATGAAAATTGTTTAAGTTGTCTGCGTGTGGTTAAAAAAAATATCAATTTACGTAAGTGCCCAACCAGTGAAGCAAATTTATTAAGCGTGACTGACACTAAATAATAATAGAATATTATATTTTTTTGCATAATTACAATTATGCGGTCAAATTAAGCAGGTGGTACACATACAAGTTTTATTTTATTAAATAATAGTTTAGCTAAAGATAAAAAATAGTTAGCTGTGTAGTGCAGCTGCTATTACCTACTGAGATTAAAGCACACAATACTGTTACGCATCAGAATTACTGAAGTACAAATAAATTTTCAGCGTTCATCATTACATTTTAACTCCCCAAGTTCTTTTCAGATAACTTGTACTTGTGTCCTTAAGTAGAAATGTGTACAACAGATTTGTTGATTGATGAAATAAAGTTCTTTTCAGTGCCAGGATTATATAAGACGTGGACCTATAGGTTAATGTGGAGACCAAATCCATTCCACCGGTAATCAGACCCATTTCTCTAGCACCATCCGAGAACGCTATTTGCTACGCTGAAGTATCTATACAACAAATGCGTAATCCAATGAGAAAATGCTTAACATTCTATTATTCGATACCTGAATCTCATGTTCGATCCTCGACAGCAAGTATGGCTTGAGATTCAAATTAAACTGTAGTGCGATGTGGCATGTGGTCTCCGTACAGAAAGGGACTTTAAAGTCCAATACACAACGAGTGAGTATCCCGATCTCTATTGAACAGATCGTACCCATACTTTACCTATAGAATATTTTTTAAAGGAACTTAACCGACAGAATTTATAGCAGAGGATTCCACAATCATGTATAAAACAAAAAAGCATATTAATGTATGCTGCTTTCTGTCGTAGATGACTGTGCAACATTTCCACAAACTATAATGTATTATATGTAGTTTCTACCAGAATATAAAATAAAGCACAACTTAAATGGAACCAGTGAAATCAGCGCCAGCAAGCGTTTTGCGGCTGAACTACTAAATGTAAGTTTGTGTTCCTTTGGCTTGTTCCATCTTAACATCCATTTTCGTCACCAAGAGTGTATGGCACAGGCCATACTGCTTAGATTGGGATCTGAATTCTACCTGGATTTTATCCGAGATTTAATCCCTCGGCTGAATTGAACCCGGGACAACGCATATAGGAAGCACAGGTATTAACCTCTTGGCCACGAAGAGAGACTTCTGTGCTTCTGTAATAACTTTTGGTTTGGAGATTGCTACGAAAGTGCTTACTATAAATAACTAGCAGCGTTCACCCCGCTTCGCTGGGGTCACCCCGGAACGCAATAAACTTTGTTACTTAGATAATTTTTACTTTTTCGCTTTCAAGTGATATGATAAAAACCATAGAAGATTGGAGTAAATGTTAACATTATATCGCCTGTCATTTATGTTAACCCGCCGAGTGACACGGTCATGTGGGTTGCATATAAATACGGTTAGATTTAGCTATGATGAGCTAACAAAGGATTTGTACGTTATGGACACTTGAATGGTCAATTATCTCAAGACACTGGTAATTGAAAATTAAAGTGATATGATAAAAACCATCTAGGGTCCAAATCTTAATAACCCCCCAAAAATGAAAGAAATTGGTTCAGCCGTATTAGCGTGATGTGCTAACAAAGGATTTGTACGTTCTCTTTTATATATATAGATAGATAATAATAATAATAATAATAATAATAATAATAATAATAATAATAATAATAATAATAATAATAATAATAATAATAATAATAATAATAATAATAGGTATTCTGCCATTATTAGCAGGTCACTTATCGCAACTGAGAAGTTTCCATGCTTCACGGTTTTCATCTAACCTCTGTGAAGACTATAGATAAAATATTTCGATATTGAAAAAAAAAAAAAAGTTTATATTTTAACTATCTTATGCAACTCTGAATTTCGCAAAGTAACATTCATCTCATCTTGAGAAGTGAAAAGAGTTGTTTCTTTTATGCATGAGTCTTGGCATGCTTCCAGTAGCTCTCTTATTGTTGCTTGATGAATTGATATGGTTTGAAATCATGGGGAATACTTTTCAATATTCTGTTAGATTGATTCCGAGCAGAGACGAGTAACCAATTTTAGAACAGAAGCGTTGAATTGCAGAAGAGCAATTTACGAACTAATGCACAATGCATGTATATGTAGTATAACATTTATTTTCCTGCTTTCTACGGACATACTTTCTTGCAGGAAGTACTGCATATTCTCATATGATGGAGTTTATAATAAAGCAGTTATATTGCTTTTTGTTTCATTGTATGATATTTTGATTTAATTTCTTGAATGAAATTACTTGGATCCTTCGATAGTTTCAGTTCTTTTTTCTATGTTCACCAGTGAAGGTTGAACTAGTACTTTCAGTTGTTTTATATCTTATCTCGTACGTTATCTTTGTAAAACAAACATTTTACTTTGGTATACTAATTTCGCAAACGCCGTATTATTCATAAGTGATCAAATTCTGAGAGATGTAGAATATGTGTTATTCCTTGTGGATAGAATAACAAAAAGATGTGTGTACTCAACTTAAAACTCTATCCTAACTATATTCTTCAAAAGGGCTGCGGTGGCTCAGTGGTAGAGCGTTCATTTCTGGTGCATGGATCCTTGGTTCGATCACAGCTCGCGCCAAGTGGGCTTTATGGTGAACAAACACGATGTAAGTGGGTTTTCTCAGGGATGTCCCGTTTCCTCCCACTCCTTCATTTCTCATCATCACCGTCTCCTTTATCCTAACCGGCATAACTGTGGATATAAAACTTAAAACCTCCGTTTGCGCATGTGCGAAAAATTGCCAGGAAGAGTGACGTCAGTCGTGTGGGGCTGTGTGCAGTAGTTCAGTAAACAGTGAGCAATGGAAGGAGAAAGTTGTGTTGCACTTCACTCGTACGCTATAACAATTGAAAATGAACGCTATAATAGAATAATAATAATAATAATAATAATAATAATAATAATAATAATAATAATAATAATAATAATAAAAACTTGCAAATGTGAAGTACGTGCTGTAATACGATTTCTCAGTAGGGAAAAACTTTCGGCAGCTGCGATTCACCGCGAACTGTGTGCTGTTTACGAACCAAATGTGATGAGTGAAGGTGGAGTACACGAATCGTGTCCCATGTTTAAAAATGAACGAACTGACGTGCACGATGCGGCAAGGAAAAAAAATGAAATGAAATCTTTGAGTTTTATGTCCCACGGTTATGCCGGTAAGGCTAAAGGAGACGGTGATGATGAGTGATGAATGAAATGGTGGAATGAAGAAAGTGGGAGGAAACGGGAGAACCGCGAGAAAACCCACGCACGGGGACTGGGATCGAACCCGGGACCCCAAGCACCAGAGGTGAACGCTCTACCACTGAGCCACCGCGGCCCCAGATGCGGCAAGGAGTGCCCATCTGTAGCCACCCTATAGCCCATATTTGGTACCGAACGGCTACCATCCATTCAAATTGAGACATATGAAACAGTGGTTTGCGTCGCACCGCATGGCAATGACAATGCACTTCACAATGCTGTTAGTGGGTGGCGGGATTTTTTTTTTTTTTTTTTCAGAAGGAATTTAAAACCTTGTAAAACGTTATGACAAGTGCTTCAATCGGAATGGTAAATATGTTGAAAAGTAATGTAACATTGTACTTTTCTAATATGTGCAATAAAAGTTCTGTATCTGTATGCCATTGATAATCAAACGGAATTTTTTTTTTTTTTTCCGAATTGCCCTCGTAGTTCTCCAATCTCTCCATCTGCGTTGTGTTATAACTGAAAGGCACGCCTGACTTATAGGATACTTAAGGAGAAAAAAGCTTATTTATAGAAATAGATAAAAGATAACTTACGCAGGTCTAATACTTAATAATTAAAATGACAGGTTTTTAACAAATCGGTGGCTCGATTATATAGTTTCGACCTTATCTAAGCAGGTTTAATATTATATATAAGTAAATAAATTGATTTACATATATTTCATATAGTTTTATCAATTCATGTCAAATTATGTTGGTGCCTCCATAATTCCTGCCATTTTCTTCATAGGGTTGCATGGATAATCAAAATTTCGTAGACACATATATATAGCAATTTATTGATGTAAAGAAAATGTGTATTGGAATGAGAAAAAGAAATGTATCAACGAGAATCAAGGTACATATGAGAGACGCTAAGGATCCAGATCAGATGGTATCAAGTCTATCCAAGCATTTATTTCCAGAAAATCACACTATTAATGAGGTTAAATTTCTCCACAAGTCTTCATCACAAATCGAAAATGCTACTTTTGACTCAATTACGACTTTGAAATCGGAACTAAATTTTGACCAGGGAATATTGGATAAGGATTGGAATCATATCATTAAGTCATATAATAATACAAAAAAATAATTAATTGTAACAGAAAATTTGTTTTCACACACATATATTTTTTTCAATAATGTTATAATATAGTACTTCAGAATCTCTCAGAAATAGTGGTTCTTGTATATACTTTTATTATTGTAACAGCCTTGAAGAAGAATTCATTTTACATAGTTAAGTTTTCCAATTTAGCGACTGATGATGCTGGATTTAAATAGTATTGATTCTGTGATTATGTATACAAGAGAAATGTTCTTTTGCAAGAGTCATCAAGTGTAAGCCCTATTTTATTTTATTTTATTTTATTTTATTTTATTTATTTATTTTTAATTGTGCAAAGTGTTTGAGAAGTGCTATTTTGTTCATTGGTGAAAAGTATGTGAAGTCATGTATTCGATTTAGACGCTGAAACACATTTCCATGAATAAGATGCCACGTGTTATGGAGTCATCGAAACTTTTGGACATGAATTATATAAAATTATACGCAAGATATGTAAATCAACTTATCTATTGATTTGTAGCTTATGGCGTATAAAATGAAGATTTTAACATTTTAGATTTAACATTAGTTCATATAGGCTTTGTGATAAACAAATACTATAGTTATAGTGAAACGCTAAAGAATGCACAATAACGCCTTCTAAATTAGACTTAGAATATGGAGAGCGTTGAATCGCTTCCTTTCACTATGATATTTCATTTGCTTGCTAGAAACTTTGTCAGGAAGTTGTACTCTGAATAACCAGTCGATTATTTGTGATTACATTATAACGGATGAGCTTCTATATTATAGAAAACTAAAATCATTCATTCTTCACTTCAGCAATGTGTGTTGAAGGGAGGAGCTAAAGTATATTGGAGAACTTGCCAGAACAGAACGGAGTCAAATTTGGAAGTCCGCCATGTGCAAATTTGTTGCTGAACTAAACAGTGGACTCTTTTAGTTTCCTGTAACACAAAAGATCTTTAAGATGTAAGATCACATTCAAGATGCAATCTTTGTCTGCAATTTGATGTAATTATTTTCTGACGTGTCCTGTGTGCTTGGTCTTCTGCAACCTCTATATACAGAAAGAATAAAACTAAACTAAACTAAACAAGTCGATGACGAGTTGTTCTTAATACTGTTTCTGATGAAGTTTCGATCAAGGAAACAGAACATAGTAGGAAAATCTTCGAAGGCAAATTACTTATTAACTATCAGGGTCGGCTGTACTGTATATGTAACACGTGCATCTGCATGAAGCATTTAAAAAAAAAAAAAAAAAAAAATTAAAGTATACATTTGAAACTTAAATATTACAAAAATATATTGTTTCAAATTCATATTTCTAGTTCAAATGTAATTCCTAACAAATACGCTGTAGTTTGTACGTTTTCACTGGCTCTCCTTATTGATAGATTATAATATTATTATTATTCGGTGAATCTTATGTTTACATTAATGCTACTACAATTATAATGGGGTCATGTACTTACTTACAATCGTGGTTTTTAATGCGGTTTTTTTTTTTTTTTTTTTTTTTTTTAAGGGAAAGATATGGCAAATGATACTATACTATTGCGCGGGGTGGCAAACTGTCTGAGGTCTGCCCTGTTAACTATATTAGCAGAAGTGCGCTGCTTCGCATGGAAAGAATACTGTTTTGCACAATATTTGAAAATAAAGTACTGAGTAGAGTAAATAACGCCTTTAGCATTGCCGCTGTCAGTTCCTGTTCCAACTGACATTCATGTTCTTGACTAAATTTGGGCTTAAATGTCATCGGAAATGTCATTAATCAACTTAGCGACTCGTAATCTATGGATTCGACACTAATTTCAGTCATTTTGGACATTTTATTTTTCATATCTTCTCAACACCCCGTTCCCATTCGCCGCACAGATGGAGACTGAACTTGGGCTTACACGGCCTTTAGAACGTCACTATTTATCTCAGCGATCGCGTAAACTATGGAGTCGACACTAATATCGGTCGGTTTTGATTATTTTTTACATGTCATCCCCCTACCAGCACTTAAGTGTGTTTTACTCCTCACAGATTTTTTTTTTTTTTTTCCAGATTGTAAATCATAACGTGTATGTCTCCACTTATTTCTAAAAATGAATTTACATAGCGAGTTTCATTTTCCTAACATGAGAAAGGTCGTGAGATACTCTATTTATGGAATAAATTTTAAACCACCTCTTCCCTTTTGAACCCGCTCCTTCCCTTAGGAGATGCATCAAAAAATTCTAAATAGCCTACCGTTTCTTCCAGACTTCGGTCTCTCCGATACAATTACTTCGATCAACAGTATGTGTAGATTTATATACTGGACAAACATACATTCATTTATATATATATATTAGCAGAATACTCGTTCTTTGCACGAAGAGAATACGTTTCATTTTGGACATAAACGGGTGAGTTTGGATTATTTAAACGACATCAGAAGTGTTACAATTCATCTCAACAACTCCGAGAACTATGGATTAGACACTAATATCGGTCATTTTCGATAATTCTTAAATTTCTCCCTTATGTTGCACCGTCAAAGTGAAATGATAAAAAACATCCCAGACCCGAACCTCATCTATGTTGAAAATTTGATCGAGATCGGTCGGGTGGTTCAAGAGTTATTAAATCACAAACATAGTAAGTTTAATTTTATATATATATATATATATAGATAGATAGATAGATAGATAGATGTATAGATATAGATAGATAGATAAACTTGTCAAGTTTGTCGCTTCACTACAATTTTCATCGAATTTGTTTATCATCATTTACTTGATTTACTTTACTTGACTTTACTTCATTTACTCATTTACTCGTATCATCATTTACTTCAATTTATTATTCACCTTAGCCCACAGGGCGAATCCAAATAAAGTTAAACGCAAAATTTTTTATAGTCTTCGTTGCAGTGCTTTGCAAAATTGCCGATACTAATAATGTGCCTGATATGCAGAAAATTTTGCGATGTAATCAACGAGTTATGAATAGGCTCATTATATCTTAAAGTAATAATAATAATAATAATAATAATAATAATAATAATAATAATAATAATAATAATAATAATAATAATAATAATAATAATAATAATAATAAATTGCCTGCAAAACTGTTAAATATGTTATTGAAAGCATAAGGAAGTTAATGTTTGCTTTGTAATTTGGAAATGCCAGAGCCATATAGTTATGGCTTTTCCAGGGTTTGTTGTCGCACTTGGCAAATGATGGGATAAAATTTGAATTTATAAATGCCATGGTCACTTCGTATCAAGTGCTTCCCGTGTTAATATTTCGTGGGAAAAAAATATCCATAGTGGATAATATTCCTTTGCTAATAAATGCATTAATAATGTGAGAAAAATGTTAGGTAAGAATGGTTTGCAAATTCATTTTCTAATGGATTGAACGATTGACTGTTGATTGGACCACACACAGAGTAATCGTTTAACCATAACACGTTATGGTAATGGATTCTCACTAGCCGCTATATTCCGGATCTTCTTTAGGATAGATCTTGTGAGTTTGACGCCCTCTTTGGATGCAATTTCGTTGATGATGTTTTGAAGGAGGCTGCTCTGCACAACGTGTAATTATAACACTTACAATGACCCGCTCTAGCACAAAGTCAATGTTCCGACACTGTTCTATTATGGGAAAAAAAGCTGAAGTTTGAATGAGAAAGAGCCATGACGTAGCTTTCCCAAAACGATATATATATAAAATACATTATTCAGTACAATATACACAATATATACGAGGGTAGTTTGATAAGTAACTTAGTTTGATATTAAAGAACACAATTTGAGTTTTTTTTTTTTTAACGTACTTTATTTTTCGACATGGTCCCCTTCAAGCTCAACACCCTTGCCTAAACGTTTCTTCAACTTCACGATTCCTTAGCGGAAAAAAGTTTCTTTGAAGACCAAAACACTCGTTTACTTCCTGCATGACTCCTTCATTTTCGTCCTGCCAGGAAAATTTTGATTTTCTGAAATAGATGATAGTCAGATCGAGCTAGATGTGGTGAATAGCAGGATGCGGAAATAGGGTAAATCACAGCTCTTTTTTTTTTTTTTTTTTTTTTTCAGTGATACGGCCTCTTCTCTGCTCTGGAATGAGTAAACGCGGCACCCATTTTACACAAAGTTTCTCATGTACAATTCATTATGTAAAATGAAGTGAACTCAGTCAGTTGAGATATTTGTGTCTTTTGCCAACTCGCGCACTTGCATTCATCTGTCAACTGACTAAATCGTGGACTTTATTTGTGACTTCGGGGCTCCAGGACGTGATACATCTTCAATTATTATTCTGCCACGCTTAAATTTATTTACCCAAAGTCAAACAGTTTCATAGCAAGGACATGATTCATCCAATGTAAGTAAAATCCTCTCATAAATTTTCTTTTCTGTTTTCCCTTCCAGAAGAAAGAATTGAATTACGTTACGCATTCCAATTTTATCCATTTTTTACTGTTACTCATTACACTTTTGTTTAAGTAACTGTTAAACAAGGAATCACTGTCAGAATGACTTGAGACCAGAAATTATTTATTTATAGTAAAGGAACTTTATGACTACAAATACAGATGACATTAGCACCATCTATTAGTATTCGAACCAAGTTACTTATCAACCGCCCTCGTATATATAAATTCATCCATTCAACTTTAATTTTGTTTCATTGTTTTACCTAACTTCTTCTTTTTTTTTAATATTGTGAATATTTCCAACTAATGACTACCATAATTTACTCCTAGAAAGTAGTTATTGTTATTTCTTACAAGCGATTTGTCCAGCAGCATATAAATATTGACTCCAGCTAAAGTTTTTTTTCTTTCTTTTCTTTTTTCACTCATTTTATTGGTACACACAGATGAGAAAGGACTAAATTTTTGAAGAACCTCAAAGTCTGTACTTCTGTTTTATCGTCACTGTTCACAAACTAATACACTTTCTTAAAAAATAAATAAATAAAGTAAATAAATCTAATACTGTACGAATTGAAACCTTTATATTGACATTCTATGTTTATTTATTCTTTTATTGAAGCTTAGCGTCTTTTTTCAGCACCGAGGCTATGTGAGACGTGAACCTATAGCTTAAAGTGGAATATGAAACACACTAATGCGTTCAAATGTCAATGCTTTCCTACCGGAATCAAACCACGGACCCCGTTCACCAAAGATTTGCACGCTAGCCACTATACTACTAGGGCGGAGTATTAATATTGCATGGTTTTACTCAGTAGGTTAATGAAACTGATGGTAAGTACAAACTAATCATGATGAAATAATTTATAATATGATATATTAGGATAAATGAGAGTATTGGGAGATAAACTGATAAATAGTGTTTGTCCATAACAGGGGAATATAGAATGGGTTCGAACATGTTACCCTACAATCCAGATCAAAACTCTCTAACACTGAACGACTGTGTATCTTACCATTTAAATCTAGTTAGTTCGGTTCTCCTTAGGTTATTATATTTTACATTCATACTTCATATGTGAATATCTATACATAAGGAAAGAGGTTTATTGTGTGTCATTACTTCCTATTAAATGGATATCCATTTTGCGATCAACTTTGTCTGCTTTTGACGGGATGTTCTTAATGCACATATTTACTTTCATTTGTAGTCATGTGGCCCTGTGTAGCGTAGTCTCTAACACTCTTGATTTTAGTGCGAGCGGTCCCGGGTTCGATTCCCAATGGGGGCATTCAGTCGAAAAGTTGTAAAAGCCTTTTCAGGTCAGCTATCTTGTGTGAAGTTTTTCCGGAGTTTTCCTCATTTACACCAGGTAAATGCCGGGATCGTAGCTAACATACATAGCGTAAGCCGCTTTCTTCTTTCCCGGATAGTGTGTGCTTGCCGAGGGACGTCATTCCTCATACATGACGGGCTTAAGGATAGATGCTCGTAATGATCAAAAATATGTATAAATAAATTAATTACAGGGTGTCTATCGGTCACGAAAGTCACGAATGTCACGAAAAAGTCACGAAATCAGAAAACGGTCATGAAAGGCACGAAAAAGTCACGAAATTTAGCTTTTGGGTCACGATTTTTTAAAACTGTACAAATGTAATAACAGATTGGAAAATTTTGTTCTATAAAACGGCAAAATTCACCACCAAAAATGTCTATGGTCAAAAATGTCTAGACGCTACCAAATCGCAAGCAAAGTACATTTCTATCGCATGGAGGAAAATTCGGCCTAATTCGAACCCAAATTTGCTCTTCAAAATGTTAGGAAATTTTATGATTTGGTGAAGAAAAGGTCACGAAAAAGTCACGAAATTTCATTTTGGAATTTTAGTAGACACCCTGAATTAAATAAATATTCTCTTAGTTATTGCTTTAGTGTTATATATCAATAACATATTAAATTAAAACACATCGCTATGTTGCTTTTACTGATTGATTAATGTTGCCAAATAAAATTAAAAAAAAAAAAAAAAACGTTTCTAACAAGCGATGACTTGACATTAGAATGGAATAGTAGCATATTTTACATGTAACAATTAAAAAGTATAAAATTTAATAAATTTCCATAATATAACAATTAAGTTTTATTCGTCATTTATTAAAATAAATACTATGCTCTTTTGTGAAACAACGACAGTGTCAATAACTAACTGCTTCATATTAACCTTTGCTGTCTTAAATAACTTGAACTAGAAATATAAATCACTGATCAGAGCAACGTTTATTTTAAAAATAATAATTGTGTAGCAGTTTCGCCAACTAACTGAACATATTGGCGTCATCAGACATCAGACACTCCATTGACAGTTAGATAGTCTCAAACAAGAGATATGCTGTTTAAAGAATCTGTTTTCACATTTTATAATTTATTTTCAGGACAGTTCTTATTCACTTGTAGCTTGCACTATACTATGAAACTGTTCGTGCAAATAAAACTATAATTCTACCATTTTCACATTTATTGTTGCGATCAATTATTTAATATGATACGTAAGTCACAAAAATAATAAATGATGTTTCATACTAGCATGTTTCAGACTATGAACTAAAATATTTGCTGAATATAGAACATACAAAATTACATGAAATTAAAGTATAGGTCACTAAAATTATATAATCGAAGAGTGATTTATTTAATACAGAAATCAGTTTTCCATTTTTTTTTTTCTTAAGGTAATTAGTTAGAAAGTTGAAGCCATGAAGGCTTCATTTCTAGAGAGGCTGTTTGGAAGTACTTAATTACTCTCCTCTTTCCTCTCTAAAAATTGGTGTCCAAATACAGGAGGTTCTGAAAGATAAATATTTCGATAGTTCACATACCAGTTCCTCAGTAATGTCTTTTCACCCAACTACAATAGGTCTCATAGTAATGAAGCTATGAACTTTTAAATTTCACGTTTCCAGCACCCTACAACTCCAAAACTATCCACTTTTGTGCACAGATCCATATGAACCTTTTTTTTTTCTTTCTTTTGATGTGAGGAATCTGTCCCCAAAATATTGTAACACCCTGTATATCTTTGATGACCTTATACCTATATTTACTTATAATCTGGCATAGTACTGTACGTGGCTCATTGTTGTTCCTAGCGTCACAAATAAACGATTATTGTTCTCATTATCCAAGTTACAATATGTCTCCTTGCTTACCGTTTTCATATTTGATTTCCCTTCTTTGTTGTTTATTCAGCATGACAGTCAATTAACAAATGAGTCTTTATTATTACTGACTTAAAGCGTTCGTTGTTCCAACACTGCAAATTTTTCAATATGCTGCATATCTCTTTAAAAATTTATTACGTAGTTTACTTCATAACTTGAGTCTGCTGCAAGAGCTACTGACAGCTTGTCTGCAGCCTCGTTGTAATATCCGTCCCACATCCATCTTATAACAAAGTGGTCGCTCCTACGGGTGCAATGAACTCCAGTTTTCCCTACTTACTCTGAATGAGAGCTGCTGGACAAACGACCTGGAAGTGAAAACATATGGACTTGTTATCGTTGTTTGTCCTGTCAGCACAAATCAAGACGATGCACTGCAAGTTTTTTTTTTTTCTAACTAAACAACCGACCTTTGGGCCTAGTAATGAACTATTATACAAAGTTATTTGTCTTCCTTTCGTGCCCAGAACATCCCTACTTGCGTTGTTCTGTCAATAAGGTTGCGTTGTTTGCTTATGAGCTCTGGTGTTCTATGTTGTGTGCAGCACAACTTTAAAGGATCTCCAAGATTGCTGCTTTTATTAATATTGAAATCGATGTTTATTTAGAAATTCAATTAAAGTTTAACGAATACAATTTTATTATATTAAAATATGAAGAAATACTGCTCAAACTGCATAATAATTGTCATCATCATCATCATCGTTGTCGTCGTCGTGTCATTACTAGCAGGTTACTTATTTAAATTGAAAACCTCTCTGTTTTATGAATTATTTTCTTTTCATTTTGGTGTATGAAAAATTCTCTTATTTCATTAATTCAATCAAAATCTTTTTCTTCACTTCCGTCGTTTGCCTTCCACCATCTTTCAATCATCACGTCTCCTGAGATGACGTCCTGACAAGTTCTCGTTTCGTTTTGTTATCTCTTTAACAACACTTCATGACTGGTGCGAGCTGTCCCGAGTTCTATTCCTGGTGGTGACACTCGGTCGAAAAGGTGTAACAACTCTTTCAGGATAGCCATTCTTGAGTGAAGATTTTCCTGGGTTTTCCTCATCACACCAGGTAAATGCCGAGATGGTGCCTAACATACTAGTTCCTGGCCGCTTCCTCTCCAATTCCTCGCGCAGTATGATTGCCGAAATACGTCATCCCTCATATGTGTGACGGGCTAACGTGGCCATAGATGCCGAAACCCCAAAAATGTAATTCCTAATCCTAATCCTAAATAGGTACTGCTCATTGCAGCTTTGATACTAATTATAATCTCAATAGAAATAAAATATAACGAAAGCAAACAATAATAATAACTTATGTTATCGTTTCGGGAATACACAATTACTATCATCAGATAATGTGTCTGACGAAGAAAAGGATAGGTAAACGCACCGGATTTCGACAAGTTAAGGACTTTTTTAAAAATCAATCGCCTATTCTGGCCATAATATTAGTCGATGTTGGCCCATTTTTTTCCTTGAACTGTACAGTCCCTACTAATACTAAAAGTCACTTCAAGGCTCAAATGTTAATGTTAGAAATTTTTATGAAACTGGAGCTCGCCAATGGAACCCGAATTCGACACACTTCATCTGGTTTCGACAGTTGCGGTATCTGAATTCAACACCTTCAATTATATCCATGTAAAACATTAAGTAGGCATTATTAGTAATAGTAATCACTTCTCAGCTCCAAATATTGTTTTATTATTATGCAGAAATTATCAGGCGGGCAAAAGAACACAACTTAAATTTTCTGGACTGAGTAGTTACTTCGATGATCCTCAATTCGACATGCTGGAACCTGATTTCGACATCCCATGTCGAACTGAGATTACAATCATCGAAGAATTATGCAACAAATAGCTTTATGAAAGACTTTGAACATACTTGAACATACTTGAACATACTTGAACATACATAGTTAAAATTATATTTGCATTACTGAGCATGAATTCGACAACCTTGTCGAAATCCGGTTCACGTTACGAATAAAGGCTCGTGTTTTCGACAACCCCCCGTTCATGTTACATCACAACCTTTGTCCTCACAGAAGAAAACAAAACGCACTGATTGAAACTCCTTTACGACATTAAAGTACCACTATTTGCTTGAATTAAACCTAACTTTAATAAAAATCTTAGGAAAATAACTTGCAGTCTTATGTTTTCCTTAAGATTATGTGTTTTTTCTCGACGAGTGTGTCACACACACAACAATGTACTTCTTTTCTCCATACATATGACTCATCTACTGTAACCGTGCTTTTGACACGAGAAAAGACACTCCCATAATGTTGCCACTTCTATTCACGATCGCAGGGATGACATCTTACGCTTATTTCACAACATTTAAGCACAGGTATGTCGGATTCGGGTACCTGTCGAATTCAGGCGCGTTTACCTTATATTACCGAAACTCTAACACATATTATTAATGTAATACCGATTTCCTGCCGAAACATTATATTAATATTATGATGATGTGTTAAAGTTTCAGAAATAAATCATTTCCTTCATCAAGCATGATCTGAAGAAGCCAATGATATGTTGCGGAAACTATAGCACAGTTATCAATATTAAGTTTGCTTATTCAGATACTATTTTTATTGAAGTTCATAATTAGCTTTTGTTTTACATATCTAATTTTCACCATTCTTTTCAATATTCACATTTCTTATATGTGAAGTCGTTTCTTATCGCAAAGTGTCCATATTAATGCATCAGATAATGCAATATCTTACAGAAAACTTTTCAGCATCTTTTTTTTTTTTTTTTTTTTTTTTTTTTTTTTTTTTTTAGTTATTTGTTTCAGAATCTATAGAATTCGCTTTTTTATCTTCCTATTTTTTTTCGTTTTTACTGTTCTTTACATTTCTCTATCACAATTGCAGATATGATTTTAGCTTTAAGCAATAGTTATTTATGAAAAATAATTTATGTCTAAATTATTTTATTACGAATGAAGCATATTAAAAAAAATCTTCATTTTAATGAATCTCTTTTTCCATACAAAAGAAGTGGATAATGAACTTGCATGGGAATGATAATGGAATGAAATATTAAATAAACATTTGAGGGCAAATTGGATTATCCTGAGAAAACTTACGAACATAATGGATTAGGATCGAAGCAGGATCCTTTTCACCACAGGAGAACTGAGCTGTTCTGCCTTCTTCATTCTCAAGTACATCTAACTATGGAATATAAGCATCTTTAATATTGAAATATTTAATATCAGCTGTAAAACAGTTTTAATCCGTAAAATTGGGTGCTAAATTTCTATAGCTAAAGCTTCCTTTCCTCATATGCCTCTTTGAGTAAATCATAAAGCATGCAGCAATTAATTATAAAGGCTGGTACCATCCTTATTTCCAGTTCTTCAGTTACGACTCTGCCATTTGATTTCACCATTCAGATAAAAAAAACGAACAAAAAACAATCATTCTATGTGAGTAATTGGAAGATTTTTTTATTTATTAGGAAATATGACCTGCACAAGTTAAAATTAATGCAAGTTCAAGTAACATAGCACATGATTTGTGAATGTTTTGTTGCATTAGTCTTTATTTTAATTCACTATCGACATATTTGAAACTTTGGCGTACATTGAAAGTCAACTCTGAAAGCCGTACAAAACGCAACAAACAAACTCTAATTTTAGTCACATACAATATCCTATGTCAAATTCTTTCTTCCTTAAGATATATTTTTAATTTAATACTATATTTAGTGAAATCGATACCACAAATGTTTCTTCTCTAATGGTAGTCATATTTTTGTTTCTAGCTTGGTAGATAATTATAGACATTCATATCTCTCTCTTTTTGATGATCAGCCATAAAGTTCGATCAATAATGTAATTCTTGGTGTTTATGTGTATAGCCTTTTGTGTGTGTATGTGCACCAGGTGAACAACAAAGGTTACTAATAAAGAAGTTATTACATATTTTCTTGTTTTGACATGACAACAACACCAATAATGTTTCCACGTAGTATTTTTTACTTGCTTTATGGTTCGTGGGAATTTCTCCATACTCCGTACAACATGTCCGAACTAAAAGAATAAATCGTAAAATCATAACATTCTGAACCACAAAAGAGTAAACACAAGTATTCAACGAAATCGTTAAAAATTACAGTTACATTAATGTATATAGTACAATGTTGCTATTTTTTCATTAAGGAAAAACGTGATGTCAGCATGTAATAGATTTCCGTAATTTTTTATCATATGAGTGGTTATACTATACATCTTTTCATAGTCTGTCTGCAGAAAAGTTATAATCTTCTAACAAAATACCCCATCATTTAAACAATCCGTACATGAATAAATAACGGGTGAAGTCAGGAAAAATACATGGACTTCTACACCGAACTAAACGATACCATCAAGTCATAAATTCTCAAGAATTAAATCGAAGACACTATTGAAAGTGTTTGGAATGTTGCATATACAATTCGTCAGCAGTATCTACTATAAGCGGAAAGTAGGACACAAATATAATATTGTATGATTGTTTACTGTGTATGCAATACGCATATCCTTATTTCATTTAATGTTAACCTAAGTTAATCATTCATTTTTGTCAAAAAGAAAAGTACTAAACAAAAGTATAGAAGGAATTCAACAGAACTCCAAATGCTTTGATGAATGACAAAGTGGTTTATTTTTATGAACGTACAGTGAAACTTCGTGTAGGGGGTAAGGACTTTTTTTTTTTTTTTTTAATCGATTTTCGAAGTGTGGGATTATTGTAAGGAACGAGGGAAAATTTAGACTGGCAAGAGGAAACTTCTGCTTAACTTTGCATCACTATCGTAACTGGAATAAGAAACCTTTCTTGCTTTACCGACATCTAACAAGATCTTCTCAGTAAAAACAATGGTTTGTTGATTGTTCTCTTTCCTAATCTTTTAAGGAGTATTCAGAACACAGCTGTTCATCATTTAAGAAAAGAGCACCTGTGATTCAAAATGTGAATAAAGAATGAAGCATTAAAATGTTACAAATAAGTTAACTCAGGACATTTCGCAGGACATTTTAAAAAGTAAGGAAATTTCTCGATTTTCTAGGCATCTTCGCAACACGCAGGAGAGCTCTTTGAAAAACAGTACTGTACCGCGAAAATCAGTACATCTGGTCACCCTAATTTACTAATGGTAGCAAAAATTCGTGTTCGAGGTGGCTCAATAGTAGAGTGCTCACCTCTGGTGGTGGAGGTTCCTGGTGCTTGGTGAACTTTGTGGTGATTGAACACGATTCTTCCATCTTGTTCATTCCATCATTATCATCATCTCCCTTAGCCAGCTTCAGTGCATAATCATGAGGACTTTAAATTTAAAAAAAAAATCGTGCTTCATATGGCTCTATAATTGTACTAGTTTTAATATATTAACCCATCTAACCACACATTAAATATTCTCAGCGTGTTAAGCCAATCCAGATTTATCTGCTTGGATACTTTTTATGTAGCTGATTGTTTCCAAGGAAACAAATCTTAGCTAGATGCGGACAGTATAAAAGAAGAGTATTTAATATCATTTTCTAAAACCTCTCTCCTATCCAGTTATTTAGTGTATTGGGACAAGAAAGTAAAGTAAGCCATAACTATATTGAAAAGAAACAGCAACTTCAACAGATGCGTTGGCTGTCAACTTAGTTCCACACGGATTATCCCAATTAGAAAATAGCGGTGCTTACCAACCAATAAGAGCACAGAACCGACAACTGATTGTACAATCAACCAGCCAATCATAACTGCCGTGCCTACCCCAGATCGTATACGTACAGTCTCTCTTGTACTCTCATACTGCTCTGAAGATAAGAACAATGTTTGTTGTCGAAACGGACAAAGTATACATCACCTGCTTGACATTCGAAAACAGCTATTTACGTCACTACACTAGGAAAGGTTCAATTTCTATTTGTCTTGAGGTTTTCTCAAATTTATTCCTGTCAACATATAATAGTTTGGTGGCTTAATGTCAAATAGACTACCAATTATGCACACCAAGATAAAAATGTATATATTTTTTAATTATGTTGAGTATTCTATAAGTCTTTTTTAACTACGGTTGTCATCACTTTTTTTTTTTTTTTTTTTACCATTTTGTACAGTCGTACAAAAATGGCCTAATGATTTTGTACGTTTATCATCTTTAGTTTTGGAGTATTCTGTTCTTTTCCCATAGGACACGAAACTTGTACCAATAATAATAAAAAAAGTAGTAATAATCATAATGAAACAAATATTAACATAGATACTGGTGTTCACTGGTTTTCACTTTATATTATTGAAATTAAAGTATGCATATATATTATGAGTTACATAAAAACAATGTAACTAATTAGTGTGAATCTTTTCATTACATAATGAAAACACGAGAAATAAGGTACATCAGAGTCCAAAAGCATTGAACCATATTAAATATTATGGAAATGCTTGAACCCGTACAAACCTAAATATAACAGAATATAACATTTTATTGTTTTATATTCTAACCTTGCAATAACACTGTACAAATTGTATTTTATCCAGATCAGTAAAATTTACAGACAGTTTGAAGAATGCTCATGTTTTGAATATTTTATGAGATAGGATAAATAACTAAAATTATTATCAGAAAGTACTTCAGATGTAAGGGAATTTTAATATAAATTTACATTTTTAAATAGTTTTATTTTGTTTATTTATTTATTTATTTATTTATTTTCTATTTAGGTTTGCACATTCCAATAATAACGAAGAAGAAATACAATTTTACTTTAGATAAGAATTGGAAATATCAAAGACCGTCTGTATTTGCACAAGCTAACGCACAGTGAATTTGCTTGCAGCACCTCAATTATTGCTAGAGCATGTAATTATCTCTTGACAGGACATGTTCCATCTACACACTATTCGAAACTTCATGTTCCATCTACACACTATTCGAAACTACATGTTCCATCTACACACTATTCGAAACTTCATGTTCCATCTACACACTGTTCGAAACTACATGTTCCACCTACACACTATTCGAAACTTTATGTTCCATCTACTGTCCCCTTCAGAGGAGAATACAAGTGCGGGGTGAGGAAGTGGGGAGCAGAGGGTATAGTTGTTGCCCTCTGAAAAGTTTTACGATAGTTTATTATTCTCCGAAAGCAAACTTTTTTTCAGAGTTGCCAGGTATATGGTGAATGCCATGTTTGTGTAGAAATCCAAAGAAATTTTCCCTTCTGATCATTTGGAGGGAGGAGATGCTGTAAATCAAGCTTCAGTGACACCTGACATGGCTAGCCAGCAGTTAAAGAGCAGAAAAATTCCGTCTTACTGTTAGTCTTTAAAATGAAGGAGAAAAAAAAAGCGTTTGAAAAACACCAATGAATATATTGTATTTGAGAGTAAATATGCTACTCATTTCGCTAGTTTAATTTATTAGAGTGCAGGGAGAGTCTGGAGAGATTGTTTGAAAAAATAAATACAAATTACAGTGGTGCCCCCCCCCCTTATGTCCATGACGCACCCCTCCTCCAATTGTCTATCCGTAGGTGCTCTTCCATGAAAAAAATCTCTTTTCCATTAAGTTTTACACACCCTCAAACATATTTATACATATTTTTACCCCCCCAAATATTTCAATGACGCAGTTTGCGTCATAGCCCCCCTTTGTGGGCACCCCTGCAAATTTTTTGACACTTTTTTCAGTCTCAATACTTCCACAGTCAGAAAATAAAATTATAAATCAATTTACCTCGCATCACCATTGAATTTATACTTCTTGCAGCTAGCATTCATTATCGACTCGAACAACTTTATTATTATTATTATTATTATTATTATTATTATTATTATTATTATTATTATTATTATTATTATTATTATTATTATTATTATTATTATTATTACTATTATTATTATTATTATCTCATATTTTGGTTTAAAGTAGTTTTAAACTTAAAAACTTGACAGGATCTGTGATTACTGCCCTTCTTGGTGATTACCCGTTTGTTAATTTCGTAGCTTTCTTCCTGAAGAAGAATATCATCATGGTTTATTACCTAAAGGAATTAGCTGTTATTCTTACAGTTCCCAAAACTTTCTCACAACACTTACGAACATTAATGATGGAAATGCAAATCGAGATAATTTATACAAAACTGAAGGGTAGTTACTGGGATACATATAGTATGTAGTTGAAACATGAATGCAAATGTTTGCTTTTGATTGGTCAAAACAGGAAATTGTCAACAAATGTTTATCTTGTCGGTGTAACAGCTGCCTACAGTTTTTAAAGGAAGTTTTTCCAAACATTTTTTTTAATAGTTTTAGTTTTGTTAACAAAATTTCAATAACTAATTGTCAATGGTTACTCAAAATATAACTTCCTTTCTTTTTTTAGTATCGTATCGAGATACTTGTAATTACGGTTATGAAACAACTATCCAACAACTTACCAACGTGAGCGATTTGATCCAAAATTATCCATTTCAGTTGCAGTTATGCTTGGCTAATAAGGGCAAATTTAGAGGCACTTGATCAGATTTGACTCGGAATCTGAACAAATTTCACACTGATTAAAATAGAAATTAAAATAGAAATTAAAATAGAAATACTTATCAGGCATACAAACAAGCAGTGGAATTTAGTAATAAACGGAATGAGACATTCTGAAAGATTAGTGAAAAACAGAAATTAAAAAACTTGAGCAGAAACAGAAAGGAAACAATCAAATGATATTTCTGTTCATACTCTAAATATATGCCCTTTAACGTACAAACTATATATTTACTAACATTCGGATATAAGAAATAAATTACAAATTAAGAGTACTTTTTAAAAATGCTCACTTTTTAAAGGATGAATAAAGAAGGATTAAGAATGGAATACAATGCAAGCAATTACATACATTATAACCACTCCACCCGCAGCAATAAAAAAATCTTTCTTTAATTTCAGCCATCATATCTTAAATATATGCCTCTTTATCTTAAATACAATATACACTACTTTTTTCGATTATGGAGTGGTGCTTTGTTGATGATTAACGAAAAGTAATTAGAAAACTTTTTCGAGTTAATCTTTTTAGGTTAAGTTGTTTCAGTTTGCGGCTCACATAAAACCAGAGTTCTTCAACTCTAGACTAAATCATAACTAAAGGGAAAGGCCAGGCCCGTAGCCAGACCAAAAATGTAGGGGGGGGGGGCGGTAGAAATTACGGAGGCCCGATCCAACCATATTATAATTCATCTACATATTATAGTTCATTTGCAAATCTATCGTGAACATTTTAGGGGTCCGGCCCTCCTAGACCCCTTGGATAAGTGTAAAATAATTAAGAGGAACTTACGATAGAGCCGTGCAACGATCTGACTGGCAGCTATGTCCAATAAGTGCAATAAAAAGAGTTCTCTAAAGAACTTTCTTACCACACGACCGGGATCAAGACATGCTTTTTTTTGGGGGGGGGGGTCTTAGAAAATGTTTTGCATTTATCTATTTCAATTGCGTCATAATGCTTTTATGGATAATAGATTTAGCTGAGGACATTATTATTAATTAATATTCTTATGTATAGGTTCATATGTAGAAAGGTGAGAAAACTTGCGACGGTTGGACATCAAAATGCCACTAGACTAAACTTCACATTGTTTCCTTTGTTGGCATCTTGCACGTATATTTTTATCTCAAGTCTAAATACCTGCTTACATTTTATGATATAAAATGAGGAAGAAAGTGGTTCAAGCTTTTCTAAGTGTCGGTCCCAGTATTTGTCTGATATGAAAAAGGAAAACAGGAAGAGTTTGGGCATTTGGTATCCAACATAGAGGCGGGATCTCGGCCAAATGAAACGAAAAAGTTGCAGTTAGTATTCTTAGTTTTTTCTATATTGTAGGATACTTTCTATGGATGAATTGTCAGTAAGTGAGAAGATAATCCTTTATCTTGAAGCACGAATGGATACACACTTAAAAAGGTTCACTGGGAGGACTTAAAACGAGTTCTAAATGATCGTGAAATGAGAGTATTCTTTACAAATGTGAACCAGTAGCCATGTGATAAATGTGAAACAGATTGTGTCAAGTGCCATGTTGAGAATGGACAATGCACACACCTAACACTATCTGCCCTTAATTTGCTTCGTTTTCTCCAAGACCCTTCCATTTCAAGAAATAGAGTTAGTCGTGTGTTTGTATATATAAGACTGGCCACCCTGAAAAAAATCTTCACAGCCGGGGGTGGGTGGAGAAACTCAGCTGGAAGGGTCGCGAAGATCGAATTCCGTAGACTTGCAACCTCCTGAGATGGATATTACACACTATTCGAAACTACATCTTTCTAGTCAGGAACAATATAGTTGGATGAAATCTATATCCAAAATAAGACTAAAATAGTCGAGTGCCATAAACACGTCTACTAAATTATAAAGTTAAAATTACGTTCACTTATACCTAGCTTCAGTAAAGTTTGGTACCTCTGGCGGGTAGTCTAACATTAACTACGTGTTCTCGGAAATCATTTTTCACTAATTGTAGGTACGTATACTGAAGTGGTAGGTCTTCCGTGTGACATCCTGTGCAAAATGCAGAGTATGTTTGACATTTAAATGTCAGAAATAAATGAATCCAGGATTGTAGAAAGGATCCAAGTTATGGGGGCGCAGTGGCTCAGTGGTAGCCGGTGCGTGTAGCCGAGCGGTCTGAGGCGTTAGGGTGACGATCGTGAGGTGAAACCCATTGGGGGTTCGAGTCCCTCTGAAGAGCAAGGGTGGAATTTTAACTGTCTTCGATGTTTCTGTATTCGTGTCCCTGTCGTGTCTAGTAGTCCTGAGAAGTGGTTAAAATAGAAAAAAATAGTCAGGAAGTTTTTTTTTTTTTAAAAAAAGTGATAGAGCGTTCACTTTCGGTGCTTGGGGTCCCTGGTTCAATCCCAGCTCACACCGTGTGGATTTTATGGTGGACAAACACCGTGCTCGTGAGTTTTCTCAGGGTTCTCCCGTTTCCTCCCACTTTCTTCATACCATCATTTCACTCATTTCTCATCACCGTCTCCTTTAGCCTAACCGGCATAACCGTGAGACATAAAACTGAAAGGACCCAAGTTACATTTTTGTAAAATTTCGTTTATATTTTTCCGATTCTCTAGGGTTATACGAGCTTTGTATATAGAAACGGCAGATATCTAAGGTGATACAAGGGTGTAAACCAGAGTGTGGAGAACTTTTTTGTTTTAAAGGTCGCAGTGACAATACCCATTTCCCAAGAAGGCACATATGATAGTTTTGAATAGATCTAATTTTTATAGTTATTTTACAGTTATTTGGTAGTCACATAAATAATTTTCATGAAAATGTATAATGCTATAATATATTAAAAAGACAAATTAAGGATATTTATCATTCATTTACTTTTTCAGAATTATATTTCTCATATATTTCATATTGTTGATATAATTTAGCATTCCTCACAACAGGTCCACAAAGCCTCACTTTATGACTGAATGCCGCATGTATCTTATGACCCATAGTGTAAATGCATCCTTAAACTAGGTTAATCGCAAGAAACCTCTGTAGTCCTGAATTCAAGTAGTTTTTATTTAATATTTCAAAGCTACACAAAATAGACTCAGATCTTTTCTGCAATCATTGATTGACATGGATTTTTTTTTTTTTTTTTTTTTTTTTTTTTTTTTGCCAATAGTAAAACTATCAAAAGAGCATTAATAGCTACATGCTGATTGCTAATTACTAACTGGTTCATATTAGCTTTGCTGTCTTAAAAAATTTGAACTAAAAAAACAAATGACTGAACAAAAGCAACGTCTATTTTAAACTAATAGCTGTGTGACAGTTTCATCAACTAACTAAACATATTGGTTTCATCAGACATTATAGAAACGGAACATAATATTAATTGGTGCGAGATTGAAGTGTTAGCACGGGAACAAAGGACATTAATACGAAAGTGGAAGGAGGCCAGATTCATTGAAATAGAGAGCAGGACTTAAAATTAACGAACAGTGGGGCAAGTTATTGGAAAGACTTAATTTTAGCTTAGTTTTCTACCGGACCAGGGCGGGAAATGGATCTGTGGTGTTTAGTTTCGCTTTTGTCAACTTTTGTTATGATTGGCTGAACCATTTTGATCAGCCAATCAGCGTTCAGAACCATTTTCCGGGATCCAGTTATATTTAGATGCGACTCTCTCTTGTTTTTACAGTGTCTGATGAAGCCAATATGTTTAATTAGTTGGCGAAACTGCTACACAGTTATTAGTTTAAAATAAATGTTGCTTTATTCAGAGATAGTTAATGAATCGAAATGCCACCAATTTAAAAAATTAACGTATTTTCCTCGTCATTAGGAGGCAGAGGAGAGGTTGACATCCTCTTTCCTTGAATAATATCAACTTTCTAAATTTAAAATTTGAGGAAAAAGTTTATTTTGACTGTATACAAAGCACAAGTGATTATTTTATATGTGCATTACCCTCATTTTCAACTCAAAAAGAAAATAGTTCTTCTTTGCTATTAAAAGAGTAAACCAGACCTTTTAGTAAAAAACAATACTTTTCTTAAAATAAAAGTAATTGTAAATTACAGTATTTGTACATTTGATGTAGAGTTTATTTTTATTTTATTCATTTATTTTTTTCTTTCTAACTATAACACACGTCTTTTTGTTTCGGACATTTTATGCACGAATCACAATTGCACCAAATGAAAGTACATATATTTAAATTATTTGCGATCTTCTTGCAGTATCGGTACGTAGGTACGAGTGGACACATGAAAAAAAAATGTGCAAAACTTCTCGAACCGAACTGTAGTTCATGATAATTTTAATTATTTTATTAACATTTCAGTGATCTGAAACTACTTAAAATATTTATATTATAAAATGTAATGCTATTCATCTATATAAAGTATGTACAATTTCCAGTTAGGGTAATGTGTTAAAAAATATAGTATTTGAACAGATATTTGAATATAGTATTTTTACACTTACATTGATAAGCATTTAATATTGTTGTGAGTTAATATGTCCTGTTTTTCATGTTTGCAGTATGTAATGAGGAAGTAATAGTAATAAATACTGTATGTTGCAGTCGTTTATATTGTTAGATCAAGCAACATCAAAATTCGAATTTTAATCATAGTTACTGACGTGCTACACTCAACAATAATGACATATATACCTTGACTTTATTAACATAAAAGGGAAAGCACATTAAAAGAAGGAAGGCATGTCTGATGTTAATATCTGTTTCATTATGTTTATTACTGTTTTCCTTTTGTTATCTTAATAAGGAAGTACGCGTTATAAGTTAGTTAAGCCCTGTTTAATTTCGCGTAACTACACAAAATGGAGGAGATTTTCCGGGGTAGACTACTCCGTAGCTGAAAATCTTCCCTATAAACATTACAGACTATAAGTATTTATAAAGGAAAATTTACTTTTACGCCGATGTGCTCAATTGTTCCATTAGTCTGCCGGATTTAGAAGATCAAAATGGTAGAATAACAGTAATTGCAATATTTTATCCTGATAATGGTGTTACTATGTAATCGAAAATTGCGTTTTTTTTTTTTTTAATTCAATTTTTGTATTTATCAAAGTGTGTTAACAAGAATTAGTAAACCATGAGAAACAAATTCATAAGCAGATAACTCAAAGAAACAAATCATAGGATATTTTTTGTTGATTTGACTATTCACCAGTTTAGAACAAAACGCAAATACTTTAAGTTCTTTTAGCAATGTTTGATTTCTTGCAATTAGTTTATCCACTCACTATCTCAACGAAAACATTCTTAACCTCGTGTTTATAACGGAGAGCTTTAATTTTTCTGAATCGGTGATAGCTAAATAAATCGTTAAGATAATATCAGAATGACATCCCATCAAAATCTTTTCTTTGCGATGAAGCACCCTATGTATTAACAAATGTTGATGTTTCATTGAAAATTTACCTTAGAAGATTATCTCGTTACAGATAAATATTGAATTGGAATTTAAAGTATAAAACACAGCACTCTTTGGTAATAACCACTGAAATTTACATATTTATACCATTTAATATTTTAATGATGTTTTAATATGTTAAATCGTTATCATTCTAAATATGGTACTTCAACTGTACAGGGTGGTTGGAAAGTCCGTACTTATTTCTAACAATGAATATTTCAAAAACTAAACAACCTATTACAGTTTTATTTTCATTGAATACATTATTAGGATGTACCATTTGATTATTAAGTTACATTTCAACGTATGCACCCCCAATTTCCACACACTTCTGAAATCTTTTAGGAACAGAATTCACGAGTCTTCTTAGCACCTCAACTGGAACATTCGCAAACACTTCACGGATATTTTGTTCAAGACTGTTAATATCCCTTACTTTCAACTTGTACACTTGTTCCTTAGCCCAATCTCAAAGGAACAAGTCACATGGGGTTAGATCGGGGCTGCGTGCAGGCCATTCTGTCGGTCCCCGGCGGCCAATCCGTCTGCCAGGGAAATTGTCATTAATCCATACTATCACTGGAATTGGGTGGTGGGGCGGAATTCCATCTTGCATGAATAGCAATTCCCTTCCATTTTCCCATTCTTGAATCACAGGCCATACGTAGGTTCGAAGCATCTCCAAGTATCGTCCACCTTTCATGGTGTTGGATAGCACGTTTGGACCAATGAATCTGGCAGACGTCATTCCACACCAGACGGTTACCTTTGATCTTGATTGCATTTTTTCCATTTATTAATTTCTTATGACATTTTTTTTTAAATTGTCTTAGGGTTAAGCGTTGCATTCCTACTTCGCTCTAGCCTCCATCTTCTCTGCACTTTCACCACCGACCTTCAAACTTCATACCTGGCGGCAAGCTTAGCTCTGTCTCCTACTCTGTATACACTAGCCATATTGCGGTTTTCACTGGATCAACTTCTGAAGTCAAACAGTAAACCTCACTTTAGAAAACTGTATTACACACCAGCTAGATCTGATGATAGTTTTTAGGATAATTTAAATTAAAAATAGGTATTGAATTTACAACCACCCTGTTGTTATCGTGTCTGAGACATGAGTATGTAAACTTTTAGAAGGGAAAGGATTTTAGAGGGAAATGGAAGCCCGTGAATATTACTATCTGAAGAGTGGAACAGACAAAGCCATTTTCATACAACAATATCACTACCACACTCCGAATTGACAATTCCAAATTTCAAAAGAAATCAAAAACAAGTTATATGTAATGAACGTGTTCATATACTTCTTACGACACATTATTCTGTAATGAATCAATGTCGGTATTCTTTTATTCCTTTCCGTTGCACCACCACTTTCTGCCCTGACAAAGAAAATTAAAGAAAAAAAATAGGAAGAGGAAGAAGAAGAAGAACAAGAGAAATATTTTCGTGCTCAATATAATGATTTCGATTTTCTGTATGCATGTAAGTTCATATGATCTGTTTTCTTTCCCAAACGACTGATGTTACGGCAGCATGCGATGAATAGATCTACCAATAAGATCGCTCCACATTCTACAGCAGTCCTACAAATAAAAATAGGTGCGCATTCCATAGCAGGAATTATTGTAATATATAGAATTAAATAGCCTAACGTTTTTTTTTTTTTTTTTTTTTTTAACAAATGGCTGCATTAAACTTCCTAAAACTATGTTAGGAGGTAAAAAGAATACGATAATACTTACGAATTTGTCATATTGGTTACCTATTGATTTATTACAAATGTTTCGTGCCAATCTGTACAAGAAACGCTACTTTTTTAGACAGTAAGTTAGTGCTTCCCTAAAGTGTGTGTTTGTATAAAAGTATGAGGAAATTTAAGGAATCTATCCTTTAATGTAAAAGAATGACAGGGTTTCAATTTGTTATACTGTCTCTGAGATAAGATGTACTGTTTTCATTAGCACCTAGAATCAAAGAGCAAAAATGAAAGTTTTGTGTGTGCATGCGCGTAGATTGGTTCCTTGTACTTCTGCTTGAGAGTTCCAGTACTAAAGATGTCCGAGCAGAAAACATTCTGTATTTTGCAGTTTGCTAAATGTGAATCTGTAGCATCAGTTTAACTTGCTTTCCGTACAAAGTTTAATTGTGATTCTTCAAGAGTGATAATAACATTTGTCAATGATATTATCAGTTTACAACCATTGGATGTCAGATGTCGGTGAAAGTGAAAAAATACGGGCCGACCAAGGTGATCTGAAGAGAATATTGAAAGTGTCAGAGAGCTTCCTACGTATTCGAAAAATAAATAAATAAATAAAATAAAAGTTAGGAAGGCCAGCCGCAAACTAGAAATGCTGTGGAAGGTTTTAAGGAGACGGTTACATAAGTGTCCATACCATTTACAGATATTACAGGCTTTGATGCATACCGACAGTCCTAAGCGTGGTAATCTCGCAATCAACATGTTGCAGCATGAAGATGACGACTCTCTTGATCGAATTGTGTTCATTGATGAATCAATATTTGATAGACATATTAACATACATAATGTTCGTATATGGGGTCAGAAAATCCCCATTGAGTTATTATAATGCGAATGAGGCTCCCCAAAATTAAATATTTTCTGTGCAATATCCAGATGACAAGCTTTCACGTTTTTCTTCTTTCTCTCTTTCTTCCTGAAGCAAACTTAAGGAAAGATGATTATTTGGATGTGCTGCAAGTATGGCTCTTTCTTCAGCTACAAGATGAATCAGAGAATTTTATTTCGCAATAAAATGGTATTCCTTCTCATTGACACAATTCTGTGCAAGACTGGTTGGATGAGGTAGTCTTTAACCGCTGGGATGGATCAGATGATAGGGCTAGTTTTGCGTGGTCCTCAAGATCACCAGATTCTAACCGCTGTGTTTGTCGCCATGGACTAGATGACAAAGCTAGTTTGGTGTGGCCTTCGAGATCACCTGATCCCACCCGCTGGGTTTGTGGCCATGGACTAGATGACAAAATCAGTTTGACGTGGCTTTCAAGATCTCCTGATCTAAGCCATTCTTTAATTGATAAGATTTCTGACACAATGAGAAATATCTTGCTTCAACTAGGGAGAATGTAATTTCACCACAAATATCGCTTATGCTGGCAAACAAAATACATACAAAGTAGATAAATGTGAAAAGGAAAATTAGTTTTAATTCCATTTTGGAACGTACCTATAAATGAAAAAATGTTTCTTTTGTTTAACGCCCACGGTTATGCCCTTTAGGCTAAAGGAGACGACGGTACGTAATAGAAAACAAAGTATTAAAATAAGGACAAAGCAGCGGTGAGCAATCTGATGTTAACCGTAAGCACCGCCTTTTCCAACTTATGATCCAAAGTCAAATCCAAGTTAAGGCAGTATCAGTAAAATATTGATTGTTAGAACCCACTTGTCTCCAGATTTCTGAAGTTTACATGGATAAAGTGAGGCTTCAACTCTTTCTAATGATTTTTATTTTTTTAACTCTTGGAGAGGATATTTTTATGCGGGTATCGTTCATAGTGTGTTCTTTTAAAACAAATAAATTCTGCTTGCCCTGCTTAGAGCTTCAAAAAACATGTGTAAAACTCTGCACCTCTTTTAACTGTTTTCCCACCGAGAAATATCACTCTAGTTGTGTGTAACATTAAAATATTAACAAGTCAAATCAAATGCCTTTCATATAGACTACCTAGTTTCAGCGAAGCTGTATTTATTGAAATAATAAAATACGAATTATCAAAAACAATAACTGTTCTATATGTTGAAAACATAAGAGTAGTAGGGAAAGAATTTCGATACAAACTAGTAACGTATATCCGAGACAAGAACATCGACCTATAAGACCATCAATAGATAAATTTTAATATGCCATTTCGAAGTACTTATTGTTTGAAAAAGGTCTAATAAAATGAAAGCTTTCAATTTAAAAACATTTACATTATAAAATAGGTTTACATGTGACATTTACAGTTTCCGATCGTTCAAAAAAAATGCATGTTTGAACACCAACCCAGTTCGTGGGCGGTAATAAAATGCAACATTTACGATCAGAGGTCGTTGTCTCCCGCATGTGAAAGCACGTAAAACTGTTGTTTCACGGAAAAGCGAACTCCTGACATCCACATGGACAAGAAAAAGAAAAAAATCTGCTCATGCTCAGCAATAGATATAGCTACAGCATACATATTCATTTATGCACATACATGCACACACAGACACAGACACGCCATCTATATATATATATATATATATATATATATATATATATATATATATATATATATATATATATATATATATATATATATATATATATATAGGTCCTAATGTGTGTACACTTAAACAAAGAATATGCTGGTAATTCCCTTTGCAAATCTTGTTTGATCTCTTAATTTTTCTTGTCTTTACTTTCACATTTTCTTTGGAATCATATATATATATAAAGTCTGTTTTAAAAAAAGTATCCGACCTTGAATTTTCCCGCGCGCAGTATTGATGCTAAGGCGGTGCCACTTTGCACAGTGGGAGGTGACAGCTTAATGCACATGCTTGATTTTTTTTTCTCCGCGTTCGAACGTGCCAGTCCTGCCTGCTGGCACCGAGTGAGGTTCTGTAATACGTGTCTGTCGGATTTTTTATTTCCCTCACGATGACTGAACGAATTGAGCAAAGATACTGCATCAAATTTTGATGAGTATTGTGCGCCGAAGTGCATTACGGAATCGGTGGAAAATTTGTTGATAATACTCTTTTGTCACTCTTTGTCCTTCCGGTGCATATTCATGATGCATAATTCCACAGATATAAAATAACACAGGATAACCTTGGTTTTACTTCGCATCTGTCGCGCTTTCTTCGGCCTTGGAGACCTGGAAAGCTTTCATTATGATAACTGTGTTCTGGTTTCCGGGTTGTACCTATACATCATGTCCGGTTATCACGGTCAGGATCAGAGCTGTCCTGTGCAACCTCAAGACGGAGTTCTTTCTGTTCTGCCGACAGCAGCTTGTGCATAAATTTCGCAGCTACTTTAGGCATGCTCAGATCAGCATGCGATGTGCGTAATCTTTACTGATTCCAACCTCTACGGCAATCTCTCGTACAATCAAACGACGATTTCCGTTTTATCAGATTTTCCATCCTCACAATAACAACTGCATTCCGAGGGATTTGTGGAATCCCAGAACGCTGATCACTCTCCACTGATGTGCAGCTATTTTTGATCCGTTGAATCTTTACTTAATTTGTGTTACCTCCAAAGCAACGTCTCCAAACACCTGCTGAATCTTACGAATTGTTTCGCTTTGAAAATTCACCAAGCTTTTGACAAAATTTGATGCAGTATCTTTGCTCAATTCGTTCAGTCGTCGTGAAAGAAATAAAAAAATCTGACGAATACGTACGACAGAACCTCACTCGGCGCCAAGCAAGCAGCGACTGGCACACTAGAATGCGGAGAAAAAATTCAAGCATACGCATTAAGCTGTCTCCTTCTACTGTGTACAGTTGCAACACCCTTACATCACTACTGTGCACGGGAAAGTTCAAGATCGGATACTTCTCAGACAGACCTCGTATAATCCTCCCTCTGATCTAGTGGCTAGCGCGTATGCCTTTGGTACACGTGGTCCAGGGTTCGATACCGAGTGTAAGAGCATTAATTTCACAATCATTAACTTTCATTAGTTATCCGCCTCCTTTAGCCTGAAGGGCATAATGGTGAGTCGTTAAACTTAAAATAATAATAATAATAATTTGTAGGGTTTCGCCATTGTTGCATTAGGTCTGGGTGATTGAAGCAGTTAACGGAAACGCATGTAAGTAGCATAACTGAACAGATTTTTGTGCATCATTTGTTTAGACACCTCTTTTCGGATATTCTACCGTTAGGCGGCAGTTTTGCAGGTGTTCTTTATCACAAATTAAACATAACTTTCTTACAAGGCTGTCTATATTCTTTATTATAAATTAACGAGAAATGTTACAGTTTCGGAAGTATATCACTTCCTTCTTCAGACTACTATTCCAACTGAAATCATAGATAACATAACATATTTTGTTATCTCTACCAATCAAGAATCATTTTGAATTTTAATGAAAAATGAAAAAAATAATTCTTGATTGGTAGAGATAACAAAATATGTTATGTTATCTATGATTTCAGTTGGAATAGTAGTCTGAAGAAGGAAGTGATATACTTCCGAAACTGTAACATTTCTCGTTAATTTATAATAAAGAATATAGACAGCCTTGTAAGAAAGTTATGTTTAATTTGTGTTTAAGATGGACACAAGGCCTTTTTATAAAAATATCCGTGTTCTTCATGTCTGATATTGTTAGTAAAAAGGTATATTTTGTCTTTGAACGTCACACAACAAGGTTTGTTACAGTTGTACGATGACATTTTTATACGCGTTATGAGAAAAATGTACCGACTGACAAATCCATTGGAAGGTGGTATGCACAGTTCAAGAAAAGGAGTTTCATTTGCAAAGGGAAATGCCGTGATAGACCTACAATGTGGAGAGGGTTCATGCAACCTACTTACGAAATCCGAAGAAATTGATTCCTTCTGGATCCAGGAAACTTAAAATTCCACCCAGAACTTTATAGTGTATTCTACTCAAACGTCTATCCATGAAATCATCCCGAATAAGTCACGCTCAGATGCTAACACCCGACGACCGTTGTACACGGGAAAAGTTCTACACTGATACGCAAGTGTTCATAGTTGAGGGTAACAACTTTTTCTGAGAACCTGGTGTTTGCAGACGAGGCGACGTTTTATGTAAGTGGAAAAGTAAATACACATAATGTACGAATTTGGGGTACGGAAAATCTGTAAGAATTTGTTGATTTAGTTCGGGATTCCATAAAGTGAAAGTGTTTTGCACCATTTCAAGAGAAAATGTTTACGGTCCCTTCTTTTTCGTGAAGGAAACGGTTATGAGATTTATTTTTCTTGTTATATTGATCTAGTGCTTATTTTCTCAATTAGATGAAAATAGTAACATATACATCATGCAATTGAATGGAACCTCACCAGATTTCCACAGCAATGTGAGATCATTCTTGGAACAGAAAATTACCATTTCATTGGATTGTACGGGAAGTGATGATGATGATGGCGAACTTTTGTAATGGTCACCGCGTTCCTCAGACCTTTCCTCATACATTTTTTTTTCTCTGGGACTGCGTTAAAGTTGCAGTTTACTATGTAGCATTATCGCCTACAATTGACAAACTAAAAGACGCACATAACCAATGCTGTCCACACTGTTATACGTGACATGCTAGTCCATTTATGGTAGGAAATGACTACCGCCTAGATATCTGTAGATAGAGGAGAGGATATTGAACATTTGTATTACGAAAACAGACCTGACCAAAGCCCCAAAATATATATATTAATAATACTTGTGTAACATTTTTGACAATTTAACATCGAATTCATCAGACACGTTATGAAAGATCAATCCAAGAATAAAAACTTAAATATACACAGAAAGTGAAAGGAGAAAACACCTGCAGTTCCCAGAGCAAAACAAGTTTCCTCTTCACTGTTTACATCCATCTGTACAAAACGCAAAGTTTCGATTAGTTATACATGGATACAGACATGAAAATTTAGATATGTAGACGATTGTCTGAGAATATAAAAAAAGCCTAGGAAGTAATTGGAAAAATTTGTTAAAAGAATTGAGGACGAAGAAAACGGAATAGAGTTAGAAATGGAAGTGGACGAGCGGAATATGATAAACTTCATGGATATGACGATAAAGAAATCGGTTGAAAATTCCGAACGAAGTAGTACAGGAAAGAAGCTTTATCGGGATATACTGCCATAAAAGTAGTGACATAGATATAAGGACCAAGAGAAACTTTATGAGGATTACAAAAAAGGATAGAAATGATAGATAGTGAAGGTGGAAGAAAGAAAGAGGACATGGAAATACTACACCAATTACTAATAGGAAATGGATACAGAAGAGAAGATTTGAGGAAAGGGAAAAGAGACAGGAAAGAAGAAAAGACAGAAGAAAGACGAAGGTGATTTGCAATTGAGTTGTTGTGCATTTAGTTGAGAAGGTGGTTGCATTTAGTTGTATTGCGACATCTTCAAATTCGAATTTTAACTACTCAGAATGTTGTCCTATTTTGTACATTTTTGTACCACCAAGAAAAATTTCTACCATTCAAATTAACGAAGAAGGGCCATTTCAAACTTTGGGCCACTTCGATCACATGTAGTGCGACATCTTCAAATTCGAAATTTAACTAGCCCAGAATTTTTACTATTTTTATAGCTTTTTTTGCCACCAAGAAAAAAATTGTACCATGCAAATAAACGAAGCAGGTCTGTTTCAAAATTTTGGTGGCTCATTTAGTTGTAGTACGACATCTTCAAATTTGAATTTTAACTAGCTCAGAATTTTGTTCTATGTTTGTATCTTTTTGTACAACCAAAAAAAAAGTACCATTCAAACAAACGACCATTTCAAAATTTGGACACTTTGACCATCTGTAATACGACGTCTTTAAATTCGAACTTGTGCTATTCTTGTACCTTTTGTACCACCAGAAAGAAACATGTTTCATTTAAATAAACAAAGGAAGGCTACTCCAAAATTTTAGAGGCCCATTTAATTGTAGTGCGACATCTGAAACTTGAATTTTGACCTGCTCATAATTTTATACTATTACGGAGTTTCTACAGACCTCGAAAATAAGGGAAAATCAGGAATTTGATTTTGTCAGGGAAAGTCGGAGAAATTATTGAAAATTTCCTTAATATCAGGGAATAATGGATAAGTTTTTTAATGTTAGGGGAAAAACCAGTGGCGGCCGGTGGATTGTGGTTTCGGGTGTTGCAGTACGAACGATAAGAAACAGAAGATATAAAGTGGACTCATTGACTAATCAGCATAACTTTAGATGCAAATGCTATGTGACATGTGAAATTAAATAAAATTCTGTTTTTTAAAAATAAAAAATGCAGAACATTTTATCCGATTAATCACCTTAATTAATTAGGAAGTTCATTCTCCTCTCTTTGATTGGAGCAAATCTGTCTAATACATGCTGGTTGAACTCTGGTATTCTTATTGTCAGGTCTTTTTCGATAGAAAGCATAACCAATGGTGATAACCTTTCTTGGGACATTTAATTCCTTGAAAGTGTCAACTCTCTCTCATGTGGGGGAAAAAAAAACTTTTCGTCTTTTGCTGATGCCATAGGTACAGTTAATATTAATTTCAGAAGCCTTGTACATTCACTAAATACTTTTTTTTAGATTATTGCGAACGATTCATTCTAGCAAACTCAGTCCCTGACAGTGATCCGAATTCCTCTTCAGCGTTGACTGAAGAGAGTTCGTAGCAGAGATTAGTGTTATTAAAAAAATGTACACTCATGTCCAAAATTAGTGTCGCATATCTATAACTGTTTCTTGTAGGAATGTAATTTGATAATTTTGCAGGATACTTTTAATACTGATAGTATGTGTATAATCGGGAAATGTATATTTGGGGTAAATTTCATAGGAAAAGAATTATAAATACGAAAATTATGAGTAAAATAAAATGTTGCTAAATGGACAAGAAAATTTTATTTCGTTTTATTGTTCTTATTTACTGCACTTTTAACATGAAATTTGCCACACACATGTCTTTTTCGATTATACACGTACCAACATTATAAGAAATACCGGGCGAATTCGTTATCAAATTATATTCCTAGAAAAACATATTTATAGACATGTGACGATAATTTTGGACATGAGTGTACATTGAACACACTTTATTCACAGTTTATCCAGGAAAATTTAAAATAAATTGAGGAAATGTATCTGGTGCAAACAACACTACTGCCATAAGATATCCTGTAAAATTAAACTGGATTTTTTTTTCGAACACTCTTCTGAATTGCCCTTTGCTTGTTTTGTCTAAGCCTTAATTGCAAATTTTTCCTCAGTTGAAAGCTGGTCAATGTTTTTTGTAAGTTATTTACAGAAGTCATGGTATACAATTCATTCAGAATTTGTAGGTTATTTACAGAATTAGAGCACACACAATAAAATTAAACCTAATAATTAAAAACCAAACCAGCTGATACAAAAGAGGTATATGAATTCCGAATGTCACATATTCATACATCAACACACACACATGTGCGTAAAAGAAAACACTATATTCCAAATCATCCGTCTTGGTTGTTACGCAATGCACGATGAATACAATATACTTCCACATGAGGCGAAACAATGCTTACCAAAGTGATATGTTCTGGAAAGGAAACGTCGAAACCCGCCAGATGAAGGATCAGCATGTAACAGAAGCCAAAAATCAAAGAACATCAAAACAAACAGCACTGCCAGTTCTACACCCAGAAATGTTAACTGGGAGGGGTCCAAAGTATTTGAGGGAGGTCCAATACGTCTACATAATATGGAACCTGTCTTATGCTGCACCCGAAAAGACGATAAGTAATTCTTACTTACTGTCACTTATATTTTTAGAAAAAATGATAGAACGATTATTTTTATAAGAAAAGAAGAGTACATGATGAGGCGTAAAATAAAATATTTAGCCTACATCAATCGTTTCTCTGTTAACCAAGTATAGTTCGTTAAGAAAGTCTACAAATGTTAGTCAAGTTTCGAAATTTTTGGGAGGTCCGGACCCGATGGCCCCCATCGTGGCTACGCCCCTGAGCAATGCTAACTAGTCCCAGATTCAATGTAGCGTTCCCCATCATACAGTTTTATGTGTAAATTATCAAGAGTATAAAATATACTTATTTTATAAAGAAATATGTTTATACTAAAATACTATTCACCGAGAGGGGGGGGGGATTACTGTAGAAGAAGCCTTCATTATCAATATAAGCTGAGAATTAACTTGTAAATGCGGGTCTATTTTCATTTGTTTTCTCCTCTACTAGATATTTTCTTTCTTATTTTGTAATCACTTTGTATTTTGTATCACTTTTCTTTTAATTGTCATTATATTCATTTGCTCCAGTATAGTCCCGTAATTTAAAAATATGAATGCATAAAAACAAATTCCATTTGTTAATTGCTAGTGAAAGAAAATTCAGAAATCTTATTTAGCGCGAAAAACCTTCTCGTTCACTGGAAACCGTGCTGTGTTGCAGAAGCACTGCAACGACCAGTCCCTTTAACTTCTGAGATAGGGGAAAGGAGACTTAACATTTGCTCCAATTGTCGCGCTGAAGGAATCTGGTCGTTGTATGCTCGCTGCAACACAATATAAATTAAAGGCTCTATGACGGATTATTTTTCGCTTTTTAAAACGGATTAACGGAACGGACAGTTACAGAAGTAAAAACATGTTATTTAAAGTGTATATATGCGAGTATAGAAAGTATTTTTTCTGTTCTTTACTACTATTGATAATAATATATTTTTTTTTCTTGAAATAATTTGGTCGTTGCGCAACGCTGCAACACTACCATTAGCCGCCACTGGGAAAAACTAGTTGTTTTTCAAAATTTAGGCACCTTCGAAGTAATAAGGGTATTTGGGATTTAGAGATCATGCAACGAAACAATATCGGGTAGTAGGTTACCGATGCATTAAGTTATATCAAGGTGTGTTGAACCGTGGTTTGTGATTAGGTTCATAACTCTGAAATCAGTTCAGCTACAACATCTTGAATTCCTTAATGTAGACAGAGTGTCGCGTATCTGATCTTCTGAGCTGAGATACGGATTTTTATTTACTTCAACAAGGAGGAGGTTCTCAACTTGAACCTTGTACAAAGACACACGCGTGAATAAGAAAGATATCAGATCAATTCGCAGCGCATTCTTATAAAATTTCTTTCTTTCGGTGAGCAATATGTTGCCTTTATCATTATAGTAATGGTTGGTTATAAAGTTTTCCAGTTCGATGTTTGATAAGCCCTTGTCGAAGTGTATCGAACTAAAGTTTAGATTATTATTCTGCGTTAATTGTATTTCTTTTGGTGGGTAATCCACTGAGATTATTCCATCACAATGCAAGAATACCGTAATCATTACCTTCCAACAAAAGGTAAACAGAGTGTACTGAATACAGGTGATTCTCCTGGTACATGCCTTTTTTAAAAGATTATTCACGTGTGAATTCGTGTTTCGATAATTTATGTTATTCGTTGTCAGAGTAAGTCTCCGAAACAAGTTCGTAAAGTCTATGACAAATTTACGTTTTTTTTTTTTTTTTTTTTTTTTTTTGAGGGAGGGGAGGAGGATGGAAAACGTTGTCTTCCCTTGGTTGACCCTGTGTTTTGCTACAGGTAGAGAAACATGGCACCTACAGCCCTCCTGAACTTCCTAGGCCCTTCTTTCTTTTTTCCAGTCAAGTTATTTTTTCAAGAGTGATTTCCATACCACAAAGTAATTCCATACGACAACGAAACAAGTTAGCTAAAAGCCCACTTATACTATTTGTATATCAAATTAATTTTTGGTTTCGACATTTGGAACTATTTTTCTTGCATATAAATGTAGGTGAGAAGCAAATACTGAAGTTTATTTAAGACGTTTATCTACTATTTCCACATGTAGGTAGTTTCAATTTATTATGCACTTCTTTCCTGGAATTTGATTTTATTTATGAATGAGCGCTGGTCGTATCCAGGAACATGCGTGTTGATGTAACAAGGGGCAACATTTTAGATGTAATGAGAACTATTTATTATAATTATCGTATAAGCATATCTAGTTTTTAAATCAAGATGCCAAATTCCATATTTTGCATGTTCGTTCAACAAATGATCTGATAAATCTGTAATATGTTTGTTATTAAACACATATTTTGCCCCGTATTACGAAAGTTATTTTACGAAGCAAAGATTCCAATTCTAATGAGAAAGATGAGGCATGCTATAATTTTTGTATATCATTTTTATAGTTTGTTTTGTAATAAATAAGTTAGTCATTGAAAACAATTGATTTATCATTAGATTTAATATTGTTCCTAGGTACAACAATCATTGTCCCTTGGCACACACTGGGTATGGACCAAAGGGCAAAATGATTTCGCCGACAAGAATTACTCTGGTGTTCTCGTTCTTGCAAACCCTTGTAACTTTTACAGTATGAAGCTGAAATGTCAAGCTGTCAGGAACATGTTTTTCTTTAGCCTTGCAAAAATATAATCACTTCTCTAATGCAGACGGATGATTAATGAAAGTTAATTATCATGAAAAATAAATTTTAATGCTCTCCCACCGAGAATCGAACCTGGGACTATGTGCATCAAAGGCACACGCGCTAGCCATAGACCAGCTGGAAGAGCTCGGAGATTGATGTGTTGAAGCAGTAATCCCGAACTGCTCTGTGGTAGCCAGTTCTCGTGTCTATATATCTAACTTATGAAAGACATTTTCTTTTCTTCCTTAGAAAATACGATTTAAAAATAAATGAACGATTATTTTGACTGTTCGGAATGCATTTTCAGGAAGCAAACCTTTGTTGAGTTTACAAAATATATAAAGTACATCTGGGGTATGCAACTTTTGACCCCATTCCCATCCATCATGGAGCATCACTATTACCTATTCTCCTTGGAATTCTATCACAAGAAGCTAAAAGCACTGTGTGAAGTCCACTGATAGAGTGAACAATTACAATACACCCAACTCCCGGAGAACAAATCCTCGTATCGATATTCAGCAGTATAATTGATTTTACCAGTATTTGTTTGAGAACCTAGACATTGATTTTCAAAATACTGGGAATCTCTCTCTGCTATTTTCCTCATTCATGCTTGAATTTCTTCACATTCATCTTTAAACACTCCACCATGTACTATTTGGATTCCTTTACGTTTGACGTTCAAGCACTGGGCATAAATCTACCTCTTATCATTGCTGGCATATTCTCAAATGGTGAGGACAAGTTCTACTGGCAGAAATGGCCCACAATGATTTCATTACCAAAACAACAGAGGAGGAGATCCAAAAAAGAACTGAAACGTTTGCCAACTTCCGAATAGTAGAGCATTCTCTCATTAACCTGCTGCGTATCAATGCCTATATTCTCACCAGCAGTGTCACTTCATGCTAATTGGGGGGGGGGGGGAGGCGGTGAGAGCAAGATTCTCCAATCATATAAGAATTTCACGTTCTTTACTAGTATGTTAGTATACAATTGATTAAAACATATGTATTTCCCGAACTCAGGGGAGGTGAATTGCCCCCTGCCCTCGCCAAATTATGTCCCTGTTTCCCACTAACGTTATTACCTCCTTCTTGCAAAATGCTCTTCCTTCGTTTACAGAGTGTTTGGGTGTTCACTATGGCAATCACTTTCTTATAATGTTATGCTAACCTTAAATCCGTACTTTTGGATTCTACAGGTTCACTAAACACTTCTTGTAATCACTGAATGATTGCGATGTTTCACCATTCTTTTTCCACGGAAAGAAAATAATAACTGATTTTTTTTTTTTTAAAAATCTATAATCAGTACAATTGTTACTCCATAAAAGTAAAAGAAAAAAGGAAATTCAACGATAGCGTGAAACGGGAAAAAATAATCAAAGGTGAGACATATACCAATTGATAATCTTAATGAGCTGAATAAAATGATATGCATAAGTATAGATCATATGCGTAGTTTTCAAGAAAATACACAAAATCTTTTTTTTTTTTTTTTTTTTTTTTTTGTCAAAGTAGAACTTAATACTATATGATAGTCACACCGTCTATCAAGATGAAACTGACACTGAAGAACATCTTAATCAAACTTTTCGTTGTGGCACTAGCAACACTTTATTACACGGTGTGGTTAATGAGATATAGCCCAAAATTATGTTTAACTATTAAATTCAATTTTTGTTCAACTGTAATATTGTGTAAAGATAAGACATATGGGGGTGGCGCCGAGTAGTCGCTAGCAGCCTTCGGTACGAGCGGTCCCGGGTTCGATTTCCGGTGGAGGCACTCGGTCGAAAAAGTGTAAAACGGTTTTTCAGGCCAGCCACCCTGAATGAGATTTTCCTGGATTTTCCTCATTCACACCAGGCAAATGCCGGGGTGGTGCCTAATTTATGGGTCACAGGCCGCTTTCTTCCTTTCACAATTCTTTCTTTTTTCACGTTCCTCGGATAGTGTGCTCGCCGAGGGACGTCATCCCTCAAACATGATGGGCTAAATGGCCTTAGATGCCGAGAGCCCAGAAATCTAAATCCTAAAATCTCCCTGTAAGAGATATGAGGCATTCAGAGCACAAGGGAATTAAGTCTAATTATCAAAATTATCAGAAAAAGAGACATAAAGTTTGTATGGTATGTTTAAGTACATGGGGAAAAATGAAAAAATGAAATGAAATCTTTTGACTTTTACGTCCCACGGTTATGTTTCGACGCTAAGAGAGACGGTAATTATGATAATGAACAAAATAGTGGAATGAAGCAAATGGGAAAACCTAGAGAAAACCCATACATTTGTGTTACTTTTATTTGGTTTTAGCGTCCCGTTCTGCAGCGATGCTATATGAGACATGAAGCTACAGCGTAAAGTAGAACCCGAACCACATGTGAGCTTTCACCGGGAGTCGAATCCGGTTCTCCCACGCCAAAGACTCATACGCTAACGGTTTATTTACGAAGGAGCTCTGCATACATATTGGTCCACCACAAAGCCTACCTGGCGCGATTTGGGATCAAACCAGGGCCCACGCACCAGAGGTGAACGCTCTACCACTGAACCACCGCTGACGCAAGTACATGGAAAAGTTAACCTTTAACAGAAAATCAGTCTCTGTCAGACAAACATGTGTTTTAATGTGTTGTGCTGGCAACAGTGATTCAAATAAAGCATTGATTTCCTCAATATTTTCGTCATTTAAAGTTTCACGTGTATTCAAGTCGTCTATCGTTGGATGTTTCAACTATGACAGCAATTATACCTGTTTTCTAACAATCTACGGTGTCTGCCAGACACGTATTTCCACTAATGTATAGATATTTTTGCGTGTATGTTAAATAGACGTTTTGGAAAGTAACATTTATTTTGAAAGTACTTTTATCAACACCATATATTTGAAGGGGCGCGGTGGCTCAGTGGTAGAGCGTTCATCTCCGGTGCTTGGGGTCCCTGGTTCGATCCCAGCTCGCGGCGTATGGACTTTGTGGTGGATATCCGCCGTGCTCTCCCGTTTCCTCCCACTTTCTTCATTCCACCATTTTTCTCATCTCTCATCATCACCGTGGGACCTAACCGACATATCCGTGGGACGTAGAACTTAAAGATTTCATTTCATTTCACCATATATTTGAAGCTCGTAAATTCTATTAGATGTTTAAGTTAGCGTTGATTAGTATTGATAAATGGATGACCCCAGAAAAAAAGACGGGCGAAAGAACGATAGATGCAGCAGATGTGTCAAAATTGAAAGAAATAAAAAAATATATATGCTAGCTGAACACGAGAATGAAGAGAAGGAGTTGATGATATTCTCGTCAGATGATTCGGATATCAACTCCTCGTTCAGTACGGGGGAACAAGAATTACCTACTTAAAGTGAAGAAGAAAATAATTTTGATTCGTGAAACACGTGTGTTCAAATGGTGAGCTATCTGTAAATATAAATAGGTATGCTCATAATGCTTCAGGTAATAATAAAACCCTAAGTTACATTACACCGGTAACATTATTTTTTTGGTTGGAATTCATTAGAGCCAAGAGTTGTCCTGCAATCTGAAGATAAATTTCATCAAAGAATTGGTTTCTAGAAGTAATGATATCCCATTTTGGAAATCGCCAAATTTGCATTTGAATTTAAAATTTACAATGCAAGAAATTCTGCAGAGGGAAAAGAGTAGTCATAGCCAACCTCATGTGTTAGTTGAAAACCTTAAAGAGAAAAGAAAATGTAGTTTCTGTTCTTACTAGAAGAAAACAAACACGGAATATAAATGTGTGATACCATGTTAGAAACCAATGTACTGGATTGTACACGAAAAGTAAGTTGTTCAGTGTTTGTAGAAATGACAAGTCGCCTTTGAAACTTTATCTGCACGTACACAATCTGTAGAATAGTCTAAGTTTAATTACACTACGATTACAATTTACTACTACAAAAAACACATATCATCAGGGCAGTCGTCATAAAATTCATTTAAAAAAAATTCAGAAAACAACATATTAAAAAAATTCGCTCCACCCAGCTTTAAAGTTAATCATCGCAAAAAATTTAAAAATAATTCACATGGCGCCTCCCATTCATCGCCTCTCGCAGTTTTAATCCACATTATTATAAATTTTATTTTTTTTTAAATAGTTTTTATTCTATTCTATTTTACATCTAATCTTTAAAATTGCTAGAAAGCTATAGCTTTAAATAAATATTATAAATCTAAATTACCAAAACTAACGAAATTCATTCATAATAAAAATGCAATTCCATCGAGGCTTATTGCTTTATTAACATACCTTGCAAACAGCATAAATTATTACATTTTCAATCTAAACTTTATCTCCTCAAGCCCCAGCACATTACGTTAATGGAAAAAGCAAATTTGTTAGTTGTAGAATTTGTGTTTGAAATTTTATTATTTTTCTTTGTTTATTTGTTGTGAAATTGCATTGTTGAATGTTTTCATTTCTTAACTAAACGCAAAGGTTCGTACATTATTTTTCATTAGATATGTAAGTTTTAAAAATATTTTACATTATTACTTGTAGGTGTCTCATATATTTTTTTTCCGTAAGTGGTTAAAAATGACGTTTCCTCTTAAGGGTTAACATTACCTTTTTTTTACATCATGAAAAGCTATTTACAATATTTGGATATTAATTTTTTTAAGCTTTCAAAGGAGCTTCAGATAAAGATCTCAAAGATCTTCAAAAAGTAGACTTGATTGTCTTGTGCACTAAATGCAGTGAATATCAATTAATAGATATTGAGCTAAACAAAAGGAACATATTTGAGCATAAATTTTGAATCCTTATTCCCGAGGAAGTCATAAAAATGGAAACCATTCACTATCAAGTTGCAGATTTCATCTAATGTTTGGTTCTCCTAACAGTGACACACATAATCTTATCAGTGACACTCATAATCCTAACAGTGACACACATAATCTTAAGAGCGGCATGCATAATCCTAACAGTGACACAGACAATCCTAATAATGACACTCATAATCCTAATAGTGACACACATAATTCCAGAAGTGACACAGAATCCTAACAGTGACACACAGAATCTTAACAGTGACACACATAATCTTAAGAGTGACATACATAATCCTAACAGTGACAGACATTATCCTAACAATGACACTCATAATCCTAACAGTGATACACATAATTCCAGTAGTGACACACATAATGCTAACAGTGAAACGCACAATTCCAGTAGTGACACACATAATCCTAACAGTGACACATACACAATCCTTACAGTGACACACACAAACCTAACAATGACATTCATAATCCTAACAGTAACACAGATAATCCTAGCAGTGACAGATAATCCTAACAGTAACACATATTCCTAACAGTGACACACATAATTCTAACAGTAACAGACGTATTCTAAACAGTGATACACATAATTCTAACAGTGACATATAATACAAACAGTGACACACATAATCCTAACAGTGATACACAATATTTACAGTGAAACACATAATCCTAACAATGATATTCATAATCCTAACAGTAACACACACAATCCCAGCAATGACATTCATAATCCTAACAGTGATATACATAATCCTAACAGTGACATACATAATCCTAACAGTGACGCAAATACTGCTTATAACTGAAGGATTTTAAGATTAGGGAAAATCGTTCTCATAATGTTATTTACCATTTGCGATATTGATATTTACTGTAGAGGAAAAAAGTCTTGTTCCTTTTTAACTATTTTCTTTTGATGTATTTTTTAAACATATCCATAGAATATCTGTTTTATTCTTTTTAACGTATCGATTGTCTACTGCCAAATAACTGTATTTACTCTATAAAATGTCGGAAGCGTAGTCCAAGATGCCGGGGGAGTGGCGGAGAACACTTACTGCATTTTCTCGGATTGTCTCCTTCCATTTGTTTCCCAAGCGCTGTGGTTATTTTGTATACGTGATGCGAAATCTTTTGGGAACTACGGAACAGAAACTGTCGAGTCTTATAAAGATTGTGTTTTCAGATCAACCATTATTTCTCTGGAGAGGGGAAAAGAAAAGAGAAAACACATTAGGTGGAATTGTGCACAGTTTATAAATTCTCTCTTTCTCTCTCTCTCTTTATCTTTTCTTTAAATAGAAGAACTCAAGTTTGGATAAAACAGAACAAAGTAGCTTTTGTTCTTTCTGATTAAAGGGATCGTTTCTCTGTTCAACTTGATATTTTTAGTTTTCGAAAGAGCTTTCCCAATCAACTGGTCTTTTTCGCATCCTAGACTTTAGACTAATTTTCTTGTAGAATATATTGTCATTAATGTTTTTTAACGTCACTTTCAGCACCGAGACTACATGAGGCATGGGGCTATAATTTAAAATTGAATCTGTGCCATCGTAATGAGTTCAATGCTCTCTCACCGGGAATCGAACCTGCCACTACGAGCACCAAAAGCGCACATTAACTACTATGCCATGTAACATTTATTTTTATTATTACTAACTTCAACGATTTTGGTTAGTTAGTTACATATTTGCCCTAAGTTCGTCAAAATAGGATTATTGAACTGCTTAAAACGTAATTTACTCGATGATTATTCAGTGATAACTTACAGAATAAAATAGATTTAAACTTATGTATTTTCGAATACTTTTCATCACTTACCTTATATTTTCATAAAATTTCTTCTTTATAAATTGAATTTATATCCATTCATAATGGCTTCCTTACGTTTTATATTTTAACTGCATAGAAAAATCTGTCTGGCCACAAAACAACGTAAATGTACTGGTCTGGCTTAAAAGAATATCATATCTTTGGTACCGGACCATTGTTCATGACAACATTTACATATTTATACAGATTATCGTTATAGCCAGCACATAGGGATTATAATACGTTATTGTTACAAGATAAATCATATACAGGGTGTCCTAAAGAAATGTCTATGCTAGCACAACAACATTAATTGAAATTGATGCAACAAGAAAAATTCCAAAAACAGTTTCTTTATCTTTCTTTTCTCTTTTACGATGCTGTTCTTGAAGCATTTGGAAGAGAAAAGAACCATTTTGTATTGGAAAATACAATGAAAAATGGTTGTAGCTTTTTAAAATGTAAATGTCGAAAGGGTTGGAGAAAGTTTACGGGAAACTATGGAGGGAGTATTAGAAATAGTAGAGTAGAAAATAACAGTATTCGAGGAAGTTAACAAGAGCAAAATATAGTGGCTAGGGTATTGTTCGGTAAGAAACTCATTTTGAGTTACGTGTTACGTGTTAGAAGTTATGATGGAAAGGGAAGAGAAACAAGCCTATACAGTTGCTGGCAGTATTAAAACAGGTAAATATTCCGTCAAGAGAGAAAGGTTAACTGAAGACATAGTACAAGGACGCTTCTCAATCTGTGGCAAATGACCTGCTAGCGATGGCAGAATCTTTACTATGATGATGGTGATCATGGTTTGAGAGTGCTGAGAGCTCTCTTGTGGCATAGCAGTTAGCGTACGCGTTTTTGACGTGAGAGACACGGGTTCGATTCCCAGCATTAGCTCATGTGGTTGGGTTTCTACGTTAAGATATAGATACACGTCTTAAATAGCCTCGCTTGCTGAAGAGAACGCAAAACTTTTAAATCAAATTGAAAGTACTGAGTCGAAGGTTATTACTGGATTCTGTCGTATTTCAGCCTATCCTGTTCCGTATAGGACACTGCAGCTTAAAAGTGTATTGTGGGTTGCATATCTTGCAAGGCAATTTAAAAAATAAACCCTGTTGGTGAAACGAACTCAATGCTCACTTCACGCTTTGGTGTTTTTCTTTGAAGGTCTCCCTAGTTTGATTTGAAAAAAGATCCCCGCCAAAAGAAAAAAAAATCCCAAGAAACTTCAAACCTAAAAATCGTTTTGCATATGCACTTTTGTTTAAGTTAACTAATTATATTTTTTGTCTTCTCTTTGTTTCTTACCTTTTTTTATTTATTTTGCAGATACCTTGAAATTTATTACAGGGAATTTATACTTTGCTCTGAAGAGTTGTGTAATAAGCACAGAGCATGGATGTAAAATACCATATGAATGGGGAAAGGTACTGATTTCATCCTTTTTCTTTTTTTCTTTTTTTATTAACACAACAGTACTCATCTTAACGTGACTGATACTTTGTCACTACAAAATAAACTAGTTTTCAAACTTAAATTCTTCGTTTATGAGGGAAAGGGGGCACAATGAGACATATAAGTTTGTGACATTACAAATAGGGAAATATTTGAGTTTATGTGCTAATAAAGGTATCAAATAAGAATTATTGTATTTTTTCGTTCTTCTGAGTTCTACAATACAGACCTACATATGTAAAACATACAGGACTGTATACCTACTTTTGGGCCACAACGAAAACATGTCCATAGATCAGACACATAACAATCGACAGATGTCACTGAATGGAAGAAAATGATACCTGTACGCATCAATATAAAAGCTTGCTTAATTTTTGAGAAAACTGTGAAAACTAAATGAATTTATAATCCTAATAATTAATGCTGAACGAAAATCACGTAACGTATTGGACTATATCCTCACCAAGATCTTTATTAGGACTTAGGATTTAAATTTCTGGGCTTTCGACATCTATGGTCATGCTAGCCTCTTAGGCATGAGGTCCCTCGGCGAGCACACTATCCGGGGAAAGGGAATGAAGAAAGTATCAGGGAAGAAAGGAAGCGGCTTGGGACTTATTAGTTAGGCACCTCCCCGGCATTTGCCTGGTGTGAATGAGAAAAACCCAGGAAAACTTCGTTCAGGGTGGGTGGCCTGAAAAAGGTTTTTACACTTTTTCGACCGAGTGCCTCCACCGGGAATCGAACCCGGGACCGCTCGCACCGAAGGCGAGAATGTTAGCGACTACGCTACGCGGGACCACACCAAGCTCTTTATTATGATAGTAGCAAGATGTCATCAGGCAGTATATTTAATGAGTTAAAGTCTAAAATTATGATTTATCTTTAAACTTCATTTTGTAATTAACTAAAATAAGTATTATGCAAAGATCAGAGATATATCAATAAATACATCATTGCGAAGTTAACAAAATAACATACTTGAGGATAAAATTTGGTGCGTAGTTTCTGAGGAAAATTCGGATGTTGTTCAAAATAGCAGTTTCCGGTTTCAGCCTTTTATCACCATCGAACAAAAACAGCAGAGCCAGTAATGGTATTCTCACGTGCATTCAGCGTTCGAGAAACAGATTCTATCTTGGATCTTATTAATCTATTTTAAGCAGTAGTTATAGATGGACTACTTAAAGTTTAAGTATTGAATTGCCATAGTTTGAAAGTCTATCGTAGTTTTGCAGTGTAAAACGAAACTCACCTGTTAATTTATGCAATGTACAAGAAAAACATGAACCGTTAAGTAGCAGAATTATAGTCATTTAATTTTTCCAAACAGTGACGGACATTATACTTGTAATTATTGAGCTTCTATTTAGTCGTACATATAAGAAAGTTCAATGAAAATTCGGTGTAATTTTATACTCTAATCTTTTTTTTTAAATGCAACTGAAAAATTGGGGAGAAGAACGTGATATTTACATTTTTCAACTTTTAGTAAAACAATTCGTCTCTCCCGAGACAAAAGGGCGTATCTCATTTTTTTAAACTTTTCCAAGAGATTTTTTTTATCCTATTCTCATTATTTATTCTGTCGTCTTCTTTTAAAATTTAGTTTGATATCCGTCGTGTCAGGTATGTAACTTACGAGATCAAATTAAATTTTGACAGAACACAAAAAGGGGGGGCCGCGGTGGCTCAGTGGTAGAGCGTTCACTTCTGGTGCTAGGGGTCTCGGGTACAAACCCTGCTCCCGCCAAGTTAACTTTGTGGTGGACAAACACCGTGTACGTGGGTTTTCTCGGGGTTCTCCCGTTTCCTCCCACTTTCTTCATTCCACCATTTCATTCATTACTCATCATCAACGTCTCCTTTAGCCTAACCGGCATAACGTGGGACGTAAAACTCAAAAATTTCATTTCATTTTCAGAACACGAAAAAAATAACATCTTTAAATTTGTCTCCTGGAGAAGTTTAAAAAACGAGATACACCCTTTTGTCTCGAGAGGGACGAATTATAAACGAGGAGGTTAAACGTGCTTTTCTCCTTTTTTAATCTTTGAAGCAGTATTATGTCATTAGTAAGAGTATATGTGTTACCTTTTAGGAGTAAACAAACAGCAATAGATTTATATTTTTTTATATACAAAATCTATAGATAAACAATAATTGTTTCATCAGCATAAAAACTATCACTTGTTATTGGCAACGAATTACGTAATTTTTAACGCCATAGAAAGTCGTTTGTTTTTGAATTTCTCGAAAATCACACATGAGGATTTACTCTCAAGCGTGTCACTTTTTCAGCTTTATGTAATGTATCGGTTAACATATGACTTACATTTGATTATTATTATTATTATTATTATTATTATTATTATTATTATTATTATTATTATTATTATTATTATTATTATTATTATTATTATTACTATTAGTAGTAGTAGTAGTAGTAGTAGTAGTAGTAGTAGTAGTAATGATAATATTAATAATAATTCTGCCTTTTGGCAGGTCTTGGGACTAATGAGGATTTTTAAATTTTAGATTTGGGTCTCTAAATGTTTCCATGTTTCTCGAGCTTCAGCTTCCTCTTTTAACTCTCAATATTGTCTTCTATTTTTCAAATCAATCAGTTGTGTTCTTCTACGTATTCCTTGTTTTTCTTCCACCTTCTCTTCTATGGTGGTATGAAGAAGACAATTTCTTCGCAAGATGTTGTTCAATCCAGTTTGCCTTCCTGCGAGAGATGCTGGGTAGAAAAGTTATCTTCTCTCCTATCTGTTTTAAAATATCTTCGTTTGTTACTCTCTCTGTCCATTTTATCTTCTCCATCTTCCTCCAACATCATATTTAGAAGCTCTCTAAATATTTCTTCTCTAACTTCCGTAATGTCCAAGTCTCTGGGCCATAAAGTCCAATGCTCCATATATAGCATTTAACCAACTTCTTCCTTAGTTCAATATTAAGCCTGCTAGTTAAGAGTGATCTTTTCTTGTTGCACTGAAAAAAAATGTAGGTGACATACTTAGCGTAATTCCTGTAGTTTTTGGACTTAACGTACTGCAAACGTATAACTGAAAACGCATTTCTATAATACTTTCTGTATAAGTGTTCCATCTATACGTACTTTCCGTATGAAACAATGTAGGCGGTCAGGATCTCATATACAAATGGACGTATATAACATATAGCTGACGAAGGTAACATAAGTATATGCATGTGATATACGGAAAACTGTTAGATGTCAGACATCCTGCAACGGCATGATGTAACATCTAAGGGCAGTGCCTATGTAGCATACGGATAACGTATGCTCCGTACTGATTTCTCTAGTAAACAAGAGGATACCGTATATTTGTACAATATACCGCTGTCCGGAGAACGGATTTTTCTCTGTGTGAATGCTTCCTTAGCAATGGCTATTCTTGGCCTAATCTCTTTGGTACAGGAAGCGTCTCTCGTCAAAATACTTCCCAGGTACTTGAAATGATGGAGCTCAAGTTCTCTTTGTTCTACTCTGACCCGTGTGAGCATCTTTTTACGGGATATTCACAGAACTTTCGATTTTTCGATGTTGATTTCCATTCCATATAATTTTTTAGTGTCAACTATTATGTTCATCATCTCCTGTAGTCCTTCGGTTCTAGCTATAATAACCATATCATCTGCATACCTGATTTCGTTAATTATCTGCCCTCCAATCTCGAGATCTTCAATTCCCATTATAGCCTCTTTCATTAAACATTCACTATAAACATTGAATAATTGGGGCGACATACTACATCCTTGTCTGGCTCCTCTTCCAATCTTCACATTATTGGTTTCTCCTTCATTCAAGCTCAACTTCACTCGTTGTTCTATGTACAGGTTGCGAATGAGTCGTCGGTCTCTCCAGTTGACCAAGGTTTCATTAATTTTTTTCTTTTAGAAGTTTCGTCCAATTGACGCGGTCACAAGCTTTTTGCCAGCTGACGAAGCAATATTATAGTTAAACAAACATTAAACGTTTAGAGTAAATTATAATGTTGTGCTATATTTCATTAACCCTTAAGCAGGCGCGTTGGGGTGTAACGTACCCCACTGTTAGTCTTTATAATGTGGCAGCATTGTTTCTTAGAATTTCAACTGCTATTCGAGGTATTTGTTCAGTGTTCTTTAGCAAACAAGCTGATGCAGTGGAATGTGTTTCATACGCGTTTGACTGAAAAATATGCTTCGTTTATTTCAAGTGGACGAGAGTTGGAATCATAATGGCATTACACTAAAATGTCATTGATTGGAACGTTACAAGAAATTCAGTGTAGTTGGCAATCCTGAGTTTATTAATATCATTAGAAATTAATAACTAAGTAATGTGATATGTATTATAACACTAATGTGCAACTAAATAATGCTGAAATGGTACTGTATCAGAAAAATTCATCATTATATATAAAGGTAGATAAATTTCATTTAGTTGGCAATCCTGAGTATAATATTACTTATCATAGTTTATATATGATATACTATGACTGCATTACGAAAATAAACATATGGGGTATGATATTCCCCATGCGCCTGCTAACGTTACGGGAATTGACGCGCCTGCTTAAGGATTAAGCACATTGTGGACTGCCATCTTGCTAATATCAGAATGAAATCCTTGATGAAGTTATGCTTCTCTATCAGTTTCATTTTAATATGTAGCATGATTACCGCACAGTATCGATGTTTGGATTTACAAAAAGTTCTTTTCTCGGTTTTCTCGAAATCTACGCATAAGGTTTACTCTTACCTAGCCCTTTATATTCAGCTCAATCAAATACATCGATTGGTACATGTATCATCTTGGGATTTTCCACCATTTTATACTAATAATATTATAATATTTACACTATTAACCAGTTACATGGTTATCAGTGCATTTCTCCATATAATCAAACCAGTTTTGTGTTCTCAGGTCTTTAGTATAACACTGTTACCTCAAAGTGTGGAAAAATTGAACTTAACACTTCTTTTTCAGGACTTTGCAAATTTAAGCCAACGCTATCTCTACAATAAATTAATACCAAACATTTGACAGCTTATGATGTCGAATTATTATTATTATTATTATTATTATTATTATTATTATTATTATTATTATTATTATTATTATTATTATTATTATTATTATTATTATTATTATTACTTTATTTGATGTCATTCCACGAAGTGGCGTTTCTTTTGAAAGACTTTTGAGTCTATAAAATTGGTATTTTATGTTTCAAATAAATTATAATAAGAAATTAGGACAGAAGGGATTATTTCGAACCAACTTCAATGAACGGTGTTTGACTATATTTAGCAAACAACGGTCGATTATACTCTCTCGTCTGAGCCATTCATCATAATCCTTTTCTTCTTTCTATCTAACAAAAAATTATAGTCAATAAACGTGCGTAAGGTATCCAATTTATTGAAACATACAGAAATTAAGTTACTTTGAAATACAAGTCGTTTCGTGATATTTTTATGCTGTTTTTATTATCGTGCTATTATGTTTCGAGATTGACATAAAACATAAACTCCAGTAAGTCGATACTGGTGTTCACGCTATGAACGTAGAATGATAACGCCAATATCACACAGGTGATGCCATTGTTATTTGGCGATAGATTAACATGACTTTCCACATAGTTCCCGCTTCCTTGAAAAGCGATAAGCGAAAGAAAGAGAGTCCCTTACGTTGAAATTTTCTTCAGAGTTAAAATGCATTCTTTTTTTAAGTTTGGTAAGGAAGGGGAAAGAGATTTTTTTTTGAATACCTCCTTTGGAAAGGGTGAAGTCACAAACTGATCCAAAGTTAATTATAATTATATAATGGATTTGACCGAAAGCTAATACGAGCTTTCTGTATGGTTGTTTAAAATTTATGTGTATATATAAGATATACATATATAGATATAGATATATGTTGTAATTAACATAATGTATTAGAAAAATTCAAGACCAAAATGGGAATCACTGCATCTTGGGATGAAATTTTATAACGTTTCATCTAACGCCGTTAAGTCGTACGTTTCAGCTAAGTCATCAATTTAATTCCTTGTTCTTATGATAATTTATATGCAGCGTTATTCTTCAGCAAAATATGGTATTCGTCCTATTTACGGATCATTAGATTTCGGAACTTCAAACCTTTTATAATTTCTGTCACTAGAATTTCACTTTTCTATATTTTTTTGTAACACAATAATGTTTATTATCAGTAGTAAGTTCTCGTTACTTGAAGAGAATATGTAAGGAAAACTAGTAGTATGTACATATTTTTAAAAGAAAGCATGGAAGAATTTCTTACTTAAGACGACGGCCGAGGTACGTGAAGAATATTATGTATAATGTTGCTCTTATGCTTTTGGAATATTGTATTTTTTAAGGATTCTCCCCCAATTTTGGCCGCTCGCCATCAACTCACATTGAGAGGAATTAACTTTATGATCTTCGGAAACGCTGACATTTTAAACTTCTGCAGTGGTTGTCAAATGCCATTGCCTAAACCAAACATTACGCGTTACTACATCCAGGTTCCTGTCAAACCGAATAAAAGCACACGAAATATCACGTTGCTGTCTGCTGGAGGCTCCCAATAGAAATGACTTTAAAATATTCTATTACATTTCCTTATTTCGTGTTTCGACAGTCTATTGCACACATTTTTCAATTAACTCTTGAGGCCAATCTGCGTTTTTTCTTTTATTGTCGAGTATAACGATCTGTAATAACCGAGTAATTATATATTGCTTTATATTTTATAGATATAAAATAATAGTTACAACAAAGTTTTCTTTATGAAAAACAAATTGAAAATTTAATGACATGTACGAGTAATATTTAAGTTAGATCAGCTTAGTAGGGCAGTGTGAGTTTGGTCGGAGATAAGGGAGACCGTTCGTACTCATCAGATGGTGTTGCCTAGCGTCTTGAGGACAATTGAGGAGCTACATCAAAGAAAGAAGTAGCGAGCTCCGATCTAGAAAGCCAGCATTAATGGTGACCACACATCATCCCGAAGGCATGAATGCCACTAGCTGACTGGTAGACTCTCGTTCCTAAAAACTTTTGCGCCAGGAGTTTAGTTTCGGATTTTAATGAAGTGCTATCATGTGTTCAAATGATACCTTGAGTTTGCGGTTGAATATAAGGATTAATAGACGAAGTGTAACCTATTCTAGGAACTCTGAATCGATTTCTAATAACCATTTGTCGCTAAAACTTAAATGTTTTTTGTTCTACAAAGATCAATGTTGTTGAAACCAGAAATGGTTAATTTTGGAAACCAGAAATAGGATATTCATTTCATTCTAGATAATCACTTGTCGCTAAATCTTATCGATTTTGTTGTATGGAGATCAATATTGAAACCGGAAGTAGTATCAAATTTCTTCTATTTCAGGTCTTAGTAAAGAGATGTGAATGAAGATAGTATATTTTCTTCAGACACTGAATCGAATCCAATATGAAAAGCACTCGCCACTATCTATGACCATATTAGTGCTATTCCGATCAACGTTGAAACCGGAAATTCTCTATTTCTACCATTTCCGGTTTGAATAGAGATGTGCCTAAACCTATCCTTGGGATGCTAAATCGATTTAGAAACGCTTCTCGATACCTCTTTACTCAGTGGCAGATCTGCAAGGTAAAAACTGGGGAGGCCAGCGGGAAACCAGGCTATAATAGGTATATCATGGATTTATAATTTTTCATGAGCGCTATAGAAGTTTCCAACTTAACTGTCTCCGATAGGTATTATGGATAGATTGTGCGCTGACATTGTGGACCTCAAGTATTGTTTTACACATTACAAACAGGAAAAACTGCAACTGAAACTATATCTAATGTTTCAAAAATTTTCCAATAATAAAAGGCAACGCTTACTATAAACCCTCAAAATTACAGGGTGTCAAAAAGATTCATCCACTTTGGCAAGTCTGTATTTCTGAAACTAATAATCATATACAAATAGTTTTTGTTTTGCATGACAGTGAAACTCAAAAAGTTTTTATTGCACCTGTTCATAAGTGTTCAATGTGCCCCCCGTGAGATGCACGGCATATGTCCATGCGGTATTCAAATTCGTCCCAAACTGCAGCTAGCATGTCTTCAGTTACAGCTTCCACAGCTGTCGGTATGCGATGTCGCAGTTCATTCAATGTGCTTGGTAACGGAGGCACATAAACGGAGTCTTTTATAAATCCCCACAAGAAATAATCACATACAGTAAGGTCAGGTGACCTTGGAGGCCAGTAATGTAACGCTGCATCATTTGGTCCAGTGCGACCGATCCATCGTTATGGAATCGTTCGATTTAAAAATCCTCGCACTTACGGGGAACATGGTACCTAGCGGAAACCATGTACAACTACAGATGTTCCTCTTTCCAACAGTACATTGTTCACTCACATCTCTGAAAAGACAGAATAGATATTGTTGTTTAAAACCGGATGATTCTCTTTGATACACGCTGTATATAAATAACAGCCTTAATTATTTTTGTCACTCAAAAAAGTGGAGTAGCCTAGACCCCCAGGCCTCGGGCTGGATATGCCACTGCACTTACCGTTTTTCTCTTGTATTATAAAACTTCCGTTACTTATGCAACATCTAGTTTGGAAACCTATTTAAAAAAAAGAGAGAGAGAGGGGGGGGGAAGAAAGAAACATGCCTCTTTACATAAGGCAAGTACTAGCCATGTGAAAATCATCGTTATGTGCTCAGTTTTCCTTTTGGAACTATGAAAATAATTACTGGTTTATTTGCACATACGAATCGATTACAAAACAAATCAAAGGCTTCATTACTTCAAAAGGTTTTGTGTTTGAAAATGAAACGTTGTTCTTGCTGTTCAAATTTGAACGAGAATTTTAATGGACAGTTTTTTTTTAATGATTTCAGTGAAGCGATTAATCTTTTGATATATATAGAAGCCTTGTTCATTGTCAATAGAAGTTGTTATATTTGCAGTAAAATTCCATTTACATGCTTTCATATTTTTTTTAAAAAAAATGTTTTATTCAATCTTGCTTGATTTTAACTAACAAAATATCTACGGGTAAATAGTTCACAATTGAATTGTAACAAAAGCATATAAACTTTACCCCAAAAAAAAGTTTTAAATTTCTGTGTTGTTTATAGATTACTTTCAAGTAATGGGATAAAAAGAAAAGTATGAAAAAATGCAGTATATTAAAACTCAAATTAAAACTTTGGTTTATATAAACAAAGCGTTCCTTTTATTTGTGAAATACGCATAGTTTAAGAAGCACAGTAGTATTGGTATGTTTATTCGGTGCAGATAGTCACTCATTGGTACTAGAGATGGAAGAAATGGAAAAGGAAGGGGAAGAGGAGGGTAGCAAAAGCTTTAGACTAGAATTTGAATGTTTTATTAATGATTTTATTTGATGTCTTTACACTACTTCCTTTGTTCTCTTAAGAAAAAGGAAAATAGATATTTGGGTATTTTTATCCACTTCCGTTGATATTATTTTCTTCGACTCATTGACTTCCAACTAAAAGACAAAGGACCGATCCTTGGGAGTACTTAAGATTTCTTGGTATTTTTCTTTGATTTGTGTCCATGTGTTCAAATGATTACTCAGCCACACACACACACACAAACACACACACATAAAATAAAAGTTCTGTGCAGTGGATCCCAGGGATTCGATGTATTTTGTTCCGCCGAATTCAAATTTCGAAACTCCAGTACGATTTAATTTGTCAATTTTGTTTTATGGGCGAAAAACGAGTGTCCTCCCTATCCAAAATCGCTCAAGTTTTTGACAATAGTCCTGAGGTTTGGAAATTTGGATTCTGTGTAACAAAATGCATCGGATCCATACCCTGGGGTCTTGAGCATAGAACTTTTATTTATTTATTTATTTATTTATTTATTTATTTATTGTGTATGTGGCTGTGCTAAGAGACAGTGCATAGAAGTTGACATTTGCGTGAAGTGTGTCCTAAGTTGCTGATCATAAGAGTCCAGTTGACAATATGAATTGATCTTAACTTACACACACTCTGACCAAGCACAGTATTATTTAAATATTATATTCAATTCTTGCATAGGTGCTTATTTCCGATAATAACACAGGTCTACAAAAATAAAACAATGCTAAGCTGTTTCGGTTTAGTTAATTGATTCGTATGTGTTGAGGTGCGCTGAATCCAGGAATGACAACCGTTTTGTCCTGGGACGTGTGGGTTTCGAACAAACGGGTGGTCATTGTCGAACAAAACTATGAATACAAATATGCGATTTACAGAAACACCATTAACAGCGTAACACAAATTAATGCACAGAAATATGCGCACACGTGAAGACAAAAAAGTAATACCGCCCTCAATCAGATAGATTGCTTGTGAAATCGTCTTTTTTAAAAGGTCAAACTTCGTTTGAAGCTTGGAGTTTGCCCTTTTGTAGGTGGCTACCGGAAGATCTCTAAACAACATCCAGCAGTAGTCTACCATTATCGTAACACTCCAGTTCCCCTGACACCGTCGTTCCATTTCTTTGAGATCTTGATGGAAACACTCTCCCTGCTTTTCACTCACTGCTCCCACATTGTTATAGTCAAAGTGGGAGTTGAAAAAAGGACTTTTAAGCTCATGGAGCAACCAAGTTTTCGGAACGCGTACAACATTTTCCTACCATTTCCTTGTACTGTGAGTCTTTTCGGTTTTCCAAAAACTTTTTGATGACCACGGTAAAGGCAACCCAAGCCTCTTTTTGAGTTGGAGTCATTGAACTGATGAACTCTTTGTTGAATATGAGTTTTCTAATATCAGGGCCAACAAAACCCCGCGTACTCGCGTACTCGTAGTATTTGAACAACAAACAGTGTAGCCATAACTACTTACCAACGTTTTACAAATCTAAAATGTAATCTAACTAAATTCGTTTTATGAACAGATTTATTGTTTTTGGTTTTTCTTTGTAATCTCGTACTCCCATTCATGACACATTACGATATGTGTCAGTGATCGCCATCCTGACCAATATACATGTATTTTCATGTTTCGGGAAGCACAAATACATTTAATCTTCCATGTACATTTTTATTTTCGTGGGATGCATTTGCAATTTAGCGATTTCCAGCTACCTGTTTGACCACGTTACGTTTCGATTGTGCATAAATTTGATGTCCCAGGAAGAAACGGGGGTCATTTTCGACTTCGGCGCACCCAGAAGCTAGAAATCAGCTAAACTTACGCAAACAGCTTTTAGGTTGCAGACTGTGAGGGATGCTAAGGAAACGAGACGAGACATAGCTCTTCCAATAGAAATAAATATATTTTTCGATATGAGAGATCAGTTTCACAACATTTTTTCGAGACGAGACGGCCTTAACTTCTGCCTTACAGGCAAGCCTAATGGTAATACAATATTGTGTTTAGAGCTCCCTCGTGGCTAAGCGGTTAGCATACGAGCCTTTGACGTGAGAGACCCGGGTTCGATTCCCGGCGGAGCTCATGTGGTTCGCATTCCAAGTTAATCAGTAGGTCCACGTCTCATATAGTCTCGCTGATGAAAGGGACGCTAAACTAAAATCAAGTCAAGTCAATATTGTGTGTATGCCAACTCTCAATCAGTATGTTAACTATGTAAAAATTATTGTTTAAAGACAGAACTAGTCGTTTTCACTAATGAATGTGATAGAAGTACAGGATGATCAAAAAATCGTGCCATGGAAATATTACAAAAGGTATTGAAAATGACTACAGTTTCTGCTTTGCGCATATACACTCTTCTGATTGTTTCTGGAGGTTACACCTGAAATGGTGTCCACTGTTCATCTAACGTTCGCATGTAGTTCTAAATTATGCGGATAGTTAAGTAAGCTGCCGACTTCAGATATCTTGTATAGCGAGGTTGGGAGACCAGGATGGCCAGTGATAAATTTAACTCTAATTTCGTTAATTTCTGTGTTGTATCAATAATTTCTTTAATTCAGTCAGACCAACTCTAAGTATCTGTGAAATCTATGAACTTTCCTTACGAAAGAAAGAACCGAAATTGAGTAATGTTCATTAATAAAATCAGATTAGATAGTAAATAAATAAGGACACAAAAATATTAATCAGTCCCACTACGCTTTAAAAAATATAGAAATTCAGTAAAATTACATAAATGTATCTAAGTTAGAAAAAAATGTGAAATTGGTACCATATGGCGAAAACTGACAAAAGAGAAAGAAACTAACCTTCACCTGCACTTTTAAATATAGGGTCTAATAATTGTCATATTTTTGCCCCTTCGTGATAGAGTGGCTAAAACGCGTGGTCTCGTATTCGATTCCGGACGGGAGCACTTGTCTCAGATACATGTATGAGAAGTGGGTCGAGTGGCAATGGAGGATCACTGGAAAACTTTTAAATAGGAAGATATATTTCCTGATAACATTATTGAAAAGATCATGCAAAAGCGAACACTTCTCTTGTTTAATGTGTGTATGTGAGGTATCATTATAGAAATATTTCATATACAGTAATGTTCTATATACATTATGACCAATTTACAAATAACCAGTTCATGTTTTGCATATAGTACACACATGTTTCAACATCTTCATAATCTTTGATGTACCATGTTTTAGATCTCTAAGTTTGAATGTGATATTCTTTGTTTTCCCGTAATCCGAAGTGTTGAAGATATCAAACACCTTTTAATAGAAACCTCTTACAATGTAACACGGGGAGCACAGAGGTTCAGTGGCAGAGCGCTTACCTCTGGTGCGTGAGGTTTTTGGTTCGATTCCCACCCAAGTAAGTTTGTGGTGGACAACATCGTGCTCGTGGATTTTCTCTGGATACACCTGTTTCCTTCCACTTTCTCATTCCACTAATTCTTCCATAATCTTTCCTTCCTTTAATCATCGTATCTTTTTAGCTTAACAGACACAATTTATCGGACGTTAAACTCAAAGATTTCATTTCATTTCGTTTTCTAAACGAAAGCATAGCTTTGGAATTAAAAGACCAGATATAGGTTTCAAGACAATCTACGTAAATATTTTGTTTCTGTAGTAATCAAGTTTAATGCGAAGGATTTATGATTAGTTGATTTTCATAAAAGCTATGAAATGACAGTAGTAATGTGAACATAAAGAAATATTGTTGTGCTGAAAGAGTTGTTTCAAGTGTCAGGAACAGCTACAGAACTTTCTTATAAAACTTCAGTTCTCTATATAGTTATAAGAAGCTTGAGAAAGTTAAAGGTGATATTCTGTTAGGAGGATTTTCAGTGTGAAGCCGTAAGTCATTGCGTGCGTTTGCGTATACGCCTGACGAAACTTTTTTTTCCTCTTCCTCCCGTCCAGCTGAGTCGAAACGATTCATGCAACCTGCAGCTGGTGTTGATAAGCAAAAATGTATCTTTGACCTTCAGCTGTCCGAATCGTTTAAAAATTAGTCCATAATCAAGTTCGGTTGATTTATTATGAACAGGTGGTGATAACAAAATCGAACGACATACATAGCTGATAATGAATAAAACTAGGCTATCATGATAATAAAGTATACTTTCATGTATATGGAATATTACTTAACTATAATAAGACTTTGTTTACATTGGATGTTCTACCAATATTATATGAAGATTAATCTGAAAACGGGTGTGATTACTTGCCGTATTTTCTTCACTGTTTTTAATCATGCTACGCAAAAGCATAAGTTGTTAAAGAGGATGGTTCTTTTATGTTAAAACAAAGAAGTTACAGAACCGTACTGCATAGGAACGTTTCATTATCACAGCAAAACAACAATGATACTTATGATGATGATTAGGTATAGTGTCTATCATTAGCATTTTAGACCACTGGTTTTCAACCTTTTTGACAGACGACACACTTTTGAACGTCCAAGACCTCGTGACACACTTGTTTGATATTGTTATTATAAATAATAATAATAATAATATTTATTACAATAGTGAAACCTATTAGTTTTTATAATGACTCTATATAGCACTGAGCATTATTGCTACCGAGGCTTGAGTGGTATAGTCTATTTCGATTTTACCTAATTATTATTAAATTCTTCATGATTTTTAAATTCTAAAATTTTGCGACACACCTTAGGGGACTGCGAGACACACCAGTGTGTCGCAACACATTGGTCGAGAACCATTCCTTTAGGTCTTAAAATATAAACACATTGAACAAAAGGTTGCAGGTAGAAAACAACGATAATAACTTTGTTTAACAGTTCCAGATAATAAAAGATATTAGCTTTGTTTTAATTTATATAAGATACCAAAAGGTTCGAAAGGTCATTAGCCTGTCCTTGTCTCCATGTCCACGCTTATGTAAGGTACTGTTTTGCTTTGAATCAATGAGAAAACGTCGACTTCTTCGAGGTTGAGTAATAAGATCGATTCTTGATTACATGTTAGCTCGACTAAATTAACGAGATTTTGCATGGGGTTCTCTCGTTTACTGTATTGTTGTTACTCTATCTTTGCATTTCTTTGAACTCATAACACATTTACTTAAAGCTTCAATAAAGTTTCAGAAATAGTTTAATTGATTGAATGAGTAAGAATTTGATAGGTGCGTTAGCAATTAGGTTATTCGTTCTCGTCACGAAACCAAGCACTAATAAATACTAAAAGAAATGAAATTGACAGTTTTATATACTCGAGCAGCATTTGGAGATTCTACCTAGGTATGCTTGATTCCGATAAAGTGTGTGATTAACTCTTTATCTGCTAATTGCATACATCATCATCATAGGTAATCTGCCATTATTGGCAGGTCACTTGCTGCTACTGAGAAGCTTCCATGCTCCACGGTCATCCGCTAACCTCTTCGTTTTCACATATGATCATTCTGTTTTGATATCATCCATTAATCGTAGTCTCCTTCGCCCCATACCCACTCTTTCTTGCAACTATAACCTCTTAAATGTCCCTCATGATTCCGTTTCTTCTTAGCCACTGTCCCAACGAGTTTCTCTTCCTTTTCTTAATAATATTTTTTTAAAAATATTTTTTCCTATCATTTCTCACACTCATTCGTTTTCCGCTTTACCCAGCTAATTCTTTCCATTCTTCTGCACACCCACATTTCGAAAGCTTCCAGTCTTTTCATCATTTTTGCGTAATGTCGATGTTTCTGACCCATATAATACTCCACAAAAAGCATGTTACGAATCTTTTTCTCAAATCTTTATTCAAGGTCCCACAAAATAGTATTTTCTTCCTCCTAAAGGCATCTTTCGCCATTCCTATCCTTGCTTTTATTTCACGTTTACATTTTCATATCGTTACTAATCGCATACAAATAACGAAATAATGCCTGTATTGAAATACCTCTATAAGGAATTTTAGACGAATACTAGATATAATAACTGAAATATTCATGTAGTAAAGTTGAGGCTTAAAATTTAAAACACATCTAATATTCATTCTGGGTAACGATAAAAAATGACTTATTGAATGCATGGTAAAACTTTAGAGGAAGGTCCCTTAAACAATATCCTCCCGTCTGGATTTGTCGTCTTATAACCCAGCTTTCTTGAAAAATGTATTGGGAAAGGATCTGTTCTATGCTACCAACCTAACCAAATTAAAATCCCGATGTGGTTTGAAGCCTATGTTAATACTAGATTCGTTCTTTCAAAATCTTGAAGTAGCATAAGAACATAAAACAAAAAATAGTAATCATTTTCTTCTGTTTCCAGATATATGGACTAAATACTTTCATACAGTTACAAACAATAGTTCATACCTTACCCTACTTATGTATCAGTAATTTTGGAAGGAAGTTTTGTTTGACGTAGAGAAAACGTAGTCATCCGCAAGTATCACTTATAACTGCTCTCAAAATGTTCGGATTATATGGATTAAGAGCAGTAAATTGAGTATTATACGAGATGCTTTTGACTTTACAACTTCTATTTTATGGATAGTTACATCACTGAAGACCACGAGGATTTTTTAGTACAAGGCAACCAATGATTTAAAATTATTTATCTTTGCTTTTATAGTAATTAAAAAATATGTAAACAATTAATGATAGATAATTTCTTTTAAGATTTGGCAAATAGAAAGGAGGCTCTTTCACGTCTCACATTAGTGCTGATCAGGCGCACACCTAGAAAGTTTTTGGGAGGGGTCCAAAGTTTATGTGTGGGGTCCAATACTACAATACACTACGTCAATGTGGTACTGAACGGGTTTATTCTATCAGTGCCGTGCCGTAGGAGGGGGCGAGCGGAGCGACAGCCCCGGGAGCCGAAGTAAGGGGACGCAAAATTCGGGAGGAAAAAGAAAAGAAAAGAAGGAAAGAGAAAAGATAGAGAAAAAATACTTGGGATATTACTAGTATGTACTTAAATCCTCTTCATGCTTTAGGAAGTGGTCCTATAATGTTACTCATTAGGGTGGTCCTTATTTTACAACATCGTAATTTTTTTAGGGCACACCCTTTCATTTGGTACCACTTGTGGAAAAAACTACCTGTGAAAAATTTCATTCCAACCAAATGAGGATAAATGATGCCGCATAGAGCCTAAAGTTTTTGTTCAATTATTGGGAGATTTTAAATTATCCAATAGATGGCAGCACCTATAAAGATAGAATAACAAGCTCTTACAACCGACATTTTCAAATTCTGTCCTGTAATTTTCAAGAAAAAATAGTAAGTTACGATGTGCTACGAAAATAAATTATTTCAATTAATGGTGAAAGCATTACGCTGCAACAATGGCAAGGACCCATTTATCCTCGAAATAAAGAAATTGACGATTAAGCCAGAAAACATTGAAATGCTTGCAAAAGAAGGACTGGAACAGTTTATCTATCCAAGTTCCGTGAATTTTTCCATCGATTTACTATAGTTGAAACTTTTCTTTAGGAAGAACTTTCGATTTGGGAAATGGATAGTAAATATCAATCGGGCAGGAAAATTGTGAGGAGCCTGAAAGTTGTAAATGATTCTGCAGAAAGAGGAGTGAAACTTATGGAAGAGTATAACACTGTGCTAACAAAGAATGAAGGATAGAAAAAGTTCATTATGCAACTAGTATCTCATTACCGACGTACATTTCCTCACTCAAAAAGAGTTACAGCGGTCAAACATTTGTAAAGTCTTTGAAATACAGTGAGTTGCTGCCTTTGTAAAATTATTCTATTATAAATTCAAAGATTTTAAATCTTTTTTGGACATATTGAAAATGGAAATTATCTGAAACAGTCTGAAAAGAGAAATAAATAACAATAGATTTTAAAAACTAGCCCATGTCTTAGTTCCCAAATGAGAAGGTAAATTTCATAGTAGGAAAGTTATTTTCTATCGATTATCATAATCGATTTCATAGTGAGAAAGTTACCATAATCGATTTGCGATATCCTGTAAAATAAAATATTCAATACGTGCTAAAAGTAAAACTAAAAAAAATTAGACAAAATTCGAACTATGTGTAAAGAAAGAGTATACGTTAAACAACTCCACGTATCGAAATGTAGAAGAACGATATTAAAGCACTATAATAAAATAAACATAAACATGTTTTTCCTTTCATGTTTTTCATAGAATTAATATTTTAATAGATTTTGCAAGTAATTGATTTTTGTCGAATTTGATTATTTTCGATTGTCAATAAAATATTCATTGGATGAAAAAAATATTTAATTTATGATAGTGTTTAACATCCTTCTTGTACAGTGCATCCGGATCCATGCAGTGATTTAGCTTTTACGTCCTATAGTTCAAATTGAAAGTTCACTATATGAAAGGATTGAATATCTGGAAGGAATCAGAGTCAAAAGAGGATTCAGGCAGCATAATTCACAGATCCATGCTGTAGGTTTGGTTGAATGAACCAAACAGCAGACAGATAGGCTTAGTTGATGAATTAGGATGGATAGAATTGAACAAGCCAATGCTTCGAAATGGTTGGACTTTGGAGGAAAATTAATTCTTACTGCCTCAGTTTGCAATGATTATTTTCCACCAGTGAAACTTGTATTACTACTTTGTATGAAAGGAGAAATCAGGCTAGACACCAAAGTGGGAATTTGGAATTGTTCAATTCAACGAAACCAAAGGATTTGATCCAGACAAATGAATCGTCGTGTTGAATGGATTGAAACAAGTTGATTCCGGAAAATGAATCAAATTTCCATCACTACAATATAATTAAATTTTTGTTCTTTCCACCAACTAATGATACGTAGCAGACCCATTCTGATGTTGGTACACGCGTGAAAAAAACACAATAATTTTAATGAAATTATACTCGTATATTTGTAAAATCTGAAAGATTATAATTTATTATCATAAAGAAGAATGCACATTTCATTATAAACTGATTTACATTTTTGTGTTTCCTTACTTTCATTAAAAGGCTATGTTGCCAATACTAGCGTAGCTACTTGTAGAAAGCATTGATGATGTAATATAAATAAGTGTGGTTATATCTTTGGTTCTTTCAACTTGCAGATAATCCATGAATCAAAAGGTTACAGGAATTAACCTACAAATACTCTCCAAACCGAGAAGAATTTGCCAATTCAAGAAAGTCTCGAGAAAAATAGGTTCCGTGATTAGTTCCAATAGATTACTTCGTTGTATTTCCTTGCTATTTTGTTCGTTGTCTTTTTGGTTGAAACCAGAAAACTAGTTGTGGCGAGAAGCAAAAGCAGAGGGGAGTGGAGTTTAGTGTTTAGTACACACTGTGTCAAGATATTTTCCTCCAAACGATATGTTCACTCCTGATCAAACAACCATAAACGAATCCACATCTATTTAAAAACATACTGATTTACTGCTGAGTTATTTACACATGCACTCTTGCGCAAACTAATTCATCACTACAAATACAATCTTATTATAACAAGCATATGAAACTTACACAGTATAATGAGGAAAACAGTAATAAAATAAAATTTCAAAAATATGCATTCTTTAAAATAATGAAATAAATCATATAAAATGTAGAACAAATTCTATTGTCGGGAAAAGTACTTTAAAAAATCTATTTTGCATAACTAAAAATAAAAGCATGAGAAGCGTTTTCATGTGAATTTACAATATACAATGAATTTTCTACAAGAAATTTATAATATATGAGAGCACTACAGGAAGTGGAAGAAATAATGAAAATATTCCGTTTAAGTATGTATACATGATAGGCTTTCTTCTGGTGCCAATTCAGTTGTGTTTTGATTTGAAGTTGGGAAAATGGCTGAATCTGGTTCCGCGAGTATTGTAGTGAAATAAAAGGAGACATGTGTTTTTACGTTCTAACAAAAATCACTTTTGTTAAATATATTTATTATTATAATCATTAGTTGCTGTGGGAATTTTAGCAAAGGACAAAAATAATTGTTTCATAAAGTATTCTCATTTTTCTGCTGCAAACTTCTAACATGGACCAAAGTAATCAAAAAGCATGAGTACAATATTCGCCTGTCCTACTATGTAAGATTGAAACATCAATATCCAATCAGATCTTTGATTAGTGGAAGGATACAAATAATTGAGTTTATTGCCGTTTAAAATTAAGAGGGAACAAAGAGTAATTTACCTGCAAGATTGGAGTATAGTATTATAAAGCCCAATGTTGACTGATTTCTGCCATTCATACGTTACCTTGTTTGTTTTTTACACAAAATATTTTCCTGTAAAGTAAATTTTCGAAAAATCTTCAGGTTGTATTTCTCGCTGCGAGTCAACACCTGATATTTACGTCTATTTAAGTAAAATCTGAATTGCAAGAGATAGTTTATATCCCATGGTTATGTTCTTTAGCTTAAAGGGGATGGATTGTTAATGGAAATGAATGATTGTGTAATGCAATAAGAAACGTGAAAACATCGAAGAAACACCAATACAATATTGTCCAATGCAAATTTGCATGGCATGGGATCAAACTAGTGACCTCTTACTCCAGAGGTAAATACACTTCTATGTGCTACTGTGTTCCCTTTATGCCAGTTCAATATTTCCCTTCCTAGCTACTGAAACACCTTTGTCTATAAAATAAAAATGAAATTTTCGCATACACATCTAATTCAGACATTTAGATGTAATTTAATTATGATAATTTCCTGCAGGATTTAAATTATTATTAAGCAAATAGCAGTTCAATGTAACCTCACTCAACTGCCATTCACAAATCAATATCTCTCATATGAAGCGCGTCAACTTTTATTTTTTCTCCCTAAGGAGAGCACTGAAAATACAAACAAAAAAACTTCGGGTTCATAATGGTATCTGATGGGGTTATATATCAGTTTTAGAGCTACTATTTACGTCAGAAAATGGCGGTGGATGAGTGAATTCGTTGGATGGAATATTGTGCATGAGAGTTCTCAATATATTAAAACATCTCACATTTGTCAACGCTTTTTTTATATATACGCAGCGGATGAGAGAGGATTTTCTGTGGATTATCTCCAGCGCGATGATACGAGCTGCACTGCAGCTGATAAGCTAACTATAATACCTCAATGAACAGAACATTCGAGTTCAATAGATTTAGTTCTTTTTCTGTCATTTTGTGTTGTAATAACCCTTTAGCCATGACAGCTAATGATAAATAGCTAAATATAGGCTGAAACTAAATATTTAGTGAGTCGTAGCTAGAAGAAACACATGAACAAGTTCTTCCTTTATGATTGAAAATTCATAATGTGCGTCTCATATATTCTCCATTTATTTCCTTAAGAGTCTTCATCCCGGCGAAATTAAAATACCGCTAATTTTACATTAATTATGTGATATCTTCAAATAGATAAAAGATAATTGAAATATGGAACAAGAGCGCCCTAGACAATATTATTTTGCGTGAGGTACCGTTATCACAAGTCACCTAGTGGCTTTATGTTTTCAGTTGTTTAGAAACGCGAAAATAAATGCCGATTTTCAAAATGGCTCGAAATCAAAAGCAGATAAGTGAGTCGTGATAACGGTTTCTCATGTAAAATGATATTGTCTAGGGCGCTATTGTTCCATATTTCGATTATCTTTTATCTATTTGAAGATATCACATAATTAATGTAAAATTAGCAGTATTTTAATTTCGCCGGGATGAAGACTCTTAAGTGTCCTCTCACTTTAGTATGCGGTTTATTTATTTATCTGTCTGATATAATTCATAAATATGAAGTGATCCAAAATATTGAAATAATAGGGAGTTTTACTTACTATGTTTGACGTTACACCTGTTTTACAATTGTACACCACAAATCGAATCCAGGCAATGACTTAGGTGTCAGTTGCCTATGTGAAATGAAAATGAAATCTTTTTTAGTTTAACGTTCCACAATTATACCCTTTGGTCTAAAAGAGACGATGACTAAAGAAAGTGAATGGTGATAGAATGGTGGAGGAAAAGGGAGTACCCCCAAGAAAACCCATAGACACGATGTTGTTCACCAAAAACTTTTTTGGGCGGAGATTGAACCACGGACCTCACGCACAAAAGGTAATCACTCTATCACTGAACCACCGTGTTCAATCCCAGTTAGCTATGTTACTGAGTTTTGTTGTAGATAGTGTTTTGTAATATAATTATTTTAATGTGAAAATTGATGAAAATGGAATGATGATGAAAAATGCAGGATGAATCTCCATTTTCCAATTATTTACAAAATCTACGGAAATACAAGATTAACAGTAGTTCTTTTTTTTACAATTTCTTTTCTCTTTTAATTATGCGTTGTCTATCTACAATGCTTTCAACTGCATTTTATTCTACCCTAGATTATAATTGTGCTTTATTTGCAAATTTCATAAAAATCTTCCTGCTTGTGTACTAACTAGGACGTGTTTATTTGGTGCACTTGGCCCCGAATTCGATTCCCAGTTGGAGAGCACGAAACAATTAATTTCAAAATAATTGACTTTCATTAATCACCTGTCCCCTTTCGTCTAAATTGCATAGTCGTGAGACGTTAAACTAAAGAAAAACATTCATAGAGAAGAAGGGAATTCTGCAAAACTATATCAAATTTGCCCAATGTTTTGAATTTTCTGGGGATCATAATTTTGCAAAGAAACTACCATAACAAAAAAGAATGTAATAAGAATTTCATTTGTCATATATCATATGTCGCCTTTTCCAGTTATACACGGCCATTAACTTATTTATTTTAAGAATTACAAACATTCGATGGGTAATGATAGATGCAGGCAGGGCCGGATTGATGGGGGGGTGGGGGGTGAAAGGTGCACGTACACTCCCCTTCGTTGTAAATATACACTACCTAAAGTGAGAAGCTAGGAGTGAAAATAGCAACACTTTCCGAAATTTTCTGCTGTCTTGATTCCGTTTGAGCTTAAAACAAAGGAAGTTTTGCAAAATTGATAAAGTCAATTTTCTAAAAGTTGAAAGAAAAGGGTTTACCGAGAACAGACACTTAGCATTTAAAGGGCATTTCCTTATTCACAGCACAGATGCCTACAGGCATTTTAAAAATTCCAATTCAATTCAAATGTTCTGGTAGTTATTGGTGCACCCTCCTCAGAAAATCCTGGACCCGGCCCTGGATGCAAGTGCTATTAAAACTATTCAAATATTTGTATAGTGAATTCTTGGGATATTCGGACAACGAATAAATAGTTATTCGTTATATGATCAAATTTTAAAAGCGCTAATAGAATCAATCTGATGGTCTAATTTCGAATGGCAGGTACAGTTTCTTTCAGAGAAACCTAAATCCTTTCCAAGTCTTCTGTCTTCTGATCTACAGATGGAATTAAATCAAACAGATACCAGTCTTTGTTGGTTAATTAAAAACATGCTTAAGACTAAGTACAATGTGGCACAGGAAAACGGGAAATTTTGAATCTAGAATTAGCAACACTGTATGGCCGGCATTTGTTTGAGACCGATAAGGTAATATTGAGAAGACTGTTATTTGGTAATAGTGAAGCGTTGAAATTGTGCGGAACGTGTGTTTTCTGTGAAAGCATTTGATAAGAACGATGACATTCTATGCCCCCGAGATCCCCTGAAATTAGTGTGTGCGATTTGTCTCTGTGACGACTCTATGGGGACATCTCGAAATCAAAAAGTATAGTACGTGTTCTGCAACTATTGTTGAACTGAAGCTGAGGGATAAAGTAGGACTCATTGGCGTCCCTCAAGACGTAATAAATTGAGCATTCCCGCGAATTTCCAAAACATACTATGATAATGTATATGCCGGGGTTGGAAACATCTTGATGTTGTCTTTAAGAGATAAAATGACGTATAAGTGTGATAGCTAGTGTCATTGTTAATGCCGTACTTTCTACATGCACCTGAATCATTAAGTGTATTCTTTCCTGTATTGATTGGTGCATTCAACGTCACTTAAATTTTTTCTATTTTCCAGCATCACCCTGTATTATGATTTCCTGCGCACAATTGCGAAAATGTAGACTTTAAAAGGCAGGTGAGTGGTCAGATTTTAAAAAAAAAGTCTGTTAATTCAGAATTCTGGATATAAGCCTTTTCATAAATTTGCTGACACAGTCTTTGGAGGTATGGTTACCGTCAGTATGTAAGCAGTTGAACTCTTGAGAGACTTCGTATTGACTTCGTGCTTCAACGACCACGCTGCAGAGATTAAAACGAACAGTGACGTTTGCAAGGGAACTTGGGGTTTTAAACCTAATTCTTTTAGCAAAATACTATGGAAAAACGAACATTTATTTTATATATATATATATATATATATATATATATATATATATATATATATATATATATATATATATATATATATATATATATATATATATAAATTACGCGTGTCTTGATATCAGTTTGAATTCATTAATATATAGGCATAAGAGTATAGGCATTGGCTCGCATTAGTGCACACGCGTGGATTTAGTTTCCAAGTTTCCTATAAGCCTGATGCAACTGGTATTTGTCATCCAATAGTGTCAATGTCGTTCCATTTCCTCTTCCTCCTAATTTATGAGTGATTTATTATTTCCAAGTTCATATTACAATTTAGTATAATATTTGTTTTTAAGATATTAGTCGGTTAGTGATTTTAGCCTTGAAAACATCAACAAAATTTCATAGACCCTCTGAGTATACCAAAAATTTATTCTGTACTAATTTCGGTTGAAAGGAAACTATTCCACCACGCTAAAAAGAAATACGTGAGTGTTATGGTAGTTCCGTTTATCGTACTTGTATCTACGTAACTTTCTTTTATTTATTTATTTATTTATTTATTTTAGTTGAACACTTTGTGAACAGTGTCAAGAATGATATATTTTACGTGATTCACATTATTGATTCCTTTAGCTTCAATTGGAAAAGAACTTTTGCTATTCTTTTTAACGTGTTGCTACTTACTCGTACAGGAGATTCAGATTGTGCACTTATGATATACCTATATTAAGTGTCTTTTTTTTAAATCAGAAATGATCGGCAAGAATTATAGTGGCGGGCTCTGCCTCCCGTGGAACTAATGTCCAGAAAATGGGCAACGGGCAAATCCTTCCCTTTGCTTTACAATTTTTTTAGCAAGCTTCTTAGTTTTCAGATGTGTTAAAATAAAAACAGCTTAAGTGAGTATTTTCTACAATTTTTGATAAAACACCCAGGAAGCCAGTGGCGGATTTAGAAGATAAAAACTGGGGGGCAACCAGAACCCGAATATGATAGGTATATCATAAGTTTACTATAAACTTTAAAAAATATATAAATAACAGCTGGAGGACCAGAAACCCCCGGCTGCAGGCCAGATCCGCCACTGCAAGAAATCTCCATCTTCTAAAAAAAAAATCGTCCGCTAAGTGTATAGTCCTACAGAAAAACTTAAATGAGAAGTTAAAAATATTAGTACTGAAAGTTGAAAAAGGCTGTAAAAAATGGTTTAAGAATGAGATTTTTCCCATCCTAAAAAGACAAGATTAACTATTGGAGGTAGGGGGGAAAAGATTAGTGTGGGGAAAAATTCCATAGTTGGCCTTCAAATTTCATAGTTGACCCCCATACATGTAACCTTCTGGAATATGAATACATCACAACAGTATATCGTACCTAGTAACATCTGCTTCTCACAATTCTTTTGTCTTTCTGCTCTGATTCATTTTTGAAATTATAATATACTCAGTCGTATTTTGTAGTTCGTTTCTGAGTGGAATATAAATCACATGCGTTGAATACATTACAAGCAGCGACCCTCGCACATGGGATGTAAATCGTGTACATGTCTATATAACGTCTGTAATTGAAATTAATTGTGAATGCAAGGTGAGTGTGGAAGCCGATGAATGCAAGTGACAACTCTGGTTATTGAATTATTGAAATTTGAATATCAATTAAACATGGACTCTGGGAAGATATGATGGAAATTTTTTATATTTTTTGGATGAAACATTAACATGAAGCAACTCGCTCAGTTATTTGTATACTGCAATATGATTGATATTCTATACCAAATAAGCCACCAATTCTAGCGTATGATTGGAACAGGTCATACACCTAAGTTGTATTAATAATAAATGTCAATAAACAGTTATAATTCATAATTCTGTCAACTAGACTAAACAACACTCCTGGCGCAACTACCCTTGCGGAGGGTAGCGGATATGGCCTACCAGCCAGCTTGTGGCACTCATGGGTTTGGGATGGTATCCAATAATTTTTTAAATATGCAATTCCATAATGTAAATAATAATAATAGTCATAATCATAATCATAAGAGACTTAAGTAAAATGTTTACTTTAGAGATTATAAGCGTAAAATTATTGACATGTTTAAAAAGAATGGACATACACACGTAAAATAAACCCACGATTTACAATCCTTAAATTTCAAGTCTTGAGTGACTACACTGAATAAAACAACCTACAAACGTCGCATACGTGTTTAGGACCTTAATACAAGAAAAAAGTTTATCTGCAACTTTGGTTGGAAGCGCTTAATTATGTCAATAGGGCTAATTAAAGTTAATTAGTGGAGTTGGTCAGAGGATGACTACACTGAATAAAATGACCATTAAACTTCACATATGTGTTCAGGACCTCAATACAAGGACTTATTCTCTCATTATATACGTATAAATTTTCAAAGCACGCGTTAGAATTTTTTCTTATCTTTATGTTAATGCGATTATGTGTTGTTATTAAATATATACATATAGCAATATATAGAACATTTTACATTGAAGAAATCGTTGTGACGAGGTTTTATACTGACGACTTTTTTTTCTTAGGCGAGACTACGTCCAGCGTAGTTTATGCCAGGCGAGATTCTCTGTCGTGACGTTTAGGACCGCGAGGTTTTGACCAGGCGAGATTTTGAGCAAACGAGATTTTTGGGACGCGAAGTTTTCTGCGACGATGTTTTAGTCATGCGAGATATTGTCCGGCGAGGTTTTGGAGGACGAGGTTTCGGCCAGGCGAGATTTTAGGCCGCGAAAGTTTGGGCAGCGAGGTTTTGGGCCATGATATTTTCGCTGTGAGGTTTTGTACCCAAACCGGTTTGAAGATGTAAAAGGAAGACCTTCGTAAAACGCAGTACACCAAGTGGATGCAATAGATCTGAATGGGAAACGAGCCCAAGGCCGAGCAAAGTAGAAGTGGGGAGATTGTGTGAAGAATGATACGGTGCAGTGTGATGTCGCAATGGATAAGACACAAGATAGAAAAAGATGGAGGACAGGGATCCGACAAGCTGACACCTGTTGACTGGAAAAAAGGGTTTAAAAGAAGAACTACACAATTGAAGAAAGGTGTCTAAGTGGTGGATAACATTGTGTCTGCATGTTTTCCCAGAGTTCTTCCGTTTTCTTCTACATTCCCAATGTATCAATTCCTTTCATTTAAAATCCGTCTTCCTTTGCCTACAGAGCATGATTGTGGTACGTAAAACTGAAGATTTTATCTTTAATTAAGAATTGAAAAAAAATCTGTGTAATTCAGTTATTGTATCTAAGATTTTTAAACTTTTTTTTGGAAAATTTGAGGAAAGGTTGAGAATACTATGGAATAAAAAAAAATGTTAGAAAGATAAAAGTTGTGGTGTTTAGATTGAAGAGGTTCAAGTCAAATATAAAAATAAGAGGAGGATAAAAATAGAACAAGTGACTAATTTTCGATATCTGAGTAGTAAGTAGTATTAGTGAGGGCATGAAGTGTGAACGTGAGATAAAGGCAAGAATAAGAACGTCAAAAGAAGCATTTAGGAGCGAAAAGGAAAGAAGTTTATTCTAAGTGTCCACGAATAATGAGTTAAAAAAATGGACTGAAGTTTTGGATGAAGTATTGTATTCTGTGGGGCAGAAAGATGGACATTGCGCAAAGCTTAAAAAAATGGAAGATTTCGAAATGTGGGTATGGAGAAGAATATAAAGAATTAGCTGGGTCGAACAAAAAACTAATGAAAAGTTATCGGAAGTAAAATAACAATTTTGTGTGTAATCAGAAAGAGAAAGACAGACTGATGTTAACTTGGGACGCGCATAGGACAAGAGTAGAATCTGACTCTTCTTGAAAATTTACCGTAAAAATATCTCTTCTCGAAAACCGTATTTGATTCTATTAGTAGAACTCTGTCTCGCTTCGAATTCCGTCGTGAAAAGTTTGTCTCGTCTCGTTTCGTTTCATGCGAACCCCTAGTTTTATCATTGGTAGAGAATGAACTTTACCATGCGAGACGGGCTTGAAGGTACTGGGGAACACAGAAGAGAGAGAAGCGAAAGAGGGTTATAGTTGGTGTACGATATTTAAGAAAATGTACGTGAAGTGAAGAGGTGAAAACCGTGATGGTTTCTCAGTTATGGCAAGTAGCCTGCCAATAATGAGGACATACCTATGATGAGGATGATGATTACCCTAAACTTTTGTGATGAGCTAATTCACTTTAAATACATTGTAAATTGACGTCGAACAATGCTACTTTGAATAATGTGGATATTTCTTGGAAACAAATGAACCGTGTTGTGCAAGGTATTTTTATATCGACATGTACGTATATGTTATTTAATATTTATCCGATATAAGGCTTTACTTACGTATATATGCACTTGCAGACATTAATTAATAATTATTCGCCTGATATAAAGCTTTTTGATTCATAGTATCGAGAAGCCGGATTCATACTACAGATTAACAAACAATCTAACTGAAATGAGGAAGTGACCACTTAAATGATTCTTACCAACGCAATACATCTACCTGGTATATCATACCTGTATGATGTCCCGATGAAAGAATTCACGTGTAGTCCAAACTGCATTTGCATGTAATATATTGCGTGTCCTGACAGAATCAACCGAGTTCTCGCAGTTCTTCAAAAGAAAGAAAAAAACTATACATGAATACCTGCAGTACCAGTGTGTCTATTATCCCTTTTATTGCGGCAAATGCAGCTACATACCACAATTAATATTTAAGAGTTAAATGCATTCAGAATGAAGCAACGTTGAAGGGTAACGAGCGACTAACACCTGAAGTCAAACAACACTATTATCTTTCTGAATTAACTAAGTGCTTATTCTAAAAGTGGGCAAAAGTAAATCCTAGTTTCTGAAAATTTTCTTTTACTTCTGCTTATTATAGTTGTGTTCAATATCTGTCTTTTTTTTCTAGTTGGTTAATTGTTTGGTTATTGAAGTTTAGCGTTTCTTTTTAGCACTTTGGCTGTGTGGGACATGGGCTTACAGTTTAAAATGGAATCGAACCCACTATAATGCATTCAATGAGCTGCCACTGGGATCCGATACCCCTTACACCAAATTCGTGCACGCTAGCTACTAGATAGGCGAGACGGGTGTTTCTGTGTTTGATTAACTTGTAATAGAACACTACATTGGTCAAAATGAAAGACATTGCACTTTATACATTTTGTATTCTTACCATTATTATGGGCAGAGAAAGTTTAGCCTACATCTACAGAGTAAATATGGGAAAAATGAAATGAAATCTATAAGTTTTACGTCCCACGTTTATGCCGGTTAGGCTAAAGGAGACGGTGATGATGAGAGATGAGTGAAATAGTGGAATGAAGAAAGTGGGAGGAAACGGGAGAACCCCGAGAAAACCCACGAGCACGGTATTTGCCCACCACAAACTCACACGGCGCGAGCTGTGATCGAACCAAGGACCCCAAGCACAGGAGATGAACGCTCTACCACTGAGCCACCGCGTCCCCCTAGTGAATATGGGAATGCATGGTGGCTGAGTAGTATAGTGATTACCTCTAATTCGAAGAATCCTTGGTTAGATCCGAGGCTATGTTACTTTGTAGTGGATTGTTTGTGTTCGTGGGTTTCCTCGAGGTTCTCCCGCTTCTTTCCACATTATCAACCAACATAATTCGTCTCATTAGGTTAAAGGGCGTCAGCATGGATTAATATAATTTTTTCAGTATATACGAGATATAATCAAAAAGTACGGTAAACCATTTCATTAGAAACAAAGTAGTAAGCTTACATTGAATTTGATTTAATCTCTTTCAAAGTACTGCCCTTGGCTAGCAATGCACTTATCCCAACGTAGAATCGATGACTGGAAGCATTTCTGGAAGTATTCTTTAGAAGGGCGTTCAGCCGCTCTGTCGTGGCTCTCTGAATGCCAGGAATGGTGTCAAAACCGTTTCTTTTAAGCACGGTTTTAATTTTTGGGAAAAGCCAGAAGTCGCATGGTATTAAATCTGGTGAGTAAGGCAGATGTGGACAGACAGGAACACTCTTTCCGACCAAAAACTCGCGAATCAAAAGCGAGGTGTGACACTGTGTGTTTTTCGTGGTGAAGAAGGAAGTCATTTGTCTATTTAATCGGCGGTTAAAATGCTTTTCACGAACCTATACGAGATGCTTAGTTCTTCGGAAAGCTTTCGAATAGTCATTCGCCTGTTTGAACAAATCATTTGTGCCACTTTTTGCACGATTTCACCTATTTTTGTCGTCGAAAGATGTATCGATCGTTACCCATTTTTAAACGACCATTTGCCCCTTTTGAATCGTTCGTACCATTTGTGAACAGTCTTCAATGCCATCGCTTCCTCTCCATACACTGATTTTGACATTTCGTGAGCTTCTTTGGTTTTTTTTCTTCATATTAGAACAAAACTTAATATTGGCACGCGACAGACACTCCTAGCACATCCTCACTCTTCTGCCTGTGGAAGCTAACTAACATGTCACACTCGACCCTGACCGTACAGTCTGCAGCGAAAAAACCTGCAACATGAGCAGGTAAGTTTATTGTGAAACTACACCTAACAGCGTAGGGAATCAACATAACGTCTAAGTGGCATGAATCACGCCAGGAGAAACCTCGGCGTCCTCCTCTGCGTACTTATTTTCGAGCAAAAGACTTCGTCGTTTCACAATAAACTTACATGCTCATGTTGCAGGATTTTTTGTTGCGGACTGTACCAAATATTTAGGCTGCCAGGCTTACTAGTTGAAATGGATACAACGTCGATAGATGGCACTGTGTAATTACAGTCACCGTACTTTTTGATCACACCTCGTATGGAACAAATTACCGTAATACAAGGATAATCTCCGTCTTTGTACCCTTCTCCACGGTCTATGAATTATGTCCCAATTTTTTCCTGCTAAGCCTCCCTCTGATCTCCATTTATCCTCGTGAAAATGGACTTCATTAATGTTATTTTTAAACAAATTATATAATTTGGGTTAAATATTTTAACTAATATTTGTTTTTGAAATCTTTTCACTTTAATTCATTTACAAACTTTTTCGTGTTGGTTCGTGTTCTCCTCTGAGAACTGCGAATAAGAGAGTTGAAGTGTAATAGTGTTAATTACATCATATTTCTATTCGTCACTTTTTTTTTGACAATGATATCCTAACCACGAAGGAAACTTCCTTGAACAAGGACGTAATGACTCAAAGATCCTGCTAATTGTCTTCAGATCTTGGATCAATTCCAGACATAAAGAGTCCTTTTATTGGACCTGAAAGGTGAACATGATAAGCACCCATTCTTTAGGTGCTTGGAAGTTAAACCGAGAACATATTTTTATGGTTTCCACAGCCAACCTGTGCGAAAGTTCTTGAAAACGTTGATTACGTTCAACTAAATTGTACGTTATTCATATTGAGCACAATGTTACGCTGTGCCTTCTTCATTTCTACAGTTCACACAGGGGTGCACATATATGAGAGTCCATGGGGCCCGGACCCCCCCCCCCCAACAAAAAACTTCGTGACTCAGCATATATTTTTACACGTTCTTCATATAACTATACTTTATTTAGTAGAGAAATGATTGATGTAGCCTAAATATTTAATTTTACACTTCATCTTTACACTTTCTTTTCTTAATAAAAGCAATATAGTTCTATAATTTTTGTTTGAGAGTATAGATGGCAGTACTTAACAATTATTTATCGTTTTTTCAGGCGCAAAATGACACTAGTTCAAAATACATAGACGTAGTATATTGTAGCATTGGACCCTCTCCAAGCTTGGGACCCCTCCCAACAAAAATTTCTCTGTGTGCGACTGAGTCCACACGTTGTATGAATGTGGTCTTCTACATATTGGACATACTGTAACTTTATAATTAGTTTTTTTTCCTTTTCCCATGACCGTACTCAACTATCGTAGAAAATATAGTATAATTTGTATTTGTATCTCAGCTTGAAGTGAGTGAAAAGGAACGTTTATCACGTACTTACTGTCTTTCTCTAATTCATCTATTTCCTTAATGGGGCAACAATATTCAAAATAAATTAATTAAATTAGGCAAGTGGATGTTGAAACTTTGTCCCACCAAATGAGGTTTATGGTACATTGTCTCTTCAGCACTCCTTGCTTAGATTCATTGTACGCCATATATTCACTTTTGGATTTACTTTTTCAAGTTCATGGAACACACTGAAATTTTTTATATGTCCATATGATGCAATTGAGTATCCTAATTCTTCCGTTTACATGGAAATTATTCCATGTGTGAAGAGTGATTTATCTTCTTTACTCTTGGCACATGGTTACAAAATGCAAATAAGTTTTATAGTCTACATCACCTGAAGTGTGTATGTGTCGCATGTAACACGGATAGAGTTCCAAATAATTTCGAACAAGACGCTGGCAACAGATTCACCTTTGGTCACATGCCTCTTCAGTTGTTCGTAATTCTCCTTGCCATGGCTTTACAAACAGCTGTTTCTCTCATAGCTTCCCTTGAAATCATATGCAAGTTTCTTCAGTGCAGACCATGAACAGAAAAAAAAAATCCGTTCTCCAGACAGCGGTATATTGTACAAATACACGGTATTCTCTTGCTTACTATAGAAATCAGTACGGAGCATATGTTATCCGTATGCTACATAGGCACTGTCCTTAGATGTTACATCATGCCATTGCAGGATATCTGACATCTAACAGTTTTCCATATATCACATGTATATACTTATGTTACCTTCGTCAGCTATATGTTATATACGTCCATTTGTATGTGAGATCCTGACCGCCTACATTGTTTCATACGGAAAGTACGTGTAGATGGAACACTTATACAGAAAGTATTATAAAGCATGCGTTTTCAGTTATACGTCTGCTGTACGTTAAGTCCAAAAACTACAGGAATTACGCATGTAACCTATCTTTTTAAGTACGCCACCTACAATTTTTTCTCAGTGTGTTTATTCAATGTTCGATACACAATATATTAAAAACTTATTTAAGCATATTACGCATCCCATAATTATCAATTCCCCTTTGTAGCTAAACTGCTAACATGCGGGCTTTCGGCATGCCTTATTCCCAATAGGGTATCTCGAGTAGTTGTGCAGATCATTACCCTGAGCAGTAGATTCAGTCTCATATAGTCTCGGTGCTGAAAGGATCGCTAAACCTTAAAAAAGAACTAAAAATAATAATTGTGTAACACTCCCAAGTTTAGCATAGCAAAGAATATATTTAGTCCATTATTAATTCGTGGCAGCTATTTTTTAAAAACAGTTCAATTTCCATTTTACATTTAAATGTAATTGTAGCCTCTTTTCACTGTTACCGATACAATACATGAAAAGTTACATGGTGTAATAATAATACCAGAGACCAATAACCGGAACTGTTTTTTTAAATGTTTTTTACAGTTCTTACGTAAATATATATAATTACTCATATCTGAAAGTACAGTAATTCATTTACACCAGAGATCTTCTTTCCCACCTCAACCATAGATTGGTGGGCAACATGGAAATTTTAAAACTTTTCTCTCCTTTGGGAGACCTGTTTTATACTTTCATAGGGTCTCTTCTTTGTAACTGGATATTCTATCCTTGATCTTTCTCTTCCTGGGTTTTCCTTTTACCTTTCCCTGTATCAACACGGTGATCCAATTGGAATGTCGAATAAGATGACCAAGCGTGCCGTTTCTTCTTTTTCCTATTATCTTCATGATCTGTCGTTCTCAGACTTATTTGCCCGTAGATTCCAATTCATAAACCCTGCATATTTCACGCCCATCCCTTCTTCCCGTGCTTGTCATACGTACTTCTTGTCTGACTCTATTCTTGTTCACCTCAACCACAGATTGGTGGACAACATGGACATTTTAAAACTTTTCTCTCGCTTTGGAGAACTGTTTTATACTTTGATAAGGCCTCTTCTTCGTAACTGTATCTAGAATTAATAATAATAATAATAATAATAATAATAATAATAATAATAATAATAATAATAATAATAATAATAATAATAATAATAATCGTAATTTGCTCTTACTTCATTAGTTTTTGAAGTCCGTGCTGTACACTGAAATAACATTTTGTACTCACTTCTGATAATTTGTAATAAGTTTATTTTCCATAATTATTTAGTTTTCAATAACGCGAAATTTTTGAACAGGAATATTGTATGGAAGACAAAATGGCAAATCTGTAATATGTGTAAAATTTAGCAAAGCTAAATCGGAAATGACCATTACAAGTGATACCTTATTTATAAATTCACAATTTATTTCTATCTCTTTCCTCGCTCTCTATGCTTCCCATGTCGGGAAATACTTATATAAACCATGCATTTGAATTTCATACGAGACATAAAGTTCTACAACTATGATAATCCCAGTACTTGTAATGGAGTGTGAAATTGAAGCCAATAATTTATTTATGATAGTTCGTGTACAAACGTTCACATGTTGTTCCGTGTCTCTCGATTTACTGATTATTATTATTATTGATTGCATATGCTTTGTGATATAGCTATAGGATTTCTCTTTTTGAGAGCAATGCACCAACCAATGTGCATAATAATAATAAAAATAGTTAGTGTTCTAAATATTAGATTCAACAGAAAATATATATGTTGAGCCATTATTTTACTGAAATGAACTTTCTGTAGATTTTTTTTGTTGACAATATTATTTTAAATCCTCATTCGCCCCACGAAGTTCACGGATAGATCGCAGCGTCGCTAACTACGTACAGCGAAGGAAATGAATGAGTAACTACCTTATTTTCAGTAGTGGTAATAAAGGTCCAGAAAATCCGCAACGCGGGGGGGGGGGGGGCACCAGTAACAATGTGTGTGTGGGAGAACGATCTTTATAATTCATAAATGAGTTTTGAAGCGAGCGTAGTAAGCTTCTACCATTCGGCTCAACGGGCGTTTATGTGTCTGTCAATCCGTCTGGAGACTTGGAGATTTGATGAAGAGCAAACATTTAACGTTTCTACCTTTAGGGAAACCTGTTTCTCAAAACTACTTTTTATTCAAAGTTTAGAGTTTAAGGAGAACATTTATCCAAAATTTCTAGTCCCTTTTGGAGATGTGATAAATGACTGAGTGAGTGAAATTTTCTCTTTTCTAGATCTAGATTATCCATTGTTATCGTATTTAGGTAAACAACTGTTTCCATTTTTTTTTCAAAAATGTTTAAATACTTGATTTTTTAAAATCGAGCACTTGTGAATTATAGTATTCTGTGACATCTATGTTGAAGGCGAAAATCACAAAGATATGGAGGGATATCCAATACATAGGCATATACAGACCTCTTTTACCAAGCATGTTGTCTCTGCGATTCTTCATAGTACAGGGTGGCGCAGAGCCAACTGACACATTTCAAAGTTAAATATTGAGGAGGCGCGGTAACTTGGAGTAGATTGCGGAGGGGAAATTGGAAGAGAATAGGACGCTATATCATAAGAACACTATAAGACAATTGGAGCCATATCAGTTAACCACGAAACGTTGTCTGAAGACTCGATGCTCTTTAATAACTGACTTTGTCTCGCAATAACTACGAATACAAAACACGTTGTTCAACGTTGCAACGATGTCCATGGTAACTACCACACGGTTTCTTATGAAATGGCGTCATATCTTCCGATTTCCTATCCCACTCCAAGCTGTAGCGTATGCTTAATATTCGGCTTTGAAATGTGTCAGTTGGCTCTGCTCCACTATGCATTTTTCATCTACTCTGCGCAACTGTAAAATTTTCTAATCAAAATGACGACTGATTTTTAACTTATGTTATTACTTCGTTACTAATTTACAATCCAGTGTTAACTGAGTATTTCTTTGGACAGTCTATGCAATGAACAGACCGCTGAATTACCTCATAGGCCGCCAACAGTCTTTCGGACAGTCTGCAGGATATAGAGTTGCCTACGAAATGCGAGGTCCTGTGTGGGAAAGTATAGAAAATATTCGTTTCGAATGGAAAAGCTCTTTCTCGCCTTGTCTTATAGGCAATCCTTGTTGAATGATTCTTCGGTTTACACCACATCCCAGGATTAGCCATCTGTCAGTGGCGTCGATTTCTGTATAACTTTGGAGGCATCATTCAGATTTGTATGATATCATCTAACAATACTTAATGAGGATTTTAATACAAATATGTCGGCCCAAACAAACTTCAGAGGGATGGGCCGCATCAGCTTCTCCAGGATCAGTGCCTATGGCATTTGGTGCTCTTCTTCGAAGTCTTCGATAACACTGCTAGCTGTGCTGTTTAGGATCCCTTGTCTTCCATTTACTCTGGCTTTCCGGTTGATAGCTTTTTCCGCTTTATGATTCGTTAGCAACATTTCCCGTTTTATCGTTCTTTCCCATGTATTATAGTCAATGTTGGTTATAGCACCGAATATCTCTTTAACGTGGTGACAACTTCCCGAATGCAATGGTCTCTGTCTTAAAGAAGAAGAAAGGAAGAAAGGGAAGCCTGTTTGAGAAGAAGAAGCATTCAGTCCATATTGGAGAGCCTAATACACCATTCTCCCTCTCTCTTTCTCTCGCGATAAATAGTAGAACTTATGATATTATGGAATTCCGTTTGTATTGGCCACCATATCTCTCTAAATAATTGTATAAGGAGAGTACTGAAAAATAATTAAAAATTAAACCTTATTTAGTTTACTTTGTATGTCCGTCACTTTAATAGAAATAATATTATATTATATAAAAACAAAAACTTCCCGCTAATCTAGTTACTATCGCGTATACCTTTGATGCTCGTAGTCCAGAATTAGATTCCCGATGGATAAGCATAAAAAAGTCGCCCACTTTCATTAATTATTCCCAACATTTAGCCCAAAGGACATCACCGTGAAACATTAAACTTTAAAAAAAACATAATTTATTTCGTTGGTCCATTTATTTCTTACAGGAAGATACTGACTGACTTAGAAATTTCTTACTGGTTATAATAGTGCCATCATCGCACTGTAATTTTTATTGCTTTAGGTCAGGCTTGTGCAAGTTGGAACAGTAAATTCGCAAATCACAAAGGACTTACTGGCACCGAGGGCCTGCGAGATAATGTATAATATTTTCACAAGAATTGAATAACCATGTTCAATGGAAAAACTCCTTCATCGTATACTAACACAAAAACTGTTATAACGGTAATCTAAATATTTTCTTACTAAAGAAATACAGAACAAATCTATTTATTTACTATTTTAGTGGGAAATATTTTCTTACTAACTAATTAACTAACTCTATGGCCTATGGAACCCGGAGGTTCAATGCCGCGTTCACAAAAGCTCTCCACTGACTTCTATCCTTAGCCAATTGGATCCAGTTTCTACTTTGTATTCCTATCTCTGCGAGATCCATCTTAATATTGTCCTCCCATCTGCGTCTGGGTCTTCCTAATGGTCGTTTTCCGATTGGTCTTCCAGTCAAGACTTTGAAAGCGTTTCTACTTTCCTCCATTCTAGCTACATGATCTGCCCACCTAAGCCTCCTAGACTTGACGACTCTAACAATGTTGGGTAAACCGTATAAATTATGTAGTTCCTCGTTATGAAGTTTCCACCATTCCCCATTCCCCATTCCAGTTCCTCTTGGGTCTGAATATTCGTCTCAGGATCCTGTTTTCAAATACTTTCAGTCTTTGTTCTTCCCTCAGAGTAAGCGACCATGTTTCGCAACCATACAGAACAACAGGCATGATTATCGTTTTGTATATTTTAAGCTTCAGATTCCTCGACAGAATTCGCGACGACTAAAGATTTTGAACCGAATAGTAACACGAATTCCCTGCTTTTAGTCGACATTCAATTTCTTCGTGAATATGATTTTCGTCTGTTAATATTGATCCTAGATATTTGAAACTATCCACTTTATCAAAAGTATTATTTAATATTTTAACGCATCCATAATTTGCTGTATTACGGTCCCTACGCACTTTCATGTATTTAGCTTTCTCTGCATTTACTTCTAAACCCATGTCTCTGCAAGCGTTTAATAAGATATCTGCATTTCTTACTAAAGAAATACAGAACAAATCTATTTATTTACTATTTTAGTGGGAAACTTGACCCTTCATGTTCTGCATTAGTCTCTCAAAGTTTGGTAGTTTACTGGATGTTCCAACGTGGACGATATTTTCAAGGTGGACATAAGGTATCTAGGAAATATTTTCAATTCAGTTTAAGAGATTTTCATCAAGGGATGAAAGGTTCAGTGGGCCGAGGTAGGCCCGGGGACTAGCTGTTGCACATGGCTGCTTTAGATTATATTTCTTTTCCTTTTTGTTCTCATATATTTTCTTATTTTGTAGATGTTTTGTTTCTTTTGTTTACTCTTTTATTTTACTTTAAATTGCACAATGATTTTTTCCCCTAATAATCATGTTATGTAAGCCTCCTTTACAATAATTGAGAATATCTCTTCGGGATCGTTTTGAAATAATTTCCAGGAATACAATGCTTTTCTAAAAATGTTACAAGTTTGAAATGAATATTAATTTTACGAAGAGGTTCGATTAGCCAACTTTTTTTTTCATGTTTGTGTTAAAGAAAAAGTTTTTTTTAACGTCTCAGCAATGCATTTTATCTCATCCTCCATTTCGCACTCAAAAATTTTAGTTATGCCATGATAACAGATTTTCGTAAACCAAACTCTTTAACCCTTAGTTGGTAATATCCGTCTCCCAGGCGGATACGCGATATTTTTTTGTTCAGAGTTGGTACGCATATTCACGGTTTGATCTGATAGTTCACCTATGCTTTAGTTGTGGGTTGACTAAGATGTTTTGTGCAGATGGTCGCGTGTCTAGCTCATCGTTGCAAACTTCGAAGTGTATAAAGTTATTGTACGCCGTCTCGCAAGCGGATATTACTGTAAAGGTAATATATTTTGCCCGTCTAAGTGACGGATATTACTTTATACTGACAACTATTAATATTTGTGTGTTTTCTTTCGTTTCGAAAATCAATATTTTAAGATGTCAATTAGAAAAGGTATACCACAAAGGAGTAAGGCTATACTACAAATGGCTATAGAACAATTACAGATGGCTGTAATCAGAAACTGATTATGATTACAGATCCGATGATTCGTATGTTCCTGATCAAGATCATTTATCCACAACAGGTCATGTCAGCAATCCAGAAATAGATTTTAATAAAAATGGATGTATAGCTTATATATATATATAATGCAACCAACACTACTCTTTTGCTATAAAGGTTGCCTGACAGCCAGGGATGTACAAGCTCCCTTAAATAAGTATTCACGGAGAACGGATTTTTGACTATCTATGTCTTGCGATTAACTGGATGAACTTTATTCCTAACTACACACCCAAGGGCACCAATCCTGGGGAGGCCGAAGGGGGCACAGGCTGCCCCAAAGCTTATGTGGGTCGCCCCATATATTTTTATGAATATGTATTTGTTATTGTTATATGTATTGTTATGTGTATTTTTATATGTATTTTTATTGATATGTGTATTTTTTTAATAATTATACAATATTTGGCATAATTTGAGTTGATTTTTTAAAATCCTGAAATATGCCTTCTTAGACCCTTATCTGCAACCACAGATATCTTAATGCCCCCCCCCCCCAAAGTTACAGTGAAATCGGCGCCCTTGTACAGACCTTCTACATTTCGGCCAAAACTTATGGTGATCCGTCAAATAGTTCTTGGGCTTTCGTTTCCCTCGGAAGGACACAGGATAGAATAAATAAGTATATAAAGCAGTGGCGGATGTAGAAGGTAAAAAAAACTGGGGGAGCAGTCAGAACCCCTATGATAGCTATATCATGAATTTACTGTATACTTTCAAAAATATAAATAATAGCTTAAATTATTTTTATCACCCAAAAAATTGGGGTCTACGCCCATCCGGCTCCGGGCTGCATCAGCTACTGACATAAAGTTTTTCTTGTAAAACAAACTCTTTAAAAAATAATGTGACAACTGATTCTAACTTTAACATAGAAAATGATCTTAATTAAATATTTTCCTCAAGACAATATACAGATAAGAGAGTCATCTCATTTCTCAAAAAAATTGAAGCGTGTAAACGTACGTACTTGATTCTGTGCCGTTTGGGATAGAAGAGCAAAGACATTTTTCTCCAAGTTTTAGTTGCTACTTCAAGTTAAGATATCAAATAATTGACTAGAAGGGAACGAGGATAAGATATTAGGTAGCAAAGCTCTATAATAGGATACTAATGCGATTTTTTTTGCTACATTTTTCGATGATGAAATTTCATGGATGAGAAAGATAGGAACGATTTCATGAACCCATGTAATTCTATCGACTGATGACGTGGTGTGGCGACTCGTGTTCCCTCTATGAACAGCCGGCTGAGTTACAAACCTGCGGTCTCGGATACAGCTGCAGTCTGCCACATTCCACGAGGAGGGAGAAGTCGAAAACTCCAAGACAGCAGGTAAGACTCCAAAATAGTGATCTTGTTAAAAATGCTTCTTAAAGCTTCCAGCTTTAGAACAAATGCACTTCCCACGCTGCTTCAATGAATGCTGCACGTCCTCTGCTGCTGTGTTACACATCCACCAGAATATCCTCAAACAAAAGAAACATGTTCTGTCAAAATTAAGAATAAAAAAGTTTCATTCTGACATGTAACACATCGCTGGCTTCATTTAAATAAATTTTGTTTTTATGCTTCTTACTCATTAATAGGGAGAATTGTGGGGAAATTATGTTACACGGTTAGTACGCATTAGATTAAAATATTTTCTATAATAATAATAATAATAAAAATATATTTTTAGTTTTGTTTTTTTGCATGATAGCCACGTAATAGTCTAGAAAACATCCGGCTAAAAGACACGGAAGATCATTTGTCCATTTCTTCTCTCCCCTTAAAAAAATGACAACGGAGGGTTGGTTTTTCCACGAACGTAGTTCACCCGATCGATTCGTCCAGACGAAACAGCATCTAGAACCCTCCCCCTTGTGTCGCTGACTCCCCCTTCTAATCCTTTTTCTCCCCTCCTCTATAGTGAATCTAATCTTGACTTACCTACACTGTCACCACCCACCCACCACACACACGTACACAAACACTGTCATGTCAATTACTCGCTACATCAAGTTCACACTTAGGTCTTACAAGAGATACAGTACATTTTCTTTCCAATAAGTTTTCGATCGAACAAAGTTATTACACACATATATATACAAAAACAAAGTTAGATTGGTTTTGTTATCTACAACTACCAGAACTTGACCCATTCTCCTTTTGGCTGAGATACCTTAAAAAAGATAGAGATTATCTTACGATGTTTTCACGATAGGTGTTTGATGTGTATTAGTATACGCACTAAGTTTGTGAAAACTTTCTCCGTTTTCGTACTATGGTATTTGGGACAACCATATAATACGCTCAGATTCAAATTATTACTTCATCATATAAACAAAAAAAGGCCCGTCACCTTTCACACTGGTTTAGTAACCAGGGTACGCACTTGTGTACATGGGGTCCTGGGTTTGATTCTTCTAAAAGAGCGTTGAACGCATTACAGTGCTTGAGAGTTCATCTTAAATTATGTAGGTCTACGTCTCACATAGCTTTGGTGCTAAAAGAGACGCTAACCTTTAATAAACTAACAAGAAGGTCCCATTATATTTAAATAGTAAGCATGTACTGTCATTATCTAAACGCTCACTTTGGATTCAGAGGCAGTATACCCTTATTCCTAAGCATGGGCGCCGATTCCCTTGGAGCAGGCCCCTCCCTAAAGCGAAGTTGGACCTTCCAGTGGGGACTCAAGATATGAGAGCTACCTTTTTTGTCCATTTTTTAATTAACAAAAAATAAAGCAATCACAAATAAGCGAAGGATAACAATAAGCAGACCTTTCGTTTTAAAAACAAAAATATCGCTGTTGTCTTGGATTCTTGTATATGATCCAAAATGACGCTTAAAAACTGACAGATTTTGATTTGTATTGATGTAGAAATTGTTTGTTCTAAACACGCAGAAATAGCAATATTAATGTAATCAATGCATCACTTTCTTATATCAATGTATTTTAGCTCCCATATGACTAAATAGTTAGCGTACACACCTTTGGTTCGGGAGATCCGGTGGAAGTTGATGTAGATCGGATTCCACGTTAATCTCTACGTCCACTTCACTTATCTTGGATACTAAAAGATGTTCGACTTCAAATCAACCAACAATTACAGCATTTCATCATAATATTGTAGTGTTATAATGTGAGCGGAAGAGGATAAATACGCAACGTAAAATAATATCATGAACTAATATAGAGTGAACCAAGTGAGTTCGTAAAAGTAATTGAGTAATATAAGGAAAGATTTACAACAAGGAAACCAACAAAAGAAAAGAGAAATGAAGATAGAAGAATTGTCAGTCATAGTGAACCTGAACAAAAAAGTTGAACAGTTCAATATATTTTTGTGTATTTTTTCATTTAGTTTATTTAGTTAAATTACGAAATTGTATCAACCGACGAATTTCTCCTAACAAGAATTACTACAATTTAAAAAACGTATCATTTATATTTGCCCCTTACATGTTTTCTCTTCAATTCTATTTATCAAGAAGTAGTGAACACAGATTCGAGCAGTGGTTTAAAAAAGAAGAAGGGATTGTGTTTGAATATTATTTCATTTATTGTTTTGCAATAATTTTGTTTTTTTAAAGAAAAGTGTTTAAACGATTATTTTTGGCAATGAAACGGGCTTTATTTTTGTTTATTACCCTACATTCACAACATACTACTTTTGTCTCTATGTTACCGTAGTCCTATTTGAAAGAATACAGAATGCTATCGATATGCTTCCCGTTTTTATAAAATACCGAGGCTATGATGGACAAGACTTGCAACTACTATATTGAGAATAGAAGCTTAAAATATGAAAGACGTACTGAGTTCTTCTTCGCAGAGATCTTGCATTACTCGATTTTGGGCACCCACAATCTAATATCTCAGGTCCATATGCTGTAATCTCACTGGATTACGTACAAATTACGAAATGTTAATTCCAGGCTTCTAGCACTGACGAGCGGATAGCTATCAGGGCGACTAATAGCGTTAAAGGGAGATGTAAGAGTGTAGTGGATAAAACCCAACTGACTGGGGAAAACATGCACTGTCCAGATTCTAGCAGTTAGTCAAAGTGTGGACTCCAGCTGAAGCTGAAGCTCAGTAGATGCACAGGCACAAGCGCGCTTCTAAACAGTTTTGTTGGAGGGCGAGGGCAAGGTCGAACGGTTAGAAATGGTCCGTACAATGTGGACCTCTCGTGAGTGCACCCTTGATGCAGAAAGATTACAATTATAATATTTAAAAAAGGAATTTTGAAGTTTTGGGGGGTGGTTCGGATCCCGTGTGTGAGCCCCTGATCAAGCATAATTTATTTCCACCAATACTTCCTGAATCACTTGGTTTCGGTGTGTTCCAAAGACATAAGCTACATATGGAACTTATGACTATGTTCTACGTTGATTTATAAACATTATAATGAAAGAATGAATTGCAATATTTGCGTAAATTTTCGAAAGAAAGAACTTGAACGAGCAAATAGATGAAGGGAGGTATTTATATGAAAGTAAAGAAATATACACATCTGCCTATGTGAAGACACTCGGTTATAAAAAGTGTAGAAGCTTTCTCGGCCCTGCTCTATCCTGAGTGAGGTTTTCCATATTCACACCAGGCAAATACCGGGATGGTACCTAACATATAAGTCCCAGGCCGTTTCCTTCCTTCTCCAGTCCTTCCTTCCTTCCCTATCCTCGGATAGTGCGATCGCCGATGGACGTCATCCCTCATACGTAACGGTCTAACCTGGCCATAGATGCCGAAAGACCAGAAATCTAGTTCCTAATTTCCTAACATCTGCCGATGTTCTCTTGACCTAAAATATATATTGTTAGGAACCAAAAATGTGAGATTTGGAAAACTTCTACTCAGGTTGAGAACGGAAGCGGCGAAATTACTTGACTTTCCACTTCCGTAGTGCTGGTCATGAGGTGCGGTCATAAACGGACAAAAAGTGTTGAACTCTGGTGTGAGTTAGAATCAGAGCTCGGTTGCCAGAAGATAATTTTTTTCTTTCTTAAAGATTTTAGTTTAGGAACCAAAACTCCTTTACATATTTACCCTGATCGTCCAACCGAGAGACAAAATGTCTCAAAAACTACTTGATAGATCACCGTCAATTTTGACCACGTTATCCCTCTAGGAATTCCCATAGGGAGTTATCAGAAATTAATGACCCCTTGACTTTATGCAACCAAACTTTACGTAGGCGTAAATTTGGTTGCATACGATCCAGATACTTTCAATATTCAGGATCTCGTATTATGCCTTAATTCTAAATTGTTACACTTATATTTTAAATGTGTAAGAATAATGTTCGTTTTCTTTTGAGAAATCTGCTATTAGGTTGTTGCTTTGCGAAACGTTATAGTCCTAGCAAAGTTTTAACTTGCGAATTTGCGCACCATAAAGATATTCGGTTAATCGTAAGAAAATCCTAAGCTATAGGAGTATTTTAAAGTCGAAATAAACATTCAACGTTAGAAAAGATAATGGTTTTAGCGTAGCTCATTGGAGGCTATTTTTTGTTCAAGGAGCGATATTCAAATTTCTGTTATTTTTGAAATCTCTAAATATTTGGGACCAACAATTACTACAGAAAAATATATTAAAGCTTAGTGTATTGGTTTCAGCAGGTTCTTTGGCTAGTTGACCTACCTCTCAAAAATTATTCGACTACACAAAAATCGCATCTTCTAATTACTTAAATTGTATTCGACGTAAAGCACAAAAGCCCGACGAATATATTTCTTATGAATGACACAAATAACACTGGATTTAAGAATTTTACAGGGGCACACGCACGGGAGTACACCTTATCCGGACCCCCGGCTAATCAATCATTCCCGACTCAACATTCACTTGTATGAGTACACTTTCTCAATACAACTATAACAACTATAAATATTTAACAGGGAGCCTGAAAATTTGATCTTAAACTTCTTCTGCACTCTTTCTCTTATAAAAACAATCTAGTTCTATCATTGTTCTTCTGAAAATATAGGTGGAAGTATTTTACAATTACTTATCTTTTTTTTCGAATGCAGAATAATACCCGTTCAATACTATATAGACACAGTGGCTTGTAGCATTGACACCCCCCGCTGAAAAAAATTGGACCTATCCCAACAAAAATTTCTTTGGTGCGCCGAGGAATAAAAAGATGGAAAACATCACTTTGCTTCTCAATAGTACTGGCGTTTGTGCTTTATTGTTTTACTCTGTTGCCCACAAGCATTTTTGGGGGGGAATTAGTAGTGTAATTAAGGTTGAAATTGTTTTCTGTTTCTGTTTCTGTCCAAGTGCGAATGTAACGTTTAAGTGAGTGTTTCATCTTCTAGTTTCTTCGTTGTGAACGTTAGAGTTAAACGGTAGTATTAGTGAGGTCATACCAGACATGGAAACACGAGAATCCACACCAACGCTACTTGTGCTGTATGTTTTACGAGTTTAAACTGGAAACAAGTGCTAGTGAAAATTGTACCCTTTGCATGCCAAGTGACCTGAGTCTAAAATTGCAATTTTGCAAAAGAAAAAAAAATGATGTTCAACACCTCAAGAAAATTTCATATTTCAGTTATGTTGGCAACTTAGTTTATGGTATAATAATTTACTATTTACACAAACCTTTTTAAAAAATAACTTATGTGTAGAAGTGAGTTATGACTATAGTCCATTTTTCCACTTTTTTGGGGGGAGGGGGCGGCTTAGGCCACTTGGCTAGTAAGCGGCCCAAATGAAGATAAATACTCAAGGCATTCCGTAGAGGTTTGGTAAATGAGCGGATAATACAATCAACGCTGCTCAAGAAACGAGATTCAAGACGAAAAAGTTCATTTTTAAATTCGAGACGCGACGGGAAACGTGGCAATTCTCGTCTTATTTCTGAGACGAGACGGAAATTTTCTCGAGTCAGGAAATAATAGTTCACCCAAGTCTTAGATCGTACACACTATTCTAGTGTTATATAATTCATAGTATAAAAACTATAAATGGATAAAGTGATTGTGTGAACACACTGAAAGATACACATAATATATCCCAAAATAAATAACAAATAAATGTTGTTATATCATATTTTTCGTGGACCTTTCATTATGCAGAAGGATCCTGAAAACTTCTAGATGGTATTAAGAGAAGAACAGTGCATAAAGTTCGTTTTTAAATTTACAAAACGAGACGAGAAAACCTTTCCGAGACTAGACGAGACGGGAAAGAATTATTTCTCGTCCCATCTTGTCTCGTGAGCAATACAACAGTGGTTTAACAAATTTATGTACAGCGTTGATTACGGTCCTCAGGCCTACTAATGCACTGAACATTCACAAGCCATGAACAAGGAAGAGGAGCACTAAAGGCGTCTATTGAGATCACAAAACGTGGGGAATTAGGTGCAGATGCAATTGCAATACAGAGAAACAATTCACCAACGTCCCTATCAATTTGGAAAACGGTGAAAAGTGGAATGATGGATACCATATGGTTTGACTGCGACTCAGACAGTGACCACGAGTGAATGCCTGTGTTCTTGTTAGATCGTCAAGGAAATAACAAAGAATCCATTTCTGGACAGAGTGCTGGCGTGCGGAGAGATTTAGGTTCTTTAAAGTATTCCACAGTGGCATGATCAATAGTTTTATCATCACCTGAAACTCACCCCTGTACGAAAAGAAGATGAGGCTCAATATTTGGTGTGCAGAAGATACCGTTCAACGCAAACTAGTGCAAGCTAGCCAGATGAACTATCCAAATGTATACACGCAGCGATTGGATGTGTGCATGAAGAAAAACTGGATGCCAGCCTTTGTTAATATTCCATGTATTATTCTCCTTCTGGACATCACGAAGCTGCATGTTGCTAAGATTATCGATGGCACAAATATTCAACTTTGTTGAGAAACGCTAATGTGTCCCCATGTCATGCTAATATTGGACTATATGATTCGATTCGTCAGAACAGTGGTTCCTAACCGGTATATCGCGACACCAGGTGTGTCGCAAGATCATGAAACATTCAATTAAAATCAATAATGAGGCAGACTGTGTCAAATCAACGCCTCTAGCGACAGCAACAATGCTTAGACTGCATGAAGTCACTAATTTACAGGAACTTATAGATTTACTATTAAAGTTTATGTCATTATTAATAAAAAATCAGATAAGTGTGTCGCAATGTCGCGAACTTCAGTAAAGTGTGTTTCAGTCGAGAAAGGTTTTCGAACATTCGAAAGAAAAATGAAATGAAATCTTGAAGTTTTACGTCCCACGATTTTGCCGGTTAGGCTAAAGGAGACGGTGATGATGAGTAATACGGTGATGATGAATGAAATGGTGGAATGAAAAAGTGGGAGGAAACCTGAGAACCCCGAGGAAACCCACGCACACGGTGTTTGTCCACCACAAAGTTTCCTTGGCGAGTACTGGGATCGAACCCGGAACCCCAAGCACCAGAGATGAACGCTCTACCACTGAGCCATCCTGGCCCCGAACATTCATAAAAGTCGACGTTTACGAACATTCTAGAAGTTGACCATCACTCTATAGCTTCTTTATTTCACGCATCACTGAATTCTATCACTGTCGGATACCGAGTCTTTTCCGAGCGTTGGAAACTAATTATTATTGCTGACGTCTTATTTTAACTTATTACTTTTCTCTTCGCACGGTCAAAGTTCAACTTAACGTTTTTGGATACCTGCTTCTACAATATTGTTATGGTGTATACTCCTTCATATGGTATACCATATGAAGGAATTTGGTTTATCACAGTCTACAAAAACTGAAATTTAAAGTTCTATATTTTCACTAATATTTGAAATTAGAAAATATTTAAATCTTTAGAAATATCGACTAGAAACTCATTTAGTTTCATTTTAACGTTGTATTCTACAAATAGGTTAGTATTTTATATCCTCAACTATTATACTAACCCGCTAATCTCAGCATCACTACGGGTAAGCTATCAAGCAAGGATGATATCCATAATCATTCCCATTGGGATACATGGGAAACCGCTTTTTGATTGTCCATGTCTTGGGATCAACAGAATGGATCATCTCCATCAACGAACTAGATTTCTAATTTTTTTTACCCTCTACATCGTGTCCTACATTGATGCTGATCCATTAAATAGTTATTGAGATGTTGTGTCTTCCGGACAGATAGAGTAAATACTTAAATAAGTTTTTTAGTAAACCAAACTCCATAAAAATTGTCCCAAGATAAGCCATAATAAACATACTCCATGGTACTGGATAATCATAATAACATTTAAAACACAGTTCTGACCAGAACAAAATGAATTGTATTAATAGCTATACGGTTTTTGTTACAGTTTCAAGGACCTAACGTCCTCTTCATCAGATACTTAGAAAAGACAGATGACAGCAAATCTTATATATCTTTCTCAGCCGTTAGTTAGCATATTCATTTATATATTTTTCTGAGGAAGTTATAAGATTTGCTGTCGTCTGTCTTTTCTAAGTGTTACAACGGTATGTTGTATGTTGTCGTATGTTGTATATTTTATTATTATGTTGTACTATTATCTATCTGTACTGGTCTTAGGAATAAGATCAGAGGTGCAATAACGGAGCATATTTTGTAAAGGAAGAAAAGGAAATTGTAATGAGTATTATTGTTCCTTAGTTACGGTATAAAATTATAAATTACGGTATTACGCTTCCGGATAACTTAACTATAATATACCGCTGTCAGTATAACACTGTCCTCTTCCGGATAACTTATCTATAATATACCGCTGTCAGGATAACACTGTCCGCTTCCGGATAACTTAACTATAATATACCGCTGTCAGGATAACACTGTCCGCTTCCGGATAACTTAACTATAATATACCGCTGTCAGGATAACACTGTCCGCTTCCGGATAACTTAACTATAATATACCGCTGTCAGAATAACGATGTCCGCTTTCGGATAACTTATCTATAATATACCGCTGTCAGGATAACACTGTCCGCTTCCGGATAACTTAACTATAATATACCGCTGTCAGGATAACACTGTCTACTTCCGGATAACTTAACTACAATATACCGCTGTCAGGGTAACACTGTCCGCTTCCGGATAACTTAACTACAATACACCGCTGTCAGCGTAACACTGTCCGCTTCCGGATAACGTAACTACAATATACCGCTGTCAGGATAACACTGTCCGCTTCCGGATAACTTAACTACAATATACCGCTGTCAGGATAACACTGTCCGCTTCCGGATAACTTAACTACAATATACCGCTGTCCGGATAACACTGTCCGCTTCTGGATAACTTAAAAATTCATGGTATATGAGAACCATACTACGTATTGAATTGAGACTGATGTTGAAATATATTCTTATTAAGTTCTTAATTTAAGCATTAACAAGACGACAGGACATAGTATGGTTATCATTAACTCTTAAATTTTAAATTTTTGTTTAACTAAAATACTTTTTAAATATAAGATAAAGATCACATCAAGCCAAACAAAATTAGCATGCCTGAGGGAGAATTCCTCATGTGTGGCTATCGAGAAAAAGAAAACGAAATATATTGGCGCTAAAAAGTATATCCTTCATTTTCAGTAATAGTAATCGACAGCTTTCTATTTATCTTAAGGAGATTATCTATTTTCCTTAAATAAATTATATATACGTATATTACTGCTGAAATAGGAGAAACGAGATCAAAGCGGTCCTTACTTTAAAACAGTGCTTCCGTGTGTATCTTTCTTTTTTTAATTTCTCAAGGGTAAAGTGCTGAAATACACAGTTAAATAGCAGATTGTATCCTTTGTTATTCCTCTTTCCCTTATACTTCAGATACACATACTTCTTTACGCATAATACTACTTGTAAATTATGTGCTTTATCAACGCATTCTTAGAACTATTAATAGTAATGTTAATAATAATAGCAATAAATTATTTATTTATTTTAATCTAAATTATAATGTAGTATTAGGTTCCCGTGTAACTTAATTTCTATTGCGATTCCCTTTTATCGATTCCTAGCGAAGTATAGTATATATTCAGTGTTGGCCTAGCCTCGTGACGGAAATGGCGAGCTACCTCAATTAATTGCAGCGAACTCTGTCCTGGGGCGGACTTATGTTTAAAGCAGGGGCGGATTCAGGACGGACTTCTGGGGGGGTTGTAATACTGCTACTTAGAGCTACTCTTAAGAGCTCCAAACTCTGGGATGGGTTTTTATTTATACTATATAAGTAATAAGAAAGTTTCCTCGTCTGAGGGGGGAGATTGTCCCCTGGATACGCCACTGGTTTAAAGCCAATACACCAACCGTGCATTTGTCAGTTAAATGTGACTATCCAACTGTCCGTTGAGTTCTGGTGCGATGACGTTTTGTTTGCATTTATATAGCATCATATCATTTTACTTTTTAATACAACACAATTGAACATTATAACTAACTATAGATTTTTAATTTACATGTAAAACAAGTTCAGTATTTTTTAATGATGTTCTTGCAGATTGTGTATTAATTTATCAATTGTAGATTATCTCATCATGTATGAACTGTTTGTGGGTGCCAAACGCAAGACATGCATTCCACTACCTAATAATTTAGGCTATATTCGCTTCGGAAAGTCTCGACACAAATTTAAATTAAGCACAGACACAAATGAATTTTATTTGTTTCATATACTTCAACTCACCATCGAAATTTAATTTAAAACCTTTGTATAGGGAAGTTCTACGGAGTGAAAAAAATATGAATTTGGATGTAACTTTAAGAGCATTCTTGTAAATGCTTGAGAATTTTCCTTTACGGAATGCATGGAACAGAAGTGGTCGATATTTATGTTTGCGTGTAATTCATACGTTTCTTAGTGACATTCGCTCGCTACTTTTATTCATATGCGTGGGTACCTAAATAAATGTATATATATTGCTTTTATCTGCATGCTCTTTCTTTCTCTTTTCCATGTTTTCCATCACATAGCAATCTGCCGTGTCCTAGATCTATCCATCACAAAACCGAGTATTGGATTCTGTACATTCAAAGATGTATTTTGTTATTTATAATTAGACTACATTTCTTATATAAATTGGAAATTTGAAGTTAATATGCATTGAGAAACATAGTGTAAGCAATGCTTCGTGCTTTAAGATACCGACTTCGATTCCATTCTTAGGAACAAGTTTAAATGAATATTTTTCTTAGCTACTTCTTTTCTTAATACTATTATGAATCTTATGTAAGAAGTCAGATCACCTTAAGCATCTACGAGTATATTGGAGTAATATTAACCAGGGCAGCTGGAATGACCTGTAGGGTAGTCCACGAGATGAGACGAGACGAGACAGGATTATCACGATGAAATACGAGATGAGACAGCCTTTGCAATAGAAATGCAAACGAGACAGAACTTTGCAATAGAAACGGATACAAGACAGAGCTTTTGCAATAGACATGGATACGAGACAGAGCTTTTGCAATAGACACGGATACGAGACAGAGCTTTTGCAATAGAAACGGATAGAAGACAGAGCATTTGTAATAGAAATGGATACGAGACAGAGCTTTTGCAATAGACATGGATACGAGACAGAGCTTTTACAATAGAAACCGATCGAGAGAGAGCTTTTGCAATAGAAACGGATTGAGAGAGAGCTTTTGTAATAGAAACGGATACGAAGCAGAGGGTTTGCAATAGAAATGGATACGAGACAGAGTTTCTGCAATAGAAATGGATACGAGACAGAGCTTTTGCAATAGAAACGGATCGAGAGAGAGCTTTTGCAATAGCAACGAATACAAAACAGATCTTTCGCGATAGAAACGGATCGAGAGAGAGTTTTTGCAATAGAAACGGATACACTTTACAAGATGAAGCATCCCTTTGACACTCTTTTGAGACGAGATAACTACAATTTTTGTCTCGTAGACAAAAATACTTCTGTAATCCAAGTTTCTTGGAGGCGGAATAGTGTGGAGTAGAACGGCTTACTGTGAGGGATCTTACATGATGGTGTATGTACCCACCAACTGCCTCTGATTCGTGATTCGTACCCCACGTTAATAGTATGTTTCATCCTTCATAAACTTGGTATTGTATAAGGACAAAAAAACACGAAAATTAAGCTAAAACTCGAAAATTTTTAATTGATTGAAGTGAATACCTGTGTAATGAATCCTAATTGCATACTTATTGTGTAAGTGATATCATTAATCCAAAATACCGTATCAATCTGGTCCTTCTAATAAGTCATCTAATTTGAAGTTTTCCGTATTTCTTTGTCAGCAGTAGGAAAAGACACTATCTCTGCTCTCCTTAGAACCCAGTGTCGGGTAAATGGGCTAGAACGTTCCTTTCTGCAGAACACTCAGATAGTTGTTCCTTGTAAATGAATGTTTAGTATTTTGATATTGAATTGCTAGCGTACAGTCCTTAAGTGAACTATGACCAGCCCAAATGTATTCTAGTGGGGTCGTATGTGGTCAAAACATGGACTCCTACACCTGTTTCTTTCGACGTCTAGGTCGGAGTTCGGTACCTATTTATATCAAGTGATTTTGTAATTGCCTCCAGTGATAATTCAGTATCAACATTTCTTATCCTCACTAGCAATTGACTCTGATACAATCCGCAGTAGCCATCCGGCTGCAGGAAATATTATTTATTGCAAGAAATAAATGACATTCTAGTCTAAAATCTGATGAAATGCACCGAGGCAGCGTTTCTCAACGGGTGTGCCATGAATGGGTCGCTGGTGTGCCGCAAGGAATCGAAACAAAATTATTAATTTTATAGCAATCAAATTGCAAAACCTAGGGGAAAATGTGTATTTGTATTTCACATCACTATGAACCTCTACTGTGAGTCTACAATTTTAAGTTTCATATCGGGTTACTGTTCTGTACATTTCTAATGTTGAAAAAAATGGTTATCATTGTTATGAGCATTATTGCTTGTTTATTGTTGCAGACTATTTCGTAACTTGAAAATTTAAAATATCATTTAATCCTTTCGACAAATTACCTACATTTGTGTTTTAAAAGTATGAGAGATTTGTTTGTTCGTTCGTTATTTAGTGATCTTCCTTGTTAGTAAAAGGTTGGATACAGTTTTTAAAAAGAAAATGTATTTTTAAAAACCTGAATCCAATTTTTCATTGCAATTGTTTTCTATTTTTAAATTATTATGAAAAATAAGCATAATGATTTGTCACGGGAAAAAAACAGTGATAGAGCTTTCTTCTCTGTGAGAAGAAGACCAATAATCACAGAAAAAATACCACTGTGTTTTATATTTATAAATAATAATATCTATAAGTGTGCCGCGAGAATCCAAGTAACACCCGCAGTGTGCCGCAAGTTGAAAAAGGTTGGGAAACACTGCACTGAGGCGAAAGGAAGACGGTAATGATGAGAATGAATGAAATGTTGAAATGAAGAAAATGGAAGGAAACGGGATAATCTAGAGCAAACAGACGCACATAGTGTTTATCCACCACAAAGTTCACTAGGATCGAACCAAGGACCTCACACACTAGAGGTGAAAGTTCTACCATTGAGCTACCGCGATCTTTATTGCAACGAAGAAACGGAAACGAAAAATAAAAATAATAAGTACATTATACCTATTTGACAAATATAAGAATGCAATTACAGCACATTTCAAAACTATGCCGTTCATAACTTTTAATTACGGAAGGAGCACTCTGGTTCAGTGGTAGAGTGCTCACGTTTGATCCAAGGAGCTCCTGAATTGATTCCAGGCCAAGTGACTTTGCCATTGCCGATATTGTCCGTAGGTTTTCTCAGAATTCTCTCGGTTCTTCGTACATTTTCATTTCTTTTATTCTTTCATAACATTTGCTTCACATTAATTACCCGTATCATTTAGCTTAAAGTGCATGACGGTAGAATATTAAATGAATTTTTTAATTTCATTCTCATTTCATAATATTTAATTCATGCCTTTTGTGTTGTACTTCGAACTATTTCAATTAATATTGAGTTTCACCAGTATAATTGAAACAATCCAAACAATGTGTGTAATGAATTTAGTACAAAGAAACGTCCTTGGTGATAGTAAAGATTTATAAACATTTGTAACATATGGTGTTATATATAGTAGATGAATACCAGCACAATGAAATAAAGCTTAATTCTGAACGTAAAAGGAAAATAAACAGTAACAGTTAATTAAAACTTTTGCTGACAATCAAAAACAGAAAAGCTCCATCTGCTCCTCTGTATATCCACGAAACATAATAGATCCGTATAATTTAATTCTAGATTGAACAATAATTTACTTTCCGTATCATAGCAACTTGCATGTTACGTTTACTTTTTAACAATTTGCGCCTGCACTTATTTAGCAAATAACGGTTGGCATGTTATTAACTTATTAAGTGTGGTATTTTTAACTAAATATTTTTCACTTTTGATAGTAACGGACATATATTCTGTGATATAACTCTCTTCATTTCTGAATAACAAGTAGGAGTGTTACAGTGTACACCTCGTAAAGGAATTTGGTTTAATACACTGTACAACATGAAAAATTGAAGTTTAAATTTTTTTGTATTTCCCCTCATTCTCCATTCTCTACTCAAAAATGTTGATAAATTTCAAAATAGAAAATCATTAAAGTTTTGGATTTGTCAAATAGGAAGTCATTTAGTTTAATTTAGTTTATATCCTACGGACAGGTAGGTTTTGTATCCTGAGCATTAGACTAACCCGTACTACGAACAGCGCTGCGGGTACTCTATCAAGAAAGATGATATCCGTAATTACTCCCATAGAAATATATGGGAAATTAATTTTTGATTGTGCATCTTTGAATCAACTAGAAGGATCACATCCATTAACAATCTCGATCCCTAATTTTCGATCTTCTATAACTTGGCTAAAGTTCACGGTAATGCATCAAGTATTTTTTAAGATTTTGTGTCTTCTGAACGAATATAATGTGATTATAACCTCAATAATGAAAATACATGTTAAATTGAAAACAATCGTTGATTTGTATTTAAGTCTCTTGTCAACAGCAAGATGATTTAGGAAGAGACCAACAGTGTAAAGTGGAATCTAAACCAGTGACTTTCAACAGCCGGCCCCCAGGCCATTGAAATCTTTCATCTGGCCTGCCTGACCTATTATTGAAAATGTATTAATTATGTAATGTCTTAAACCAGGGATTGTTAACCTTTTTCACAGCTGTGCCACCAAAGCATATAAATTATTGATACCACCATAAGCCGTATGCACCACCAAAAGCGTGTATCGCCAGTAGTACGCGTATCACAGACTAAACCGATTTATTTTTTTTTCTGGATAACTGATGTCCACCTTAAAACTATTCTCCGTTTGGAACATCCAGCGTACCACCGAACATTGAGAAACGTTCAAGATTTCCACTAAAATGATAAATAAATAGACTTTCCTTCATTTCTTTATTAAGTAAATGTTGTCGTTATCGTTATAATAGTTTTTGTGTTTATATGATATTAATGCATTGAATATGGCTAGTCAATGAAAATGTTACACACTGTCTCATCTCTGTGATTAGCCCACCGCCTGTTCCAACTTGCACATGCCTGATCTAGACACTAATACGTTTGATTCTCTCCCAACGAGAATAGGATCTGGCCCTTTCTGCACAATAAATGTGGCGTTAGCTATTTTTCTTTCTAACTTAACTGATAAGCTCATCATGCCTTTGTTTCCTGAGCCATCTGATTTCCTCATTCCTAGTTTTTACCTGTATTGATAAGACAAGGACATGAACACATACGTACATAAGGATAACAATGATTCAATAATACCATATTGTTAAATGTCAAATTGTGGTCACAGTCTCATCTGACTAAGTCTATTTCCAATGAACTGTTCTCTTTTCCAGTTTGGTGAGCTCAACGCATATAATAAGCAGAATGGTAAAAAAAATACAATCACGGTGTGCCTAGATTTAACTATTAAATTATTTAAGTATGATAATATGCTCGGAAAATGTATACGGACGAAATGTTTTACTCTCAAAATGCTGATTGTCCTTATAAATGTTAATATGTGGTAATGATAAGCAGAGCATTCTTCTCTAGTGCAAGGAATCCCTGGTTCGATTCCAGATCAAATGAGTTTCTAGTTCACAACATCGTGGCTGTATGTTTTCTCAAGGTTTCTCTCATTTCCTCCCACATCTCCAACTCAACGTTTTTTCATAATCATTCGTCTTCCTTAGCCTAGAGGGTATGGGTGTGATGTAAAGGAAAATTTATTTCATTTTCATTTTTAAGAAATTTAGTTTACCAAAACTCTTTTATATAGCTATTTATCCTATCTATACGTCTAGAAGACAAAAGATCTAAAAAAGCAATCTACTTGACGTATCACCATCAATTTTGGCCAGAATGTAAAGGGTCAAAAGTTAAAAACCGAATTCGTCGATGGCGTGATATTCAATCCGGAAGTGATATAAATCAACCATTTCCGGTTTTATATTGATAACTATAGAGCAGAAACGGTGATAGATAGCGAGAAGTGTTTTCCTGGAATCGATTAAGCATCAAAGGAATGTGTTCTGTTTCCATTCTTAACTCTCTGTTAAAACCAAAAGTGAAATGAAATGAAATCTTTGAGTTTTACGTCCCACGGTTATCGGCTAGGCCAAAGAAGATGGTGATGATGAGAAATAAAGGAAATTGTGGAATTGGGAAGGTAGGTGGAAATGGAAGAATCTGGAGAAAACCCACGTACACGAGATTTGTCCACCACAAAGTTCACTTGGCGCGAGCTGGTGAAAATATTTTACCATTCTTAAAATATTTCAGAAGCAAGATGCAGTTTAAACAGAGCACTAAAGATGACAATAAAATTGAGCAGTACAATATTTTATCCCTGGCCCAATAAAACGAATGCTCGTTGAATGTCAAAGTAGTTAAATCGTGAACTTAATTAAATCCAATTTTTATGTATTCAGATTTCTTTTTTTTAACTTTTAAATTGCCATACTCAGTAGTTGAAGAGAATAATAATATGCCTAATCCTGTGAAAAAAAAAGCAAACTATATTATTCCCTTCCTTGCTTCGCTGAAATCCGGGATATTTAAGCGTCCCGAGAAATGTTTTCGGGACGCCGGGGCGCAGATCTCAATTCCGTGACGGTCCTGGATTTTCCGGGACGAATGGCAACCCTATCATATATATATACTGATCTCCTTCTTCACGTGGTGTCCACTTAGAACCGCTACTTGTCTTTTACTTAATTCGATCTTGAACACATGGTGATTTTTGCTTTATGATTATTATCAGCAGAAAACCTCAGACCACTTCAGTAAATCACACCAATGACATTGGAGTAGTGAAAAGGAAGAATCAGTCAGTCAATTTTAAGGGAATAGGTGTGTAATTACTTCTTATAACATAAGCTTCATGTTCGAAATGAAATTAAATCCTTGAGGTTAACATCCCACGATTATGCCTGTTAGGTAAATGAATTATGATGGAAAAATTGGGTACTTGGCCTAGAATCGAACTGGGAACCCCACACATTGGAGGAAAGCGCTCTACCACTGAGCTACCATGCCCCTAGCTTCATGCTCGAGTTTCTTGGTCTTTTATAGATGAGGCTTGTACCACTTCAATGTATTAATAGCTTCAAGATAACAATAACAATACTAGTAGCTCTCCCTATTGGTATCTTAACTAGTACTCGCGCCCTTGGTGTACGGGGTCCTAGGTACGATTCCCAGTGAAATAGCCCTGAAATTTGAACACATTACGGTGGATCAATCCTATCTTAAACTCTGTATCCATGTCTTATATAACCTTGATACTGAAAGATATTTATTTACTCCAATCGAATCTACCAATAACAATAACTGTACGTATACTCTCAGTGTGGATTTTAAAATGAAACATCAATAATCGTTATGAAACTTTCTAGAAATATTTTAACACAAGCTTTGTCAACCTATTTCATATCACGTTCTACCTTTTTTGACATTCTCTTACCAGCGACTCCCATAGGCAATTTTCCGGTTTCTAATAAGCTTTTTGATTATTGCTGCTTATCGCTTGTGAAGCCTAGTGAAATCATACCAGGCTCAGGTTTCACATTAGCCTTCATTTTGAATTGTATTTCTTTATGCAGTTTATCCTGCATTTGTATTTTCGTTGTATTTCAATTTTTAGTTTTTATCCTCTCTTATTCCAGTTGTTTTTTTGAACGTTTCTTTATTTATCTAAAATTTTGTTTTAAATTCTTTATTGTATTTGACCATAAATATGGACATAAAAATGAGTTAATTAAAATAAGAAATTAAAAATAATCTTAATTTTTTCAGCTATTAGATTCTAATTATATTTTTCTTTATGACTCTCCCTTGATGACTCTCCTAAGGGTTCCGACCCCTAGGTTGAGAAACCTCCCTTTAACTCTTTCCTTGTAAGTGACGTATATTACATGTTAACCAATCTATGAACTCTTTGAAGTCATGCTTCAATCCTGTCAGTTGTCATGGTAAGAATCACGCTGTGATTCAATTCACTCGATCAACCTTATTCAACGTATACGACCGAACTTCAAATGTAATGGTTATATAGCGAAAGTTATGTTATTTTAAATTAAAATCAAGTGATTTTCGTTTCATACTGTGAGACTGCGGTAAACTACGAAACTATGGATATTTAATATTTAAACTGGAAATGGTAGATCTTTCAATTTCCGGTTTTAATGAAGGGATAACGTCTTACACAGAACATTCTCCTGGGTTGTGGAACGTACATCATTTCTCGCTGTCTTTGATAGTTTTTCCTCTTAGTACATGTATGTCATTACATTGCATCGGGTGTTCTAAAACTGGCGCCCACGCACAACAGAGCAGTATTCTACAAATCATAATAAAGCGAAACATATACATAATTTTATACGTTTCATGTCCTTGTCTGGAGACGCGAATTGCACTATGTGGCAGCGTCGCAGAAAAAGAACTATAGATTAGATCTACCAATCAGCTACTTCAATTCTTTCCAAATGACAGTTAAGGTCAATAGATGCTGTTGTTAACACTACTTATTAGTATAACGATCGACGTAATTCCTTCATAGATTCGTAGAGCAATGCTACTGGTTACAAGTTAATTTGTGACGTTGCCAAATGGGGAAATTTTGGTTCCCCGTGGCGGCTGAACAGAACAGGCCCCAGAGAGTATACCAACCTGAAGAATAGCGCTCTTGTCCGTGCCCACTAACAACAAGCTAATATATATATATATATATATATATATATATATATATATATATATATATATATATATATATATATCTTTTTTCCTAACAATATTAGGCCCATAGTTAAACAAAAAATTAAAAAATTTAGAGTAAATCACTACGATATCTGATTAACCATACTTTATATTGTCTTGGTAGTGTCATATTAACAACCTTCGTTAGGATGTACTTCACTATCAATTTCGTCTTAATAGAGAGCTCGCTTATGGTACAGCATCAATTATCGTTTTGAAACGAAAAAAAAAATTAACTTCCCATTTTTATGTCCTTTATGCACGACTTTATTAAGAATCTAAACACTTCAAAGATTTTTCTTCTTTCATACATAGGGCTCGATCCCAGCCCCCGCCAAGTGAACTTTGTGGTGGACAAACACCGTGTATGTGGGTTTACTCGGGATTCTCCCGTTTCCTCCCACTTTCTTCATTCCACCATTTCATTCATTACTCATCATCACCGTCTCCTTTAGCTAACCGGCATAAACGTGGGACGTAAAACTCAAAGTTTACATTTCATTTTCTTTTCTTTTCTTTTTTTTTTTTTTAAAGACGCTTTATGTTCCTTTCCAAATTTTACAATTTTACTTAAAATTCTATAGTTTCAAGCAGCTACACCGCAATTTCATTATGCAACTACTCTTCTACTTGCGTCGAAGCCTGTTAGAAGGCTAGCAAGGAGAGTACAGTTGTTCAGTGGTAAAGCGCTTACCTCTGTTGCATGGCTTCCTGGTTCGATCCCTGACCAAGTAAATTTGTGGTGGATAACATCGTGTTCGTCGGTTTTCTCGGGATACTCCCGTTTCCTCCCATATTCTCATTCCACCAATTCTTTGATCATCATTCACTTGCTTTAATCATCGTCTCTCTTAACAGGGCATAGTTCTGGGATGTTAAGCTGGAAGAATTCATTTCATTTTACTCTGTAGTGATAAACGTTAAAAACCGAAAGTAGTTGATTTCTACCAGTTTCGGCTTGAATATCATATTAATCGACGAACTTGATTCCTAATTTTTGACCCTTTTCATGGCGGTCAATTCTTGAGATTTTTGTCTCGTGAACGGACGGACAACCACATGGACAGACAAGAGCAAATACATAAAGAAGTTGTGTTTTTAACGGAAACTCCTTAAAAATCTCACAGAATTCGATATAATCACTAAATCGAACATGAGTTCAACTTCTCGCTCGATTCTCCGCTCGGAGAATAAAAGAGAGAGAGAAAGAGCGGTGAAGAGGGAGGCTCTGCAATGCCGTATTAGGAGGCGCGCAACTGCAGAAGAGATTGCAATGACATCCACGATCTTAAAGAGTCGGAAGTAATGAATAAACATCCACAGCCACCACAAGCAAAACTGACAACACAACAAAAGCATAAACATGCTAAACCAAATATTCCAAGGTCTTCTACTCCACTAAATCTCCTGTCTGTCGTAAGTACATGCAACGGGGGAACAAATATTTCAACTGGAATTCCAGCTGGAATTTCCAGGAATCGATAGTCTTTCCGTCATTTCATGTCATTCAAAACTGAATTATATTTTAGTACATACGTCCAAGTGAATAGTTTATCTTTTTGGCCGGAGTAGGCTAAGTAAGCGAATCGAGCAGGTTGAATTACTACACTTTATGCTCACCATGAAACGCATTTGTCAAATATGAAAAAATGACTCGTTTATGCATACAGTCCACAATTTTATTAGTGTATAACGAAAGGAAATGTTTGTCGATGAATCATATACTAATTGATAAATCTCATTAAGCTGAATAAAATGATATGGATGACTATAAAATCACCCACTCAGTGAGATAGCTTGGCGTCATGCCTGTGTCGTTATAGTGATTGCAACGGGTTAGACTTCTAACAGGTTTCAACGCGAGTAGGTAATTTCCATATGATAAGTTGCAGTGTAGCTACTTCAAATTGTAGAATTTCAAGTACAAGCATAGTTTTTTCAGAAAATTAAGAAAAACTACCCTTTTTTTGTTTTTTGCTCACGTAAAATTTGAAGCTGTACAATAGCTAATCAATTTATCAGATTTTCATAATGAAACCAGCAAGAAAAATGTACACAATATAAGTTATAGGATAATTGAAGACTCGCTGTAGTTGCACTTATTTTATTTTTTAGTACTTTTATGCCTTAGTTAGATTTTCATACTTCGTTATGTTAGGTTGTTCTTCTAAGCAATAGTAACTTCTATTTTGTGACATTTGGGTACAGTTTACTATCTTTTCTCTCTACTGTTATAGTAACTTCTGTTTCTGGCAATTACATTGTTTTCTACAGCGAGTCGTTTCTAAAAGTATGATTAACTTTTAAATTTAAATTTTTTGTTCGATTGCGCAATATTGTTCATAGATGAGACATGTATCAAATGACTGATCACGTGAAAATGATCAACAAAATAACATACAAAAGGTTAAAATGCTCATGCGTAGTTTTCGAGAAGACGCCAAAAATTATTATTTTGTTGCCATTTTATTCTGCTGGAACAGATTGTTTATTTATTTATTTAAGAACTGTATACGTAAAAAGTACATTGTTGTACAGTACATTGTATATATTCATTTTGTTCTTCTTTTAAGGGGGCACATATATACTCCTAACAATGTCACACCTAATCCTAACGGAGACGCACATACCGGAAGAGAAGTAGTACTTATGTATTCTATGACTTTGTAATATACAGAGTGGCCCGAAAGTAGGTATACAGTCCCGTACTGATAGCTCATTATATTTTATATAATTTACTTATTGTTATCCATATAGGTATTAACTTAGCTTCTTCCTTATCTGTTCATAATTTATTTTCACTTATACCTTAAGCTCGGAACAAACCAAAGCAAATACATTCATTACCTTAATAAATTAAAATGTTATACTTGATCGATGTTGGTCTGTATAACTACTTTTTGATCACTCTGTATAGGAGGCTGCAGTGGCTCAATGGTAGAGCGTTTACATCTAGTCTTTGGTTTGATCCCAGCTCGCGCCAAGGGAGCCTTGTGGTGAACAAACACCGTGTATGTGTTTTTTCTCGGGGTTCTCCCTTTTCCTCCCACTTTCTTCTTTAAATTCTTTCATTCATTTCTCATCATCACCGTCTTCTTTAGCCTAGCCAGCATAACCGGAGACAAACTTTAAGATTTCATTTTAAGCCCTGAGTGTCGTTATAGGAATTGCTACGCTGGACTTCTAAGAAATGAGAGTCAAGATAAGAAGTACCTCTTTAAAATTAGAGACGAGATGAGAAACGTTTCTGAGACGAAAATTGAGATGGGACGAGATATTTTACAAGTCTAGTTTGCAACCCTACTTTACTCAGGTCTTAGATCTGAAGCACTATTTTCGTGTTAAGATGATTCATAGTATTAAACGTGTAAATTGATACAATGATTTTACGAACACAACCAAGAGCATTTACCAACGTTTAAAGATATATACAAGTCACTACACAATATTCTCCCAATAATAAATATGGTTTAAATGTTATTTCACACCCTTCGTGGACGTCTTGTAACGCAGAAGGATCCTGACAAGTTATCATCATTGTAATCATCATCATACGTATACTGCAATTATTGGCAGGTCGCTTTAAGCAGCTGAGAAGCTCCCATGCTCTACGGTCTTCCACTAACCCCTTTGTCTTCACATACGATTTTTCTGTTTTGATATCGTCCATTAATTGTAGTCTCCTTCGCCCCTCCCTCTCTTTCTTGCCATCATACCCTGTACCTCATCCCTCATGATACTATTGCTTCTTAGCCAATGTCCCATCCAGTTTTCCCTTTCTCTTCTTAATAAGAGATAAAATAAAGAGACAGCAAAAGCTTTTCGAGGATCAAGCATTCTACAAAATTTATGAAACGTGACGAGGAAACCTTATTTCTCATCTCGTCTCGTAGCAACACTACTTAATATAGCCTATGGTAATGTGAATTTTCTTTTTTTTTTTCTTAGTAGTAGACTGTTCGTTAGAAAAATTCTCATATTAATAGCTTTTGATGTCTATAATTAACTGCAAAGAGCAAATTGATTCAATTTATCTACGTCATCATGTTGACAAACAATTATTCCATAGCTAATCATTAATTAGAGCGAGTGTTTACCGACAGCAGAAGTGCAATAAATTGTTATTCTTTTTTTTGTTCTCTTATTACTTATTTGCGTCATCACGAAAAGTAACTGATATTTATACAATATTAGCATTTAACGTTCAAAAACAAATTGTCCGAAAGTGAAACATAATAATTGATAGAACTTACTGATCAGAGCAATATACATATAAGTGCAAAAGTTCATGCGTAATTTTCGACTAAAATAGAGGAAAACAGAACTTTTTGTATAAACCTAAAAATTGATGCTGTGTGAGAACTATATTATCACTTACTGATTGAAACTGATTCTGAAATATACAATTAGTCACGATACTAGTATGCTGAAATACATATTATCGATCAATAATTAATGTAAGAGTTTAATTAATTTTTAATCTCCGTTTAACTCATGTTCAAAGCCAAGACATACGAAATGTGTTCAAAAAGAAACCGGAACTTTCCTATTATATTTTAAGACCTAGGTATAACATCCTAGGTATAACATCTTAATTGTTCATTGTACAACATTTTAAGCACTGTCTCCCTCAAACTAGACCCCTCTACTGGCAATACACCGTTACCAATGTATTTTCCATTTTAGAAAAGCGTCCTTGAACTCACTTTTATAACATTATTGTATATTTTACATGTAATCTTAAGTATCATTTCTTGTATTTACGGACAATATGTGCTATTGAAATATGCACAAGCTAGTTAGAAGAAGAAGAAGAAAATATGAAAAGAAGTAAAAATTAATTATTTTCTGATATTATTATTGATATTTTGTTAACATGGTAATCTGACAATATGTGTTAGTGGTCGTCATAGAAACGAGGAACATAGTATATAACAGAAGATCCATCTTGTACAATCAATATGTATGATATTTAAAAGGTGTAAATGTTTAATTCATTACGTATTATAATAAAAGGTAATATAAAGATGGTGTATTCTAGTGAATTTCAGAGAAAGGTAGTAGACTAGATTATAAATATTCGGACTGTGGGCTAAAGTGTAACCCTGAATATACTAAAGAAATATATTGGTTACACTTTCTGGGACGACTAGCAGGTATTAAGTCCCATTTCCTGAATCTCCTCTATGGCTTGGAAACGATGTCCTTTCAAGGTGGTTTTAAGTTTGGAAACCAGGAAAAAGTCTGCTGAGGTTAGGTCTGAAGAATAGGATAAAAGGGGTACAACGGGAGTCTTATGTTTTCCGAGATAACTACGGATGAGGAGCGAAGCATGAGTAGGCGCATTGGCATGGTGCACCACCCAAGTCTGGTTTACCGACAATTCAGGCCGTATCCTGAGCACATCTCTTAACCACGCTAAAAAGTTCTAGTACGACTGTTTGTTTACTATCTGATCGCGTGATAGAAATTCATAATGGACAATGCCTTTTTCAAAACATAACCAATCAGTTTGATCTTTGACCGTCTCATGCATTTTATGACCGAGGAGATCCTGAATGAATTGAAAAGCAATAGAAATGTCTCCGTAAATGTTTCACGCACGTCGTTCTTCAAGCTCTTTCTTGTCACTATATCGTTAATACGACAAATTGCTTGTGCACGTACTCACTTGTAGCTCGGCGAATAACGGTCATAGCGAAACAAAGCAAAAGCAATTTGTTGTCTTAACCTATCGCTAGGTGCAGTCAGTAGTGGCAACGCGCTCTCCTTGCCGATTCGTGCGCCATTTCATAAGTTCAGTTTCTTTTCGAACACACCTCGTATATCAGTAAATAGATCACATCAAACTGAATAAAATAACTTGCTTATAGATAAATTCTCATCTGTAGTTCTCGAGAAAAATCGAAAGAAAAAAACTTCTGTGACGCTAAAATGTATACAGTTCCTTGCCAATAATAATCGAGAGTTTATTTTTTGCTGGAGGAAATTATGTACTGCACTCTGCATATATAGCAAATTACTTTGTTTACTAAGTTCGTTGATTCTATCTATTATTCTTTGCCTTTTCCTAACATATTACTTGTAATTTGACACATTAAAGCGTTAAAGAGCCTGTGACACATCCATAAGGTGTCTAGGCCACAACAACCGATTTTGATGAAACTTGGTAGACTAATAAGACACCTTCCAAAACTAATGTAATTAGTAGGAATTCGTCGAAAAAGCTGTAGTTTCTGAGATACAGTCGATTCATTGAAGATGACATTTGTCGTGATATCTTGAGAATGGCTCCACCGAGATTAAGCAAACTTTGCAAGCCATAGTAGATACATGATAGCTTTAAAAGAAAATTAAAACGAATTGTCTGCACCTGCGCAGAACTGCGCAGAATGCGCAAATAATTGTGCGCATGCGCATATCTCGAAAAACATGAAGACTGCGATATATTTTTCTCTTGCTTAGTTTGAACTACATGACGAGTATAACATAATGTAAGAAAAAAACTAGACTGAAATGTGAGCGTTTAAAGCAATTGAGGTGAGAAGATGTTGGAGTGGTCTGCCCCCGGACACCCGCCTCTAGTTACGCACTCTGTCTGGCTTCTTAGTCATACATTTCTATTACACCTGTGTAGAAGTCATATAGTTAACGGGTCATATTCGGGTCGTAGTGATATCAAGTACTGTAAGTCATTAATGTTGCACAACAGTAACACAGTATTAAGAGAGCGTGAGGATAAACTATCAGGCCTAAAGTCGCGATCTATTGAAACTAGTGGTAGGCACAAAAACAGTTTTTCCGGTTTTTAGGAAAACCGAAACTGGGTTTTGAAAAGTTTCTAAAACCCGATTTTTCACCGAAATCGGTTCGGTTCTCACCGAAACCGGTTATCAGTTTGTACAAAACAGGTTCGGTTTTTCACCGGGTCCGGTTTCGGTTTTCTTCAAACCCGGTTCCGGTTTTTTCAAAACTGGTTCTATTTCTGACCAGAATAGTATCCGTTGTTCTCCAGAAATCGGTTCCGTTTCCACAGAAATAGTTTTATGTTTTCCAAAAGTTTTCACAGAAACCAATTTTGGTGAGAAACCGAACTGGTTTTTGGAGAAAACAAACACGGTTTCGGTGGAAAAACGAACCGGTTTTGGAGAAAATGAAACCGGTTTCGGTGAAAAACTGAACTGGTTTTGGTGAAAATCGACTGGTTTTTGAAAAAAACCGAGATGTCGGTTTTTCGGATTTCGGTTTTTCTAGAAACCGGTTTCATATCCCTAATTGGAACCAGGCTATACTTTTTGTGACGAGACTGTTTTACGCGACGAGATGAGACAACCTCATAGGTCTCGTGTCATGGCCACACTAACTATATATAGGTAACCCTATGGCCTATGATTTTATAAGTTTCTTTGAAGCATAAATGGTTGCACCACACTGACGTGTTCCAATAGACCGCGACAATAGGCCTGATAGTTTATCCTTGCGCTCTCTTAATACTGTGTTACTGTTGTGCAACATTGATGACCTACAGTACTTGATATCACTACGACCCGAATGTAGCGACTATTAACGTTAACTATATGATTTCCACACAGGTGTAATGGAAATGTATGACTGAGAAGCCAGACAGAGTGCGTAACTAGAGGCGGGTGTCCGGGGGCAGACCACCCCAACATTTTCTCACCTCAATTGCTTGAAACCGCTCACTTTTGAGTCTATTTTTTTTCTTGCATTATGTTATACTCGTCATATAGTTCAAACTAAGAAAGAGAAAAATATATCGTAGTCTTTACGTTTTTGAGATATGCGCATGCGCATAATTATTTGCGCATTCTGCGCAGTTTTGCGCAAGTGCATACAATTCGTTTTAATTTCCTTTTAAAGCTATCATGTATCTACTATGGCTTGCAAAGTTTGCTTGATCTCGGTGGATCCGTTCTCGAGATATCACGTCAAATGTTATCTTTAATGAATCGACTGTATCTCAGAAACTACAGCTTTTTCGACAAATTCCTGCTAGTTACATTAGTTTTGCAAGGTGTCCTATTAGTCTACGAAGTTTCATCAAAATCGGTTGTTGTGGTCCAGACACCTTATGAATGTGTCACAGACCCTTTGATGAGAGAATGAAAAATGTTTCTATGTCATCGAAATTTGTAAAATGAAGCATGTGCATATACATCTGCAACGTTTTTATTCTTAATCATTTTCTTTTATTGTTGAGCAGAAGTGATCGAAAACATACTTTTATATAAAGTAATTGTATGTGTTACTATGGAAGCTGAAAATCAATATCAACCAGGAAGGGACAGGGGTTGATGATAACAGCATTTTGAATTGATCAATGTTTAAAATAGAATTACCTTACTTACATATGATAATTTAACTTATGTTAGATTAAGCAATCCTAGTCTAACATTGCAAAATGTAACAAAATAAACTACTCGTAACATTCAATAAACTCCACTAAAGACAGTAAAGAAGATTATACTATTCTATGTGTGTGATACGGATAGCCACCATTATCCGTGAAGATATTAAGGGGTTGAGTCCATTAAGGCCTACTTGCGTGACTTGGCAGTAAAAAAAGCTATATATATCCGTTAACCGTTAACAAGTTTGGCTGAGATAATTGCTCCAGCTGTCTAATGCAAGAAGCAGAGTTCAAAAATTAGCTTTCGTTCAAGCGTTATCATGTGGAGTGACGGACTTCCATATACGGGGTGGTAAGAAACTATTTGAACAAACTTCGAGAGCTGATTCCCGACACCGAAACAAGCAAAAAAAGTCCTGTGGAACTTTGGTCAGAGAGGGATATTTTCGGCGATCTAAGGTGCCGAAGAAGTGAGAAAATGAACTTCAGAGGTCTGAAATTCAAAAACAATGCAACGTAGAAAGTGCGGTTTAGAACATGACACTCGAAGTCATACCTGCTCGATTGAAAAATGTATGCTTCAAACCTCCGCAAGATGTGTGTGAGGGATTCTCCAAAGGAATGTAGGGATTACTTGCCAGGTTATAGGAGATCCCTACATTCCTTTGGGGAATCCCTCACCCACATCTTGCGGAGGTTTGAAGCATACATTTTTCAATCGAACAGGTATGACTTCGAGTGTCATGTTCTAAACCACACTCTACATTGCGTTGTTTTCGAATTACACCCCTCTGAAGTTCATTTTCCCCACGTTTTCGGCACCTTATATCGCCGAAACTATCCGTCACTGACGAAAGTTCCAGAGGACTTTTTTTGCTTGTTTCGGTGTCAGGAATCAGCTCCCGAAGTTTGTTCAAATAGTTTCTTACAACCTTGTATACTTACATGACAATCTTATAAGATCCATTTTCGTGGTTCTAATATACATAAAACGATGAATAAAGCCTTCGATCGCGGTTGATTTCTCATAAGGAATGCTTTTCTACCTTTTATAGTACAATACATTTGAAGAATAATTCTTTACTTGTGTGATCAAAGCAAGGATAGCATAAGTCAACGGAATACCTGAATCATGTTTCTTGACGAAGTCTGGATCATGCATCTCAGCCCTGGACAGATTCAATGAACCGGAAGTAGTGAAAATTATAGAGGAACTAAGAAAGTTATGGAGTATCAGTATACCTACTATGTTTTGAGTTGCATTCTTCCGGTAATCCTCGAAGCTTTTTGTATGAAAACGGCACATAGCATCATAATATGGGCATTTTCTTTTAGAACTGTGAAAGAATTGCAGTGAAAAAATCAATTGTGGAGGTGCCAGTAAGTTTTACAGGCATATTTTCGTTATTTACTTTTCATGAATGTACTTAAGAAGAAACGTTCTACTAGTTTAATATTCACATGTGAAGAATAAGGACCATGAAAAGTCTTTGAAAGAAATATAGAACTATTTCTAGTTTCAAAACATTTCTTCATAGTAAACTCACACAATCGTTCCTGAGTAACTCTTCATAACGTCAAGACCGTTTTACAAGTTTCAACATTTAACCCTTAAGGATACACAAGAAAAGATTAAAAGACATAGCTTGAGTTTCAGAACTAATATTCTGTGAGTCAAACAGTGTTTTTATTCTAGTATGTAGCCAAGGAAGGGCTCAGTTACTCGAGTGAACCGATAATATATAATTTCAACAAATAGGGTAACAAAGATTTGATGACTTCAGATTCAAACTAAGCTTGGTCTGTTTTAAGCATTTACAAACTTGCAATATCGGAAAAGAATGACTTCCAAAATCAAAATTCCTTAAATTTAAGCTTATTTGATTATTAAATAGGGTTGGTGTTAAACAAAATCAGAACTTCAGAATGAACTTTAGATTGTTATGTCATAGGACTCTTATATGATGCTTTTTGGATCAAAAGATCCAATATATTTTAATCAAACATTTTCTTGTAGACCTTATATCTGGAGAACTACATACAGTGTAGCCAAACCCAAACTATCACTTAACTCAGTATGATGTGCTTATTCCATAGAAAATACGAAAACTTGATTTAGGAGCCGTTCAAAATTTTGTGGCCCAAGATCCAATATAGTTCAATCAGAAATGTTCTTGTACACCTTATATCTGGAGAACTACATACAGTGTAGCCAAACCCAAATTATCACTTAATTCAGTATGATGTGCTTATTCCATAGAAAATACGAAAACTCAATTTAGGGGCCGTTCAAAAACTTTGTGAACCCTGATCCAAAAGCTACTTGTTGGTGAAGATCGCAATCTTTTGATCCATTTTTTTAACATTCCTAAAATTTTTGTTCCAGTAATTGCAAAATACCTATAATTATGCTGTGAATATATGTATACAGTGACATTCCCATTCCTGTAGAGAAAGACAAATCTTGGAAGAAGAAACATTATCGACAACATACCGAATACACTATCACGCGATATAAATTTTGTCTATTTTCAAAATAATACAAAAATAAAAGGGTTAAAAAGGGAAGAAAAATACGTTCATTCTTAAAATGTCCATAATACACAAGTTGACTATCTAACATCTCATGTATGAATATTCAATATTTTTAATTGAATGAGACAGAATTTAGAACGTGGGTATTTTTAGTGTTCTTTAAAAAGAGTTTTATCTTATATTTTTTGTTTTTGTTTATTTAGCACAACTTTAATCACGCCATCTGCAGGAGAAAATTGACTTTTATAAAGAAAAGTTTGAAAATGCTCTTAAGCTAAGTTAACACAATACAACCACCGCCTCTCTCTCTCTCTCCCTCTCTCTCTCTCTCTCGTACCAACATGAAGGAGATTCGATTTCCTTCCGCAGAGCGTTTGTCTATTTTTTTCCTTCCTCCTTTTATCTAGTTTAACCTTATTCCCTCCGGAAATCTCCTGCAAGTCGTACACGCCAGCAACACAAGATTTCTCATCAGTTCGTGGAAAATCGGATGCAATTGGGGTCTTAAATTCACTCGCACGCAAACTGGAATTGAAAACATGGCGATGAAGAGTTGTAAAATTAAAATAAAATAAAAACACAAAGAAAGGAAAATAAGTCATTTTTATGCAAATGTGAGTCTGTGTTTTAGTATGTTTTCATTTAGAATTTCGATATTACAAGATACATAGTAGTATCGCATGTACCTATCCTAGTTTGCTGTATAAATTTTGAAATTTATAAATATATACATATATATGAAGTAGCTTAAGTGCCCGTTCTTCGCACAAGAAGAATATGGTTTAATGAATATAGAACCGGAATATTGAATATTGTAGAAATTGTTCACTACTTTAGGAGCATAATTTTCGAGGACTCTGCAAAACGTGTAGATTCATTTTTAAACAATAGTTTCCCTAACTTCTGAGAATACTCACGTTTGGCAATTTTTCTGAATAAGAAATTCAAAATTTAAATTTATAGAAATTAAGCTCTTTTGATTCTTTAGCAGTGAGATTCTCGAAAACACTGAAATACTTTATCTTTCAAATGAAAAGTTTAATTACTGAGTTAAATTTCCCTAACTTAAGAAATTCGTGATATTTTATGCATTCTTGGGGAAGGTGATGTAACGCATATATATAATTAAATATTGCGGTCCCAGTTCGATTAAAATTACTTTAATAATCACCAAAACTTATCACGATAATTATTTCCATAAATTAAACTATTTTTGTTACTTTTAAACTTTGTATTTCCTTAGTAGTTATCATTCATTTCGTAGAAATTAAAAAATACACTTCAATCACTTATGGCTTCCTCACCTATTATATCTTTAACAGCATAAATAAAACCAGTTCAGAATGCTCCAAGACCATTGCCAGAACAAACTTAAAAATAATGGAGAGATGGGAGCGAGAAGGATAACTGTCATTGTTCCTAGATGTAAAAGTAAATCTTTTTATCCGCAACCTTGTTCTGTTTCTCGCAAAATATTATCTCTCTATGACTTACAATTCCCGAGATATGGCTTCTTAAGTCTCCCGAAATTCGAACTTTTTTGGCCCATATGTGAGGAACGGCGGCCAGTTGGCCAGTATCCAGTTGATCAGTAGCCACCGGTTACCATTTACTACCAAAATGCTCACTATCCTCTTAGGTATCGAGCAACACCAATACAAACTCTCTGTGACTTACGGTTCCCGAGATATGGCTCCTTAAATCTCCCGAAATCGGAACTATTTTTTGGCCAATATTACGAGAACAGTAAGTCATAGAGAGATGATATTGGTGTTAATCAATACCTAAGAGGAAGGTAAATATTTTGGCACCGAAATTAATTGGTGGTCGTTGGCCAAACTAGTGGTCAGTTGGACAGTGGCCACCGATTACTAGTTGGTACCAAAATATTTATCATCCGCTTAGGTATTGATTAAACCAATATGATCTCTCTATCACTTACATTTCCCGAGATATGGCTCCTTAAATCTCTGTAAATCGGTCATTTTTTGGCCAATATCTCGGTAACGGTAAGAGTGACGTGAAAAATTTAATCACTTTCTCAAATAGTTTTTGATGCTCTATCGAATGCAGGGTTCAAAATTGAAAAAGAGACAGACAGACAGAGTGACAGACACACAGACATAGAGAATTCAGTTACGAATTTTTTAAGTTCGTTGACAAGTTTAAACAAGTCTGGCCACAATATGTTATCATAAGGTACCAGACTATTGTCCTTGTTGTATTATATTCTAACTAAATGTACAGCATAAACGTTATCGTTGCAGGGGAATGGAAACCTCTTTACCTCCCGAACCTTACCTTCAGGAAATGTATCCAAAAAAAATCCTTTCTTATCTCTTCCTATTGTGACAAAATGAGTATTTTGTTTAAATCCCATGTTTCTAGCTATAATACAGTACATGTAGTATGATGTGGGCGATGATGAATCACTTTTACTTTTACACAACAGTATAGATTCCCACCCAGTGTGTATAATAACCAGACCTTTAAGTTACTAACAGATCGTACTGGAGTTGCCTATCTAATGATCGTAATAATAAAAAAAATCTGGTATCGAGTATTACTGTTTGGATAGAACTCATGATATGATTCCCAAGATATAGACCATCAAATTTCGGGTTTGTACTTAGTTAAATTTTCGCAAATGTATTCACAAATACGAATATATGGAATTTTTTTGCAAATGCAAGAAACGAACTTATTAAGTGTTAATTTGAGATATAACAAAATGAATAACGAAATCATTGAATAAGTATGTTGTAAGTGCAGTGTCCGTCTTCGCACGAGAACAATAGATTTATCGAATGTATTTCAACCCATTCTCTCAATGATAAAAGTCCTTTCCATTACACTTTCGTGTAATGATAAAAATCCTTTGGCACTACCAATTCTCACCTCGCATGCCGATAGGTGCTGAACTTAGACCCAAATGGTATCAAGAGTGTCACTATTCATCTCAGCAACCTAGAAAACAATGGATTGGATACTAATATAAATCGTTCTCGATTGTTTTTAAACATATAACCCTTTCATCATCATCCCTCACGCTCATGCCGATTGGAGATGAATTTGGAGCTAAACGGCATCGAGTAGGGCACTATTCATCTCAACAACCTAGAAAACTATAGATTGGATACTAATATAAGTCGTTTTCGAGTTTTTTTTTTTTTTTTTTTTTTTTTTTTTACAAATATCACCCCTTTCTCTCCATTCCTCAATCTCATGTAATTGACAATTTATTTGGGTTTAAAGGGCATCAGTAATTTTTCTATTCGTCTCAGAAACCCCTAAAACTATGGATTAAACACTAATATTGATCGTTTTTAATTATTTTCACATGTCACTCCCTTTCTACTTCTCCCTTACTCCTTACCTCCTTATCCCAAAAATGTCATAAAAACCTGAGTCAGGCAAGGGTCTAGCAATATACCAAAAATAAATAAAATTAGTGTAGCAGTCTAGGAGAAGTTAGCTGTCAAACTTTGTTCCATTAATTTCTATTGGTTTTGATTTGTTAAAATCAATTATGAATGATATTTTTTCCGCAAGAGAGAATCATTTTAAGAACGTAAAACTTCTTTGCAGTCTAACCACTGCATCCTACTTCCTGTGAAAATTATGTACCTCCCACAAAATCAAACCAAACCGCGAACATGAAAGAAACTTGCACTACCCATTTGACTATACGAAGCACAACTGCCTCTTTGAAAAATTATTCCAAAGATGAAGTTCTTACATGGTTTGGAATTTTTTTTTCAAAGAAATTAAATTAATGAGTTACTGCTTGAAGTGAGATTTGTATTTTAAAAAAAGAAGTACGCACGTTTAAAGAAAATTGAAGGATAATGAAAGAACTTAACCTTTTAATCACTTTTTTAAAACTTCTTTTCATTCATCATGAAAGACTTAAGTCCCTCCGCCCCCCTCCCCTTCTTTAAGTCTCGGAAAAGAGGCAAGTTCGTTTTAGAATGATCAATGGAATTTTGTTAGAATTAGAAGCTTGTTCCATTCAACAAGGAAAATGAGTTCGGTAGGTAGGCAGGCTTTTCAGGCTAACGAGAATACAGTTAATGATGTTGAAGCTATTGCGAACCAAAGGAAAGTTAAGAAAAAAAAAAGAAATAATAAAGCGTACAAAGGAAACGCTTTTTGAGTTAAAGCAAGAAGAATTCTTCACGAACTGGTTGATAAATGACAGGTAAGGACAACTTCATATGTTTTCTGTTCAGACACAGAATAGATGAAGCAAAGTGTAAACGATGGAGGAATTGCATTTACCTTTGCTGAAGACCTTTAAAACTAAATAGAGCTGTCCAAACCAACTGGTAGCTTAGAACTAAAACACTTGTTACGCCTATTATTTGCATAGCCTTAGCAATGCAAAGCAAAATACCAATACTCCTTGGAAGCTTTATTGTTTTAGGTCAGCACAGTTCACAATTGCCTGTCTACTTTTCGTGCAGATTGTGTTTGAAACATGCCAAAGTTTTGAATACATATTTGTCGTAGTTTTTATACTCTTAGATCAGAGAAAACTTGAATAAGTAAACATACAAGTTAATTTCTGCATTACATTTGCAAATTAGCGCTTAGGTTGTGTTATGGGACATCAGGTGCGCAACCAGAATTTTTTATTGGGAGGAGCCTAAGCTTTAGGGGATATTCAATACTACAATCCACTACATATATGTAGAATTGAACGGATATTATTCTGTACACAAAAAAGGCGATAGTAAAGTATTTTTTTATCTATATTTTCAGAAAACAATGATCGAACTACATTGTTTTGATAGGTAGCTCGTGAACAGATACAACAACTATTTAAACGAAGGTAGTGATTATATAGAGAAGTGAGGGAAGCTTCAGGTATGTAACAGAATTGTCTTTTCCAATAAATATTGTGTTTTTTCATTTTGTATAACTAAACGGTTTTTATTTTCTGGATGACCCTCGTAAATATAGGGATAATGACCGAGATGAAACTTATTCATAAGCGCTTAAACCATTTCAACAAGACATCTCCCATTATTTCTTACCTTTTCTCTTTTTAAGTCAATGGAGATCTTGAAATAATCAGATATTAAAACTGATAGTAAATTTCTAGCATTTCCGTTTTTAGTAGAGATATAAAGGTGGAGATGGACAGATGGACGGACATAGACGTTCTATAAGACTCCCTAGGGCTTATGCAGAGTCGTTTTGATGTATGATTAGCATCATACTAAAGGCCTGACTACTGCAGCAAACATATGTTAGTCGAACTCTTTAGTATTGCACTAATCACACGTCAGAACGACTCTGCATAAGGCTCCCTATATTTATACTTATATAATATTAATTGGGAAGTCTAGAAGCCTTCTTGCAGTCACCTCTCCTTAACGTTTGCTATTGTCTTCGGATGTACTGGGTTGTCTAACTCATAGTTTGATTTCGTTTAGGAATATTTTGCACGTTCATTTCTGTTCTTACCTTATACACAATGACTCTTGCAGCCTTATCTGCAACAAATGTTCTACTACAATTCTGTTTAACTAGCAGCTGGCTATAGTAGTACGAAACTGAAAAGTCCATATTCACATAAAAGAGTCCATATTCCTGACCTGAAGGGAAAAAAGAATTGATCTTGTGCATTTTATCTTACTGCCGGAAACGAATGCCTCATTTTGTGAGCATATCACGTACTTCTGCTGACCTCGGCGGGTCCGGTCTCTCACTTCAATTCAACGTAAGCGCTCCATTTCCTCTAAAGTTTTAACTAAGAATTTTGTTGATAAATTGGACGCCTTGGATGAAGAGCATGTAAAAAGAACGTGATGATGGGGCTTACATACGCCCTCTGTGTTCCAAAGAAACTAGTCACATCCGGTTAGAAGCTCAGTGGTGAATATTAGAGTATGAAGAAATCGATTTTTCAGTAGTTTTCTTATCCCTTCTGTGCAATTGATGTAGCCAAGGGGAAAGATTATTTTCTCTTCCAAGATTTTACTCAGATTTTAACGATATCTAAGCGCTTGTTCAACCTAGAAGCTAATTTCTTTCTAAAGGCTTTTGTGTTTCTGTGGAATTGAGCAATCCTTTGAGTATTGACTCTAAGTTTAATGTAAAATCCGAACTGCATAGTTTTCCGCTGGGAATCGAACCAGTCTCTCTGCTCAGAATTTGCACAGTATAACATCTACATATTAGCCCTAAGTTCATTTTTTCAGAATGTCTGAAACTAATTAAACTGTAGTTTACCCACTAAATGTTCAATGATAACACTGAAGATAAAATATATTTAAACTGATGTATTTTCCGAAGGTTTTTTTTTTCATTTACCTATTTTTCACAAAATTACTTTTTATGATTGAAAATACAACCAGTATTAATGCTTCTTTACGTAATATATCAGAACTATCTAAAAAAAACATGTTTATACATGTTTGACCACAAAACTTAACAAGTTAAACGTTCAGGACTGGCCATAAAGAAAAATGATATATGATACGGACTGTTGTCCATATCAACATATGCATATTTTAATTGTTATAGTTACAACAGGTTTTGCCAGTTTTATTTAAGATGAGAATATCTTCTGCTGATATATTCTGCAACAGTTATTAGAATATTTGTCTTTCTTTGTTTCGCCTTATAACTTATGCTCCTCCCAGCTATTTGGTTGATATACACGCTTTAATCGTGAGAGACTCGGCTTCGATTCCCAATTAAATTGAAATGATTTTTTAGTTAAACGTCCCATCGATTCCCGATGAGAATCCACTTTGTTCAGTATGTCCATGTCTTATACAGCTTCGATGATGAAAACAAACGTTCAAGTCTAAATCTAGCAACCAACTGAACTGTATAACTTGAAGGGAATCTTGTTCTGATAGTGAGGAGCTTAAAGTAAAGCTTGTTAGTTTAATAAGGTGGTGGTTACATTTCATCAAACCTGCTATTTTCTAAGTATAATAGTAGCTTGAATTGGAAGGAAGTAACACGAGCTCGGATAAATTACGTAGTTTGGGGACACATCGCCGTCTGAAAATGTTACATGCGTCATTGCTAAATGTCGCTCTGTTCACCTTTAAGAAACTCTTCCTCCAGGAGCGTCATTTCAGATTTTGCTTGGGGGGCAAATCCCTCGATATAAGTAAAATTTTGCGTTTTTCACTCATTTACTACTATTCTATTGATAAAATCTATATAAATCTCAAACTCGAAGGGGGGGCAAATGCCCCTCCCTGCCCCCCTAAATGACGCCTCTGTCTTCCTCCTTGAGAAAGTATGGCCCCTAATAATGTCTAACCCATCCTTCAAGAAAATTTTGGGATTCGTTTTGTGAAATAGTCTTCAGGGCAGTAGCATACCCAGAAAAGTCATTTGGAAGGAAGGGAAGGGTCATCTTCTGGGTAATGAACGTAGTGTTACGTAGTTATAGTAACGTGTATAAGTACTAAAGGTCATCTGAAAATGTAAATTATCAGTTGCCCAAGTATACCGGGGATGTTTTCTTCCCCACCAGCAAACATATTGACTTGACAATTGATATTTCAAAAGATATGTCTAATACAAAAGAAAATACCAAGAGATACTCATAACGTTAGGAGGAACAGCAAGATAGGGAAAATAATGAGTAAGGATTGTGGAGTAACCATTGTATGGGGTAAAGGAACGGGAATCGAACGCCGAACCACTCTATATCTCATCTCACATCATACAACAGTAGGCTTCAAATACAGAAGTTTGCATCATAATAGAATAAAGTAGCGATATATACAACGTATATTTAGATAGATTTAGCATTATGTGGTATGTTATAATAATTGTAATGTGAAGTTAAATAGCTCAACTTAGAAGAAACGTGTAGCCTTTGGGGGACAGACACCCCAGCGCTCTGCCCCTGGGTTTGCAATATCAGTTGCTATTGTATCACTTCTGATAACTTCAGTATTATGGAAATACCTTAGTTGAATTTGTCTCTCACGGAAGCTCGTAAGGTTCAGATCTCACGTTAAACTGTAGATCTACGTCTCGTAGTGCCTCGTCGCTGAAAGGACCACAGACCCGAACAAGACAACCAATTCCATTAGATAAACATATCATGAGGCTACATTAGGTAAATAGAGAGTGTCGCAACACAGCTATTATTTATATGTTGCTTTAATTCAATATGTAATAACATAGCTGTGAAAAGTCAATTTAACAATTTCATCAATCATATTAAAGTTTTTGCATATTGCTACCACAAGCATATAGTGATGAACTTGCGGACTTTATTGCCATCGTTTGTGCAACACCTAGACGTGGCTATAAGGTTTAGTACTGATGGTGCAACTCATTGTGCAGAAATAGTTCACTACTAGTCATATGACATATCTCGTAGACGATGAGTTCATTAAATGGGTCTTTGAAATAGGCACTGCAATCACTTGATCTTAACCTCGTGGACTTTGTCTTTCATAATAATTAGAGCTATATTGGTGTAAAAATCGAAGGTTTGGATCATCCATTGTAATGCCCATTCTGAATCATCTCATGTTGAAAATAATTCAGTAAACAAATAAACATGCGTCAAACACATGGAGCACTTTTTTCATTAAACTAATTTATTCATCAACCCTCCCAATTGGTTTCAGATTTATGGCAACCTTGTACAGTGCTATTAAAATAAGGTTCAAAGTATTACACGGGTTTATATTCATATATTGTTTTCGTAGCAGGATACACTAAAACGAGCACTCTAACTTAATAAAGAAACCCCGATAAAGTATTCGGAGAAGTATAATAGAAATTAATTGTATAAACTTTATCCATAATTGTGGATTCAGTTTATTACACATAGAATTTGGAATGTCCAAAAAAAAAATTAAATCTTTCCGTTTCATTACATGCCACGGTTAGGCTCTTAAGCTAAAAGAAATGGATAATTAACTAGTTATTGTAAAAGAGTTTGTGAGAATGGGAGGAAACGGGTAGGAGGGAGAAAACGGGAAACTCCTGAGAGAGCTCTGAGCTGGGAGCGAATCAGAGGTGAGCGCTCTGTTACTCAGGCACTGTGTCCTTCTTTGGAATATCAAGATACACCACGTAATAATAGCCTATGACATAATAACATAAATGTAGTACATACAAGCTGGAAACTTTCGCTGTTTGACCGCCACTATCAACAACAGATGAACAGCAGTGGGTTAAAGTGTAAAAAGTTGTGGTCTTTCATATAGATACGCCTGTTCTCATTAACACTCTTCCATACTACTTTGTGGCATCTCTGTAATGGATGAGCTGGTAACACCGCTATTTGCACAAACTAAAATTGGTTCTGAAAGTTTTGGTGAATGTTTAGACCATTTAAAACCACGTTTCTCATCTTCGGTAAATGTTGGATACAATTCATTTGCGGTTAATTTCGATGACCAATTCGTAGTGGAAAAACAATAACATAATATGTGCTTTTGTTGCACTCTATGGGATATTGATCACCCCAGCATTACATAGTGCATACCGAATATATTAACCAATATAACAATGATGCAAGTACTTTGTTATAAGTATATTCAATAAAAACAAGTAGCGATGTCACGTATACTCGACTTCCAGTTATAGTAAAGAGAATAGTGTAGAGATGGAATATGTTCTTGGGACGCGCTTCTCGCTATCTTTTATCGCTTTTATTCTATACTGATCAACGCTAAAATAAGAAAGGATTTGATTTCTGTCACTTGCGGTTTGAGGTCAGTTGAGTTACTTTTAAGTTTAACGTCCCTTTCAGCTGCGAGGCTATATGAGACGTGGACCTACTGATTAGCGTGGAATCCGAACCACATCAACTCCCGCCGGGAATCGAACCCGAGTCTCCCGTGCCAAAGACGCGTACAATAACAGCTTAGCCACGAAGGAGCTCTACACTTGCAGTTCAATAGAGGGTTAAGAGACAAGATGGTAAGTATTCTTAGAACGCTAAATTGATTTAAGAAACAACGTTTCTCACTATCTCTTTATCATTTTTTGCCCTATGTAGATCTACATAGAAACTATGGATTTTTTTAAAATTCCAGTTTGAGTACAGAGTATAGAATGGTAATGAAATGTATTCTTGGGGCACTAAATCGATTGAAGCAAATAAATTTTCACTACCTGTGTAGTGATCAGGCAACACATAAACAGGAATTTATTTTGGAGTGGTGCAAAGCTTTCCAAATTCAATATGAGAATAGATTATATTGTAATATTCTACACTTGGTTTCTAGTTTTAAACACCAACTTGTGCTTCTAATTTATATACCGAACCACTTGCTCTTCTACTACAATCACTACAAGAAGCAGACGACAGGTATCCCCATCATCATCTGATCATGTGACGGAAGACGAACACCAGTGCCACCTCTGTCCAAAAGAAGATATAAAACAGTATGTAATGTTTTCGGCTGGACAAATCCCTTATCTTATCTTCCCTGGAGCTGAGAGATTTAACCTAACCCAAGCCTCTTAGCTAGCCTGGATTTCAGAAGTATGCTCCCACCAACTTGCCTAGAGCTTTGTGGGAACTCAATCACTCTCTTAGCTTGCCTGGAGCTCTAAGAGAATCCAAGTCGCAACCACGTAACTTATCTGGAGTTCTGTGGTTTTCCTACACATCTAGTTTGCCTGGAGCTCTGCCGGACACTAACCTCTCTTTGCTTGTCTGGAGCACTCAGAATTCCTAAACAATCTCCACTTAGCTTGCCTGGAGCTTTGCGGGAATCCTTCTCTTGGCTTATCTTCACCTAAAGACACTTTTTTTTTTTTTTTTTTTTTACAAAAACTACATATGAACTTTGTATTGGTCTTAGGACCACACTTATAGTAACTTTGTTATATTGTATGTAACAGGAATATTATAAGATAAAGGTTGTGAGAGAAAAGCGAATCCTGTAATCCTGTGTGCTAAATTTCTCTATTTACTACCTTATCAACGTAATTTTACGATATTAAAATTTGTAAAAGTCAGTCCTAAAATTAGGCTAAATTTACAGAAAAGTCGGAATTTCCGGAGGTGTACGTTCCTCATGGTCAACGTTTAAACCGAAAATGTTTGAATTCTACCAGTTTCGGTGGGTGAATCATCTACATCAATAAACTCAATTCGTAACTATTGACTCGTTTCATCCTGAGCCAAAGCTGATGATGATCCACCAAGCAGTTCTTGAGATGTTGTGCCTCCCGGACGGACACACGGACACACAGGGTAAAATAGAAGGAGTTTTTGATAAATCTAACCCTTTAAAACTATATACTAAAGTATAATAATTTTTCTTTACTGTCTTTATCAGTATGAAAATATGTTGTATAATATCTTATTCTATTCTTGTAAATATTCTTGTAATAGTCTTCAATTCTTGTAAAGCGGATATTGTATTTGCAAAATTTCCTTACACTGTTCTCAAAATAAATAGTAAGAAAGAACTACTAAAAATGTTTCTAAGGTGAGCCGAAATTGAAAGAAAAAAAATTAACTGTATAAATCGGGGAGAAAACGAGGAATGGAAATTAATAATGGAGATGATGATTAAAATTGAGAAAAGAAGCTAATTAGAACATTGTTTGTGGAAATAATAGGCATTATTAGAGATATAATAGACACTATTTAGTAGAAAGAATGTAGCACTGGGAAAAGAAAATGTTTACTTATTTAAACAGGATAATTACTATGTCATGAAAGCTTTCAGCTTCGGAACACAACGTGATAGCCAATGGTATAACAAAAGAGAAGTTTGCAGGTTGAGATAATCAAGTGTAATGTTAATTATGTTAAAACTTTACTTGAAATTGAAAATATATATATGAAAAATTAAATTTTAGATACTGCTCTTCTACAGGGATATACACAGAGTGCAAAATTGAGCGACTGGACTAAAGTTTGAACTCAGATCTCCGAATAACCATGCTGATGCGTTACCCACGATACCCAGTCCGTTCACTGAGAAGCTCTTCCACTAAAAACAGATATACAGTTTTGGAGGCGAGACAGAGCTCTTCCACTAGACACAGATATACACTTTCCGGGATGAGACAGAGCTCTTCCATTAAAAACAGGTAGACACTTTCCGAGATGAGACAGAACTCTTGGACTAAATCAAATCTACACTGTCTGTCCAGAAAATAATAAGACTTGCTGTCACGCGGCACTACAGTCGCCAGCAGCGCGCTCACCGGAAGGGAATTTGTACTGGAGGATCTAACCTAAGTAACGCACTGGACATCATTCGCGTCCGAACTCTGATGAAGTAAGGATCACGCGTGACGCAAAAGCTGTTTTTGAGTTTTTGTCACGACAGAAAACGTAACAAATGGAGCATTCGCATTAAAGTTTGCTTTCAACTGGGCAAAAATGTTTCCGAGACGCTTGCCTTGGTCAAGAAAGCATACAAAGAAACTCGCAGTCAAGGGTCCAGGTTTCCCGGTACTTCAGTAAGTTCAAGAACGGACAGGAGATCATTGAAGACATGGAGCGATCTGGGTGCCCTCAAGTGAGTGGTTTGGACAAAAATGTGGCCAAAGTGAAACATCTCCTGAACTCTGACCGCCGTTTGAGAGTAAGATTAATGGCTGAAAACCTCAACATGTGCAAAACAACGGTTCATAAAATTATTTCTGGAAATCTGCCATGACAAAAACTCAAGAACAGCTCTTGTACCCTGCGTGATCCTTGCTGCATCAGAGCTCGAACCCGACTGATGTCCAGTGCGTTGCTTAGATTAGATCCCCCACTATAAATTCCCTTGTCAGGAGTGTGCTGCTGGCGACTGGAGCGCCGCGCGACTGCCAGTCTCCTTACTTTCTGAACATACCCTGTATATTTTCCAAGACGAAACAGCTCTTCCACGGAAACAAATAGACACTTTCCAAGACGAGACACAGCACTTTCACTAAAACAGATAGACACTTTTCAAGACGAGACGGAGCTCTTTCAATAAAACAGATAGACACTTTCCAAGACGAGACAGAGCTCTTCTACTAAAAACAAATAGACACATTCCGAGACGATACATCACTTTCATACCACCTTTGCGAGGAGAGACAGCTTTAACTCGTGTCCTGTAGACAAGTGTTATATCGGCATTTATTTGTTCTTTGCTAACTTAATCATCTTTCCATCAGTTCCATTATTATTTGAAAGTACCGACGATCAAATTAAATTTTCTTTCGAGAATTCTTATGGTAACCTATCCGTTTGTGTATATATATGTGCATAAGTAGACAATTTCTTTGAGCAAAGTCAAACCTCAAGGGTTCTCATACTTTCAAGGTGAATGACAACTTTATTGGATGACCTCAAAGCAGACATGGGAAAACTTTATTATAGAGCTCTCGACTTCGAAGGCTTTTTACAAAGGATCAATATACGTACACTAGCTCCAGCAGAAGGAAGAGGTGAGGGAGTGAATAGGGGAGAACGAAGCAGCACAGAAACAGCATAATTGAGTAGTATACATTATAAGAGCTCTTATGATAACCCTTAGTAGCCTCTGGTGTTAGAATATAATGTTTTCACGAGCACATTTGACTTTTTCTTTTCAAGTAGGAAGAAAGAGAGAATTGCAGTCATCCAATAGTACTCAGAATATTTTCAGCATTCATTAAATGTATGCATAAATACATAAAACATACCAATTTATGTAAAAGGAAAGAACAAATGGAAAACAAGACGGGTAAATAAATAAAGTTATAAAATGCGGAACTCTACTCTCTCTCTCTCTCTCTCTCTCTCTCTATATATATATATATATATATATATATATATATATATATATATATATATATATATATATATATATATATATATATATATATATATATACTATGTGATCAAAAGTATCCGGACATCTGGCTGAAAATGACTTTCAAGTTCGTAGCGCCCTCCATCGGTACTGCTGGAATTCAATATGGTGTTGGCCCACCCTTAGCCTTGATGACAGCTTCCACTCTCGCAGGCATACTTCAGGTCGTGTAACCACTCCGCCACATGCCGTGCAGTATGAACAGGTGTTTGATCATGTTGAAAGATGCAATCGCGATCCCCGAATTGATCTTTAACAGTGGGAAGCAAAAAGGTGCTTAAAACATCAATGTAGGCCTGCACTGTGAGAATGCCACGCAAAACAACAAGGTGTGCAAGCCCCCTCCAAGAAAAATATGACCACACCATAACACCACATCCTCCGAATTTTACTGTTGGCACTACACACGCTGACAGATGACGTTCACCGGGCATTCGCCATTCCCACACCCTGCAATCGGATCGCCACATTGTGTACTGTGATTCGTCACTCCACAAAACGTTTTTCCACTGTTTAATCGTCCAATGTTTACGCTCCTAACACCAAGCGAGGTATTTACCTGCGTGATATGTGGCTTATGAGCAGCCGCTCGACCATGAAATCCAAGTTTTCTCACCTCACGCCTAACTGTCATAGTACTTGGAGTGGATCCTGATCCCGTTTGGAATTCCTGTGTGATGGTCTGGATAGATGTCTGCCTATTACACTTTACGACTCTCTTCAACTATCGGTGGTCTCTGTCAGTCAACAGACGAGGTCGGCCTGTACGCTTTTGTGCTGTACGTGTCCCTTCATGTTTCCACTTTTACTATCACAGCAGGCACAGTGGACCTAGGGATGTTTAGGAGTGTGGAAATCTCGCGTACAGACTTCTGACACAAGTGACACCCAATCACCTGATCCCGTTCGAAGTCCGTGAGTTCCGCAGAGGGCCCCATTCTGCTTTATCACGATGTCTAATGACTACTGAGGTCGCTGATAATGAGTACCTGGAAGTAGGTAGCAGCACAATGCACCTAATATGAAAAACGTATGTTTTTGGGGGTGTCCGGATACTTTTGATAACATAGTGTTTGATAACATATAACAGATACATATGTATATAGGGGAGCATGCATCGGAGGTTTCACTGAGTTTGAACCCTTCCCCAAAACTTCCCAACTCAACGTACATTTGTACACTTTCTCAATAAAACAATACTCATTTAACAAGGAAACTATTGGTGTAGCATGAAAATTTGTTCTTACACTTCATCTGTACTCTTTCTCTTATAAAAACAATCTAATTCAATCATGTTTTCTGAAAATATAGATGGAAGTTTTTTACAGTTACTTGTCGTTTTTTCGGGTGCAGAATAATATCTGTTCAATACTAGATAGATGTAGAGGCTTGAAGTATTGGATACCTCAAAAGGTTGGAACCATCCCAACAAAAAATTCTCGCTGTACACCAATATATTAAAGTTCCCTCAAACCTTTCTCAACAAGAGTCTATTACAAGCATATACTACTTATTATATAGTGTAAATTGAATCAAAACTTTAGGTTGCTTGTGGCGCCATTTAATATTATCCAATTGCGTTACTTTTTCTCATGCACTGAGAAAAATCCGTTATCCGGTCAGCGGTATATTGTACAAATATACGGAATCCTTATGTCTACTACGGAAATCAGTACGGAACATGCGTTATCCATATGCTACATACGCCCTGCCCTCAGATGTTACATCATGCCGTTGCGGGACGTCTGACATCTAACAGTCTTCCGTATATTACATACGTATACGTTTGTTACATACGTCAGCTATATGTCACACACGTCTATCTGTGTCTGGGATCCTGACCACCTATATACGATTCTTTCGTTCGTACGGAAAGTTCATTTATTCGGAACACTTATATGGAAAGCAGTAGCGTCTCCTGACGTGGATGTTAGAGCGTTGGCAACAAAGCAAATATATTAACCCTCACAACCATAGGCGATACTAGAGGGGGAACCCCCTCTTCCCAGAAGCAACGATGAGCCCACCCACATTTTTTTACTGATCAAAAATATTGTGATAAATTTACCTCAATTTATGAATAACTATTTTAGTGGCATTCGTATTCAGCATACGAGTATTTAATAGTCACTATACTTTGCCTACCCATCGATTTCCTGAATATAGTCTGTACCTGGAAGTTCTCTCAATTTTCGAAAGTAAGGAACCATGATCGTCACTGCATAATGTCCTATTTACGGCAACCTATAAAAAGCAATTTACTTCTAACAATTTAGTCTGGAAATTATAAAGAGCCATCAAGGAGGATGTTATTACGTAAGGAATACGTTTAATTATAATAATTATAGTATAAGTAAATATACCCTCAAAATGTGAAACTGAAAATCAAAAACAAGCAATTATTTACTTACAATTACGTGAATTTCAGCTCAAGTCGTCTTTCTTTGCGTAGAAATCTCTGGATTACTTCTTTAGAAACAATAATAGGGGCCCGAAACCATAAGTCTTGAGGATGACCCACTAACGACGAAGTAAATGAAAATTAGGGAAATAAAAAGGCAGAATGGAAAACCGTTCTGTAGCTTAACGTCCAGGCTTCTTTTTTCTTTTTTTTCTTTTTTTTTTCCATCAACTGACACTTCCAACACAACTTGGATCGAGAAAAAAAATGTTTCTTTTCACCGTACTCCTTACACGAATTACAGGAAGAAGTCGATTGAACCATTAACTTTTGAATTGAATGATATGTTTAGCAATAAAAAAAAGTGCGTAGATCATACCTCCTTTCCCCCAAAAAATGTTTCCGTATTGCTATAAAATATGTGTACATCCACAAATAAATCTACAGACTTGGAAACGCTTGAGTGAAGCAGAAAACTCAAGACGTTGATTTCCTAACCAACGCCTTGGATCACACAAGCACGGGGTAAGGAACACGAAGCGCATGCGCAATAGGAGTCTTCTAAAGCAGTAAAAATTCAGCCAAAGCGTTGCCAACGACTTACTCGCAGAGTTGCCTCCTCAAAACATGACGGAGACCGCACAGCACTTCTCTTTTCTTTTGCACTTCAACAGTTGATTCATTCTTGTATTGTTGAAAATAAAAAATCCCAAGTTCTGACGATCCGTTTAATTGAATTAAAACACTGTTTTCTTCATTTTTCGTTGGGCGTTAACACACGACTTGCACACCCAGAGAAGACGCTACTAATGGAAAGCGCATAACATATGCTTTTTCAGTTATACATTTGCTGTACGTTAAGTCCAAAAACTGCAGGATTTACGCATGTAACCTACATTTTTACGTACACCACATACGTTTTATTCTCAGTGTAAGTTACTTTGGTCTGATATTGATCCATTTTAGAGGATGAGACTCGAAAAATCTCGGAAATTGAAATTTAAGAACCACTCTAGTTTATTAGTTTATAAACGTGTGTACATTTTCTATCCACTAATTTATTTTCTTCATTTGTTCTTTAACTTACAAGAATTATTCCGCGTCACGAGAACTCTACGATATAACAACATTTAAACCATATTCCTTATTGGAGACACCTCTGGTGCTAGGGGTTCTGGGTTCGATCCCAGCCCCCGCCAAGTGAACTTTGTGGTGAACAAACACCGTGTGCGCGGGTTTTCTCGGGGTTCTCCCGTTTCCTCCCACTTTCTTCATTCCACCATTTCATTCATTTCTCATAATCACCGTCTCCTTTAGCCTAACCGGCATAACCGTGGGACGTAAAACTCAAAGATTTCATTTCATTTTTCCTTATTGGAGTGTATTGTGTAATGACTTTCGTATCTATAAACGTTGATACTTCTTCACTGTGTTCGTAGAACCACCGTCAAAATTTATAGATTTTATACTATGGAATCCTGTAATACTAAAACAGCATCTAGGACTTGAGCGAACTTGTGTTGCCCACGAGATTCATACTTTCTTCTCTCGTCTCGTCTCGTCTCGTCTCAAGAAAGAGGCGAGATTTGTCACGTTTCTCGTCTCAAATTTAAAAATGTATTTCTTGTCTCGTAGACAAGGCTATCTCATAGTATAAGAAGAAGCTAAATTTTGAAGTTACGTAGACCAAGCACTAATAATGTTATCTAACTGCCGTATTACAGCAGTAAAGCGTCTCTGGTATAGATGATAATTTGGGCTTTCTTTTGAATGTGTTGCCATCTCGCCGTTTTGATTTTTCACTAAAATTAAAACTATTTTTTTTTCAATAGTTAACAAAAAAAGATGAAAATTATTAGCGAAACTAACATACACATGAATAAGTAACAACAGAAATTCACGATTGAGTTTCTTAAAGAAAATCACAAGTCATAAGCATTTACGTACACTGTAATAAACGTACAGTGTAGATTGCTGAGACCTCTTGGTCCCTGAGTTCCCCTTTTTTTTTTTAAAAAAAAAGAAAAGAAAATTATAAATGATTGGTGATTCTAATGGATTTTTCACAAGTTATGGACAGCTAATGATTTGAAGTGGAAAATTTTCCGATCTAAACAAATATCAGTGATCAAATGACAGTTCCTTATTAACCATAAAATTGATTGAATTCATGTATTGAAATGTTAAAAGGTGGAAGATCGTTTAAAGAATCTGAAAATTTTCATGGGTCAGAAAATTTCCGGTAGTATGTAGAAACAAGTGAAACATTTTTTCGTGAATCGAAAAATTGAAAAACTTTTTATAAGTAGGAAAATTTTCATCATTTTGAAGCAAAAAGTAAAACAACATTTTATGAATCGGAAAGTTTTCATTGTGATGTAGAACCAAGTGAAAAAACTTTTCATAACCCGGAAAGTTTTGAATACAGATGATTATGTATAGTGATGTTAGGCGGAAAATTATCCACTATATTTGTTTGAGCTATAAAATTGAATTCCTGTAGAGGGAAGTTAGATAGCAACAAATTATAATTTTTCAATTAGCTTATGAGAACCGGAAAATTTTCTAATATTTCGAGTTGACAAGTGAAAACTTACATGGTGTTTCTCTTCCTCTGTCTGTGTGTGTATGTGTGTAATGTGCAGGGAACATAAGTCGAGTTCGTAGAGTACAAATACCCCATTCCATTGTTTGAAATATAACGAGAAAGCGAAGAGAAACCTTTGTAAATTTATCAGTTATTTCAAAAACAGAAAATTTCACTATTTCTTCACATATACACCTGCCTATGTAATGAAATAACTACATAAAAGTTCCAGTTCCTTATGAAGATTATTTTTATAACAGAAAATAAGAAGTAATGCTTTGATTTTATTGTTTAAAGCTATCAGAAAACATAGTCTTTCACGTATTAAATTAACGAAATATGATTTTGTGAGATCAAAAATGAATTTTGAGGGAAGAATACATTAAAGTTTTTGAAACATTTTTGCAGAAATGAAGAATCGTTAGATGCTCACTTCATAAAACTTTTTTCAAACAATATTTATTACAAATAAATTTTACGGCTAAACAACGATGTAGGAATAAGTTGAGTATGTTTTGGAAAATTTTCCGTTTCAAAATTTTCCGGAAAATTTACATGACTGTGGACAGCTTTTGCTCAATAAAGGCTTTAGAATCCTGAGAAATTTCGTCTGGCGTCTCTGAACTTTAACTCCTGTATAATAGATTACTCTGCATAACACAAGAGTACGACTGGTTTCATACAACAAAGTGATGTTCAATGGTCACGCTTTAGTTTTCTTTATTTCTTTCATTAGAGCAGCGTTTCCCAACCGGTGTGCCGTGAATGGGCCGCTAGTGTGCCGCGAGGAATGGAAACAAAATTATTAATTTTATAGCAATCAAATTGCAAAACGTAGGGGAAAATGTATATTTGTATTTCACATTACTATGAACCTCTACTATCAATCTACAATTTTAAATTTCATACCGGGGTAACTGTTCTGTACATTTCTAATGTTGTAAAAAGTATTTGTTATCATTGTTATGACCATTATTGCTTCTTTACTGTTGCAAACTATTTCGTAACTTGAAAATTTAAAATATCATCCAATCCTTTCGAAAAATTACCTACATTTGTGTTTTAAAAGTAGAAGAGATTTGTTTGTTCGATCGTTAATTAGTGATCTTCCTTCTTAGTAAAAGGTTGGATACAGTTTTTAAAAATAAAGCTTATTTTTAAAAACCTGAGTCCAATATTTCATTGCAACTGTTTTCTATTTTTAAATTACGATGAAAAATAAGCATAATGATTTACCACACACACACAAAAAAAAAAAAAAAAACAGTGATAGAGCTTTCTTCTCTGTGAGAAGGAAATCAGTAATCACAGAAAAAAATACCACTGTGTTTTATATTTACAAATAATAATATCTATAAGTGTGCCGCGAGAATCCAAGTAACACCCGTAGTGTGCCGCAAGTTGAAAAAGGTTGGGAAACGCTGCATTAGAGCAACCAAAGAGTATTGAATACATTTAAATAAATACTAAAGCCCTAGTCGCTCTTTATTACAAACCCAGGATATCATTTAAGTCAAATAGTACTGGATCTTGGATGGTTGATAGCTCTAGAGTTTCAGATTTTTTTTTTTTTAAGTACGGCGTTTATCCAGAGTCATCACAGCTATTGGAAAGGCACGTTCTGAAAGGTGTACTGGACTATGGTGAAGAAAACCAGCAACAACGATATGCTGAATACACTTACCACTACTAAAAATTGCATAGTGATGAGCTTCGTGTCATACAGTTCTTGTCTAGTTCGTATAGATGAGGAAGGGTCGTTTTGGACAAACATTTGAGGGATCACTTGAGTACAATAAACTCACATCCTTTATTTTTTAAGCTATCTTAAATTTTTCCGGCATAAAGTTTCTGGTATATTTCGGCGTCCACTCAGCGTCATGGAGTCACGGGGATAAAAGACGTGACAGCCACTAGGCTTAGAAATCCCTGATACGCCTGTTAGAGATAGAGCGACGCAATGCGTTGACCACGTGTTAGTCGCTAACTTAGACGTAGTTTAGCTGGTAACTTACAGATGGCGTTAGAGCGGCCCAGGCACACTAAGGGTTGTTATGCCAAGTGGGTTGGTGCACCTGTGTCTGATTAGGAAGTTATAGGACAGGAGCCCTGGCTGTTCAATAGGAAGGACTAGACTTCCCCTCGGTCTGGAGGGAAGAAGCTTGTTGTGTGTGAAATTCTGTGTTAAAACCGGGAAATAAGCTCTGACAAACAGCTTTTAGGGATAAGTGTGTGAGCCGGTCATTTTTTTTTTATTTGATACAACAGATTCGAAAATGACCGCGAATCAGTCAAAGATTACCCCCGGTCCTTCCAGCCTTCTACTTCCATAACTAATGAAAACATTCTGAAAATTCGCTATATAGTGCGTTCTGGCTGTAGACTTACAATTAGGAACGTAGCTGATAAAGTGCATTAAGTTTTCACGCAGTTCAGTCAATTTTAATTGATGATTAACTGCGTCGAGTGTCTACGAAAATCATTCCGAGATTGTCAGATCAGTAAAAACATCACCGACTAAAGTACCTGAATAATTCCTTAATCGGACCGAAAGTGATCCAGATTTGACAAATAGAGTCATTAAGTGCGATTAATAATGAGTTTATGGGAATAACCGCTATAAAGATACTATCATCGCAGTTGAAGAGTCCAAGTTCGATACGACCGTTGATAAAATTGGTCGAAATGGAAGACAATGTTAGTGTTCCTCTTTCTCGATTCTATGGTTGTCGTGCATCAAGAATTTACCTCTAGGAGGCAGACAGTCAACCAGGAATACTATAATTGTATCTTTCAGTGTTTGCGTGAAAAATAAAATTACCGGCATCCGCTCATAAGCCTGGAAACAGATTAAAGATAATTACATTTTAAATCTTTGAGTCTGACAAAATATCAGTCAGCTGGTAAAATACTGGTCAGTTAGCAAGACTATCACCTACTCACCGAATTTAGTTCCGTGTGACTTTTTGCTATTCCTTATACTGAAATCCACCTGAAAAGAGAAACGATTTGTCGCTATTCAGAGCATCCATGATAACAAAACGAGAGAATTCCGATGCACTCTACAGCATGCGTTCCCGGACTGCTTCTTGCGATGGCAACAACATCGAAATAAGTATAGATGTAGCGGAAACGTATTTTGAAGAAATAAAGTACAAATAGGTGGTAAGTCTTACCTATGTTTTTATAGCATCAGTCGATAATCACATTAACAGCCCTTGTATTTATTTATTTATTTATTTATTTATTTATTAGATTACTATTTAGCTAAGCGGAAGACCATTTTATATTCCAATCATTAATATTAGTGACTGATGATAGGAATAACTTCATGACTAACATGGAAACATTTTCTGGTGTCACGTGAAATGTGTAACGAGATTATGGTCAATCAATTTATGATAATGAATAAGAAAATCCATAGGCGGAAAAAACCCTCCATCACAACCTTTACATACTATTGGGGGAGTAGGGGCACTGGCAACACAACACGTTGTGGATAATGAGACGAAATATGGCTCGAGTTCGATGAAAATATGCGTAGAAGCACAACATGTACTAGAATGTGACATTATATTCGACAATCCTCTGACAAGTAAGGGCAGAGGCGTAGCACATAACGATAGAGCAGGGACGGGTAAGTGAAAATAAAATGGTCATATAATTGAGGAAAACGGAGAAACAAGACGTCAGGGGAATGGTACAGTAATAATACATGGTCAAGTAATCAATCACAAACTATATACAGCCTGTAGACGACACCATGAAGCAGAAATGGAAGAGAGCTATAAAGGGGATTGTCCGTAGAGTCCGGACACCCTCCCCTTGTAACGTCCGATGTGTATAGACTGCTGTACACATGTAGGCATTATTTTCATGTTTATGATGATGATGACAAGAGTAAGACAACAATATACGCCCCTGTGTGAATGCACTGCAAAGTCCAATACACCACTATACATTGAAAGATCAGTTCAGGAAGTGGGGTGTCGTTGCCCCCTTTGCCTTTCGACTCTCCACCTATGTACTTGACCATGTCCATGATATGCTACTATGCTATTCCTCTCAAGTCCGGCTCGTATGTGTTCATACCTTCTATGGAACTTTCCTCTTACGCTATACTCCATGCTACCAGCCCTCCTCCTCTGTCGTTACGTGCTACGCCTCTGATCTCAGTTGTCAAAGTATTGTTGAATGTAATGTCTCATTGTAGTATATGTTCAACTGCGCTTCTATGGATATTGTTATCGAACCCGCGCCATATTTCGTCTCATTATTCATAATGTGTTGTGTTAGCAGTGTCCCTACTCTTCCCACCATAAACAGGGAACGCTTGCGATCGAGGGTTCTTCCCGTCTATGGATTTTCTTGTTCACTAACACAAATCGATTAACACAAATCGAATATGTCTCGTTCCATATTTCATGTGATACCAGAAAAAGTTCCCTTGTAAGCAAAGAATTCGTTTAGTGAGACTGAGAAAATTGATAAGCTTTGTTAGGCTCGTCGACTACGGGATTCAAACCCGGAAATTTCGGATTATTAGGCGAAAGCACTAACGAACATCTACATACAACAGTACTTATAGGTGGATATTTTTTATCCTTGAGAAAAACGTTTCTAAATTCATTAAGTTATCATAAAGTTAGAAAATTAAATTGAAAAATATTTTTATATTCATTTCTAAAATAAACTTACTTTGTTAAGAAAAAAACATTTATGAACAAAAGTGAGGAACAATAACCTTAGGATGAATTTTAGTTTCAAATAAATAAATTACTTCTTTTAAATATAAAGAAAATCTATTGAATATTTAAAGCAAATATTCAGAAGCTTTCACCCGAATAAAATGTTGACCTTTAACATGTAAGAAAAGGAGAAAGAACAGAAAAAAGAAGCCTTAGAGACATGATTTTTATCTTCAATATTTTTTGGTTCTCATTTCATCAGCAGACCTTTCCCAAGTGTTTCCTTTCTTCCAACTTTCGAGCATCTCTTGAAGACGTATGTATAGAATTTTGCGTATTCTAAGGGAAAAAAAGTAATGTACTACACTTTGAAAGGCAAACTTCCTGTAGATTTCTCATGTACGTTTGCGAAACTACCACAATCTAACTTTCTTTTTTCTTTCATGAATTCTTTAGAATTTTAAAAAAATTAAAATATTTTCATTTTTTTCTTCAGTTTCTTTTTTAGTATTATAAGTATTTCCAAAAACCTGAGATTTACATCAAAAGACTGCATTTCTCTATCCTTCGTATTTCTAACTCTTCTCTCAGGAGAAAATGAAGGCATTAAAGTCGTTTAAAGAGATTTCTTTTCTTATTCCGCCATATTGATTTTGTAATTCTAAGGAAGGAACAAAGGGATAAAACTGAAGAACCAAAAGGTAAAGAAGAAATTTTGCGAAGCTTTTTTTTTTTAATTTTATGATTTTTATAAACTCTTTAACTCTTAACGATCATTATTAACTCTTTGTATCCTTAATGTTTAAACTTCTTTGTTTTCTTTTCTGAATATCTCAGTTATGTCAGTACAATACTACTGTATAAATGATCGATTTCTCTCATTGGCATTCATAGTATCTAGTTATTTATGGTGAATGGAATCAAATAATTTTATTTCTTCTTAATGGTGCAAATAAATTAAAAAAGATCTTACAACAATAACGTTTATGTGTATTTAGTTTTAGAGCAACTAGGGTAATAGTCCGGTAGCTTATGATAACAAATCCTGTGGCCAGACTTGTTTAAACTTGTTTTATTTATGCATTTACAGAAATAATAAGTGCTGAAGCCATAAGCGATTGAAGTGTACTTTTAATTTCTGCAGAATGAATTACAAGTATTAAGGAAATACAAAGTTTAAAAGTAAAAAAAAAAAAAAAAAAAAAAAAAAAAAAAAAAAAAAAAACAATACTTCAATTTATTGAAATAACTACCATTATAAATTTTGGTGATTATTAAAGTACTTTTAATCGAACTAGGACTGCAATATTTAAATATATAAGTCTGTTACATATTATAAACTTGCAAAACTAAAGCATTGTATACTTCAAATTGTATTTTCTATGATAACTTAGTGTATTAATAAGACTTAATAATAACGCATGAATCAGAAAGATGACAGGAGTGACTGATACGATCAGGAAAATAAAGGCATTGAAGTGGCAATGGGCTGAACGTATTACAAGAAGAAATGATGATCAACGGATGAAAGTAATTCTTGACTGGATACCAAGAAACACCAGAAAAACCTAGGAAACTTTCTCATAAATCCAGACATATTGCTGAGTATCCTTTAAAAGAATTTCTTAAGATAGGTGGTTGAAGAGAAGGGCAGGAGAACTTAATCTTGCCATGAATTTACAATGGTTGATGATGATGATGGTGATTATTATTGGCTTTGTCTTCTAACAGTAACACGCATATTCCTAATAGTGAGACACATATTCCTAACAGTAAAGCGCATACTCCTAACAAAGTCATACCTATTTTTTTAACAGTGGCAATATTCCGAACAATGACACACACATTCCTAACAGTGACACTAGTTCTAACTGACGCACACACTCCTAATAGTAACATACATATTCCTGACATGATACACATATTCCTAATAGTGACACAATATTCCTAATAATAAGGCACATGCTTCTAACAATGACACAATATTCCTAACTCTGATACACATTCTTGTAACAGTGATACATATTCCTAACAGTGACGCACAAACTATTTGTAATTAAGAGAACAGACGAATGTCCCCTTAATAGACTGATCCAGTAATTTATATGGTCAGTGTAAGCTTATAAGAACCTATATAGTGACAGTGTAAGAAAATATGAACATCTTTCGGTGGTAAGGAGCTCGGTCTTAAAGTATATGGTGACAAGCTGAGGTCCCATGCTCGTGACCAATAATACGTATATAGCCGGTGAATAAATATAAATATAATGCACGAGAAAAAAATATAAATATAATGGTAATATCAAACGAGAAAGAGATGTACGAGGAAGTGAGAAGGGTTACAGTAAGTGGGTGTTATTATTTTGTACGAAACATTTTATCATTGCAACTAATAGTAAAGAATTTCAAAGTTAAAATCCTTAAGTAAGTAATTATACTCTTCGTTATGTGTGGATATGAATGTTTGTCACTGATGTGGAGACAAGGTCTGGGCCAATTTTTGAATACCAGGCCCTAGAAAAAATATTTGGCCCGAAAAGGAATAACTTAATAGATAAATTTGGAAAGTGTTCCCGCAACGAAGTTATTGCTTTTTATTTTTTTAAAAAAAATACCAGTTCGTAATCTCATAATCTTTTCAAATGTGTTATACACTGCTTCAGTTCATTTTTCTTAATGTATTGTTCAACAATACTAAAGTGATATCAGTTAAATCAGCTTGAATTACAGGAAGAGAAATTAAATAGACGTTGTCAAAAAAATCGTAAATTGTCATTATCGTGAAACGTTAAAAACCAATATTAATGGACTTGATATATAAGGCTTTACTCAATATCCCATGCGCTCACGAGAAAGATTATATCAGCAGTTAAAAGGTCGTTTGCAGTACAATGCACTGTTTTCAGTTCAATGCTTTAGAAATTGCATTAAATGATAGCATTTATACTCGTAAAATAATAAAAAATTAAATAAAATTTTCAGGTTAATATTTTCGGCTAGAAGAGACAATGATAAGATCAAATTATTAATGTAAAAATTGGCGTATACTGTAAATTGAGAATGAAAGGGAATACCTTGAAATAACTCATGCACGCATATATAGGCATGCAAGCACGCACCAAAGTTTTTGCTGTGAGAAATCTAAAGTTTCGGGGGTGTCCAATGCTTAAGTCAATGTAGTATTGAACCAGTGCTATTCTCCACCCAAAAAGGCGGTGTAATTGTTAAATACCACCACTGCCACATACAGAATATTTTGTGTATATACTGATTTTTAGAACTATATTTTCATAAGAGAAGAAAGAGTGCAAATGAAGTGTAAGAACAAAATGAAGTACAGTACAACCCCTCAAATCCGAACCCCGGAAATCCGAAAACCCGGCAAATCCGAACACGTTCTCAGGAGAAAAAAATAACTACAGCTGGAAAATAAAAAAAAAATAGATTTAATCACACAAATTTAGTTTTTTTAAGGTTTTAACATTTTTAGACTTAATGCTTATACAAAATCATTATCTAATTATATCCTTACAAGAAGACAGTTATAGATATGCGACAATCATTTTGGACATGAGTGTACACCCGCCAGTCAAGATCACTGCCCTTTCGACCAATGAGCCACCCTGTCTAACCTCAGTCGTTGTTTTACCGCCAATTCAGTGACGAAATAAGTACGTAATATTATTTCCCGGGTAATTCGAACCCCCCCGAATCCGAACAGGCTTCAGCCCCAATTAGTTCGGATTTGAGGGGTTGTACTGTATTCCAGTTTAACGTTCCACGTTATGCCTTTTAGGCTCCGGGAGACGGATAAATAATGCAAATGAATGATGATATGGAAGCTTGGGTTGAGTTGATTTTGAGTTTAACGTCCCGTTCAAGAGCGAGGCTATATGAGACGTGGACCTACTGATTAACGTGGAATCCGAACCACATGAGCTCGCGCCGGGAATCGAACCCGGGTCTCCCACGCCATAGGCGCGTACGCTAACCGCTTAGCCACGAAGGAGCTCATGATATAGAAGCATTAATGGAATGAGGTTGTTAGAGGAAATGGGAGTACCCCGAGAAAAGATGTTGTCCACTACAAAGTGTAAGATCACATCAAATCTTTATGTTACAACAATCATTTTTCTGTTAAACAAGTATAACTTTACTAACAAAGTGTACAAAGTGTGTGGAGTTACGATGTTTCGGGAGTGGAGCGGACCCAATGTTTGCTTAACCTGTAGGTACTATTGTTTATTTCCTGCTAAGTCCTCATGTTCTATGATCGAACCTGCAACGTGTACCAAAATTAAACACTATACCATAATTGCAATATTCTTAACGAGCATATGTTTATCTATAGATAAGATTACTACACATTCTGTTTTATGGAGAAAGTGTTCTGGTTTTAAGGGTCTTATCCCGCTGCTTTGGCTAAGTAGTATATCGCTTACCTCTGCTGCGAGGAGTCCTTGATTCCATTCGCGGTCAAGTAAGTTTATGGTGGACATGGGTTTTCTCGGGGTATTCCCGTTTCCCCCCACATTCTCATTCCACTAGTTATTTCGTCATCATTCACATGCCTTAATCATCCGTCTCCCGTAGGCTAGTGGGCATAATTGTGGGACGTTAAACTGAAAGATTTCATTTTCCATTGGTTTACATTTTGTCCCGATATTCAGCCGTGATAATATTCAAACCCCCTTTGTCGTGTGCTTCCTCCGCCTTATCCCCATTGCAGTATTCTAACATATATATATATATATATATATATATATATATATATATATATATATATATATTTATATCTATATCTAGCTATCTATCTGGATATATATAGCCCTAGAGTACACTTAAAAATTGATAGAACACGGCACATCACTTTATACAGTTCATATATTATCTTTAGATGTAAGTAATATACACATTATTTTCCTAAGCATCATAACTAGTACATCCAACTGGTGACATTAAAATGACTCTCGCTGGTTGAACATTAAAGTGTCGCACTTAACATTCATAAAACCTGGGCTGTAATGGGGCGTATCAGGAAGTATACGGTGTACTCATGCCTCATAGGTCTATAGTACAGTATATACTCTAAATAAATTTATGAAAGAAGGAGATATACGAGGCTGCGTGTACGCTGTATTTTTGAAAACTGTTAGCATGTACAATCCGCAGCAAAAATCCTGGAACATGAGCATGTAAGTTTATTGTGAAACGATGAAGTCTTTTCCTCCAAAATAATTGTGCAAGGGAGGACGCCGAGGTTTCCCCTGGAGTGTTTCGTCCCACCTTATGTTGATTCCCTGCTCTGTTAGGCGTAGTTTTTCACAATAAACTTACATGCTCATGTTGCAAGGTTTTTGCTGCGGACTGTACCTACCAAAAGTTCTAGCATTACATCATTGCATCAAAGTGTCCCGGTCTTTTTACATTTCTTTAAGTGTTCCGATTTAGAATAGCTGAAAGAAAGATGGTAAGCCTGCTTATGGAGTGGTCAAAGTGAGATATACAGCGATTCTCTTATTGGTTTTGATTTTTTCTAGACTGAAAGAATACCGTCAATGAACTAGTAAGCTTCTCCGTTCTTAGAATATTGCCCTTTATTTTTTTAAAAGGAAATATTTCTTATAACTAGATACTCCAATTACAACATAACTAAATCGATGATCTTACTATTTATTTTCTATTGGTTCAAATTAACGTTTAATAAACTCCGGTAAATAGTAGAAAGAATCACGCACCAGAGGTTTCAATTTCATCCGGCAGATGTCAACCGCTGGAGAATGTTTGCTGCCATCTAATGGAGAAATGTGTAACTTCTACTACCTTTGCTTCAACAGGTAGTAGAAGTATAGTGGATACCCAAGGAAAAAATCCCCAAACAATTTTCTAAATTTTGGTTATACTGTATATGACTTTCTCTCATTTAAACACAATAAGGGTCGCTCCCCCTTTCGAAAGAGGCAATAGCTCCCTCTCGGCTAAATGATTAGCATACGTGGCTTTGGCGTGGGGGGACTCGGTTCGATTCCCAGCTGGAAATAATGTGATTCGAATCTTACGTTAAGTTGTAAGTCCACATCTCATATAGCCTCGCTGCTGAAAGGGACGCTAAACTAAAAAATCACAATTACAGAAGAGACCATGAAGCCCCAAGAGTTGTGTGTGGAGATAAAGGCTCTATAATTTCTTGACCCTGGTACTCATCGGGATGTAATGTTTTCTATTGTATAAGCTTTGCTTTTTATAGACTTAAATTTGATTTAAAATATTCGCTGAACAAAATAATACGTTCACTGTACAAATTATTAACGTGTAAGTTTCGCTAATTATCCACTTTGGCTTCATCAGACGCTATCTTTGTATTTTAGGTAGTGTCTGATGAAGCCAAAATGAGTGGCAAAACTGTTACACGTTAACAATTTTTACAACAAACGTATTGTTTTGCTCAGCGAGTACTTTAAGGTTGATTTAAAGGGACAAATTTCGCCGATAGATGTCACTACAGTCTTCATATCTCCCTCATGTTTTTTTTTTTTTTTATCTTTCACCAAAATTCATGATTTCTCTTACAAATTTTATGATATCCACTTCAAATTTTCAGAGAAGAAACTTTATAACCTATCGAAGGCAACAATCTGTGCCGATTTTTTTTTTTTTAGTATTTTCTTCATTGTTAAAGTGGCTTAATTGTTGAAACTGAATATCCGAATCTTTAACAATATACTGTTTCAGCAATGAAGAAAATTTTAAATAAAAAATTGGCACGGATTGTTGCCTTCGACAGTTTATGAAGTTCCGTCTCCAAAAATTTGAAGTCTGTAGATTGAAATTTATAAGAGAAATCGTGAATTTTCGTGAAAGGTAAGAAATACACGAGATAGATACGAAGACTGTAGTGGCATCTATCGGCGAAACTTGTCCCTTTAAACCAACCTTAAATCATGGAAGTGTTGTAGTCAGCACCACGCTGTGGCCCTTATAGTTGCATAGATTGCCGCAGGAACCAAAGGTAAACCTCAAACATGCATTGGAACGAAGATAGAACCAGAAACATTTCTCGACCGTGCCAAGAATCAAACCGGCCTTCCAGTTGGCAAGTAGGCGGCTTTACCAACTATGCTACTTCGGCTCTAAGCTTTAGCATTAATGAATAAAAATAGTAGAGAAAAAACTATTATAAATTACAATATATAAAATAAAGTAAAACAGTGGAACTATCTTTCGTGAACATGTAAAAGTATCTAGGATTTTATCCTAAAATCCCAGCCTCGAAAAAGTGAGAAAGAAAAAGTTCTATTGTGTCGGAAAGTTGTGTCTTAATTTAAATGCCTTGTATCTAAGGGAAAATATTTCAACTTGTTTCTCTTTTAACTCCTGGAGAGTTTCTCTTGTAGTTAAGATGGGAATTTTATGTTTTTGCCATTTGCTGCCTACTCATATTTGCTTTTAGGTTAGTTCATTACAGCTCTTGGCTTAGCTGCAAAGGACAAAAGTTCTAACCGTTATCCCTAGCAACCATGGAGGTAGTCATGCGAACTTTTATTTTTAATCAACTTTGTGTCAATCCTAGCGTATTTAAAAGGAAAAGCACGATCTTACTCAAGCAGTCAAAACACCATTGACAAGCATAAGTATGGATAACTTCACAGTAATGAGCTGGAGAATTTAGGCAAAACTTTCTTTTTTGATTGTAGGATAAGTGAAGTCTTTGCCATTGCAGACGTTACATATACCTAGGCAGAAGGCTGATTAAGTAATGTGCAGTTCTTGAGTTCCTTTGCAATGAGACCAGACTGACGAAAATGTATTTTTACGTTTAATTATTATTTTTTTAATTAGCTAGCACGTTTGCAGCCAGCATCCATTACGAGAGCTACTGGCGGATCTAAAGGGGAGAGGTCGGTGAAGTCCAACGCCCCCTCCCTCCCCCAAGGCTAGCTCTTTACATATGTTTCAAAACAACACCTTTACAGGTTTCAAAACAACACCGACAACGTTCGGGAGGTGATTCCTGACACCAAGATAAGACAAAAAGTATAGACCAACCTGGGTGCACAAATCCTTTCTTTCGAAGTTATGGGCTGCCAAAAACATGAAAAAATCAACTTGTTGGTGAACTTTAAAGGACCCTAGCTCCAGAACTACGGGACCTAACGTAGTCGGATCAAAAATTCACTTAGGAACTAGTATGTGCCCTATCCAAATATTCAAGTTTCGAAATCCTTTGGTACTTCCGCAACAATTTTTATGGAGGTAGTGGGTGAGTACTTCAAATTATATGCCCCTAACCGAAATACCTTTAGAAAAATCGTTGCGTGAGTACCTTAGGATTCTGAAACATGTATTTTTGGATAGCGCGCCTATTAGTTTCTAAGTGAAGTCTTGACACGACTACGGTAGCTCCCGTATTTTTGCAGTTATGGACCTTTAAAGTGAATTTTTCATGTTTTCAGCAGCCTATAACTCCAAAAGGATGCATTTGTGCACCCAGGTTGGTCTATACTTTTTGTTTTATCTTTATGTCAGGAATCGTCTCCCAAACGTTGTCGGTGTTGTTTTGAAACACCCTGTATAATATTGCACTACTTTATTCTGATTTGATGCAGAACCGCGTGTTTGAGACACAATATCATCGTGAAGTCGATTTTATCGTTACATCGTCCCCTCCAAACGATGCTTCTGGATCCTTCAGTGACAATCGCTGCACCTTCTATTGGAGAAAACGTTCTGTGGAAATCCTGGAGTAGGAAGAATTAATGTCGATGGGGAAAGAGACATTAATTATCTCAATTTAATTATTTCAATTGATTTGATTCATTTGGTTCAACTTCGACTTTCTATTTGCTCTTTACGGTCCTCTTATTTAATTAAGGTGAGAGTAAAGGTTCGACTATCGACAATAGATGACAGCAGGTTTTTCCCATCTTTTCAGTGTATTTTGTATACAGTGACAATATTCAGAATAATTCAAGCAAATTGAAGAGATCAATATTCAAACTTTGCCCGAAAACAAATTGAATTATTAATCAAGGAATAACCCATGCAGTTATTAAGGATTTTGTCTTACTCATTGTTGAGAGCATTTAGTTGAGCTCTTGAGAGCATAGAGCTCTTCATGCTTGGAATAATAAAACTATCTCAACAATGAAAAGAAACAATATAGATACAGTATATAGATTAAGTCCCTGGTTAATGATTCAATTTATTTATGAGCAAAGCTTAAATATTGATCTCTTGAATTTGATTCAGTCCCTGGTTAATGATGCAATTTATTTATGGGCAAAGTTTGGATATTGATCTCTTGAATGTGATTGAATTATCTTGAATATTATCGCTCTATACAAAATACATTGAGAAGGGAAAAAAGTGTGCTGGCATCTTGGTTAATAGCGCTTGTTTAAAGTTACTTCGTGGGGTCCTAAGTTCTATCCTAGTCCGCGCCAAGTAAACTTATCATTATTCCGAGATATGATGGAATGATTATACGTCCCATGTGCATGTGTTTTCTCGCGGTTCTCTCAGTTCCCGCATTCCATCATATCATCACTGTCTTCTTTAGTCTCGGTGTATAATCATGGGACGTTAAACTACTGTAAAAGCAATTTAAACTCACCTTAAGCAAATTATTATATGTTCATATTAAAATTCTGTATTTGTTGCAATTTTTTGTTCGTTGCGTATGATAAAAGAAATAGGATGTGTTTCACTGATACCTATTAAATTTCTTAACGATGGAGGCTATTGGCATTATTTTAAAAACATTTCTGAATTTTTTTTGCCATGTATTGTATATCTCAATGAATTTGTATATTTGTATTATTACTGTGACAATTTTGTCATTGTTGTTATTAATGTAATTGAAAACAATGATATGTAAATGCCTATTTCTCTACTTAAAAATTGAATATAATGCATTCCATACAACTATATTTAAATGATACAGTATATAAGATCAAAAATCAATAATAATAATAATTTCTTCTACATATGCTCTTCAATATATTTGATTATTAAAAATCACTGTCTGCGGTTAACAATTTGAGGATTATTCTTTAGATATATTAAAATGCTAACATCAGAGACAGCTTGGTGGCTTAGTTTAATTAGTGATAAAGCACTCGCCTCTTGTGCAACGGTCCCTAATTCAATCCCATATAAGTTTTAGATCAACAAGAACGTAGCCGTTGTATTTTCCTGCGTTGTCAAATTTAGTTCCATATTTTTGTTCTGGCAGCTCTTTCATAACCACTTACTTAAATTAACCATTTGTATCCTTTAGACCAGTGCTATTCAATCTTTTTTTCTCGCGTACCCTTAGACACAGTTCGCCATCCAATTGTGTACCCCTGAAGCTGTTTAAAAGAAATTAAATCGAAATGAACTTATTAAACTTAATACATACGTTCTGTTGATTTAAAAAGGGGGGACAAATAGAGATCTAACAAAAGGACAAGAGCACATCCGAAAAAAAATTAACATGGGAAATTTCAAAACATATGGGAGACATCCAGTTCTGCAGAGGGGAATTTTTCCTTCATCTTCCGTGATAATTCGCACACTGAGAACAATATTAAAAATTCAAAAATTAAAAGTAACTTTAGAATTTACTACGTGTGTTTTTCCAACTATGATCGTTCAATAAATATTGGAATATGCTTATTTGAGGATTACGTACCTTTAGCAACATCTTCACGTACCCCCCAGGGGTACGTGTATCCCCGGTTGAATAGCATTGCTTTAGTCAACAAAGTATAGTCATTGGAGTGTGAAGTTAAAGATTTCATTTAATTTTCTTTCTTTCTTCATTACTGATATGAAATAAAAAATTAAATTTTTCAGTTTAACGTCCCACGATTATGCCCTTTAGGCTAAGGGAGACGATGAGTAAAGCAAAGTGAATAATGATAAAAGAATTGGTGAAATGAGAAAGTGGAAGGAAACGGGAGTACCCTGAGAAAACCTACGGACATGATGTCATCCGCTACAAACTTACTTGATCGGGGATCGAACCAGGGACCTCACGCAAAACTGAGCGCTCTACCACTGATCATTACTGTTGTGAAAGTTACTTGTTGTATATTTATTACATACCGTATTTCGAATTTGTAGAGCTCTATTACTTGTGACATTAATTGGATCCTAAATTACCTCGTATCGCATAAACATCTTTCAGCAAATGTAGCATATTTTTTCAGAGTTCTAAGCTTTGTGCATGGCAGGATTATAAAACTTCTTTATTTGAAGCATTAGTGTTTATTATTATTATTATTATTATTATTATTATTATTATTATTATTATTATTATTATTATTATTATTATTATTATTATTATTATTATCATATACTGTAGAATGAACTTGAGTTGAATAATTTCTCGAAACATCGTGTGGTTCCAGAGCCGTAGCTAGAGATTTCGGCACCTGGTGTGAAGCAGAATTCATCACCCTCCTACACTCACCTTACAAGTTTATCATTTTTTTAACATATAAGAGAAGCAGCTTTTGTTGTTATGCTACGCTGAATTTTTATGACGTTCCTTGGACTGACCAATGCAACAATCCAAAAGCGATCATTATGTATTCTTTTACAAATAAGAGCTGTTTTCAATAGACTTATTTTAAACTTTTGTTAAATTTAACAAAACTATCTTTGATTGTATACAAATCCACTTGGAGAATAGGTATGGAAATTTACAAGTATTTACAATGTTTCATACTATCGATGAGAAATGGAATTTTAATACATTACAAACTATGTGCTTTTAAAATGCTCGAAATGGGTGATAGCATCACTTAGCAAAAATTGTAAAATTTTGTAATTTTATTCTATACGTGACCACATAAATATGATTGTAATTTCAATTGTTTTACGTAAAAAATATTTTGTGAAATGTAATGGAAGTTCAGAAAGAGCCTTCTTTGTGAATATCCTAATATTGATCGAGGGAGGTGAAGAATATGTTTAATGTTTGTACTTAAAATCTAAAATATAATTTGGTTACCACATTATCTTTGAAATTATACTAATGTGTATATCTTTTGTATATATGTAGATAGATAAAAAAATATCACAAAACTAGATACGTATGCATCAGAAAAATCCTGGCGATACAAGGTTTTGATGGAGAAATGATCTAAATAAATTCCTTCAAATTGAAAGTATTTGATATGTCAATGAAAAAAGAACCACTGATAGTGATCAACCTTTGAAAAACACGAAATTCGTTCGGTCAAGTTTAAGCCTTTATTCTATGATTGCTTCAAGTTCGAAACTGTTATTCCCCTTGTTTATCTTTTTATATTCTCGCGCAAACAGCAGCTTGCCTGTGTCTCTTCACTCCTCTCATTTTTCATACCTTCATTCTCACCGTCGTAATTAATCCGATTGGGTAGAAAAGCGTGATTAACTAACCAAACTCATCATCATCAAAACGTCAAACATTTTCGATTTTGAATACGCTCCTAAAGCGTCGATTTTGAAAGCGCCAATACTCTTACGGGGCTCCGTATCCATCGGCGCCCCTTGCTATCAGCGCCCAGGGCAACCGTCCCGCTTGTCCCCTCTAGCTACGGCTCTGTGTGGTTCTATTGCACATTTTGTTTAATTGCTATTTTCATATTTATTGTTATTTGAAAGTTACAGTGCACTATAGTAGAAGTTTGTATTATCCTTTATATAGGCCTAATGTAAACCGATAATTCAAAAAAGAAATTGCTCTGAATTTTCTTTGGTATAGATGTTTTTGGGAGTAGAATTACCACTCAAACGCATACAAGTGATCGTTAGGCACTCGATTTATTTAATGGAGATTTTTTTTTTTGTTATAAAAATGTTAAATCTCTTTTATTGCATACCAATTTCTACTTTTATTCCTATACACTTTGGATTTGAGTTTTGAAAGTTCAATCAGTTCCCAAATGTTGCAGCAAAAATTGTTTAGCAATTTTTGGAGATCTGTTTTGTTATGGAACTGAAACTATTAAATTCGCTGGTACAATGTGATAAAAAACATGTGTGTAATATATGTTTATAGGCTAGTTGTTCTTCTATGAATCGAATATGAAATTGATCATGGAAGTTAAAAGCAAGCAACTCAACTATTCTGTAATTGTATATTTTGAGTTGAATACTGTCAAAAGCGCAACTATTAAGTCTCATCACCAACAACTTACGTTGATACAACTCTCTCATGCAATATGATGTGTTCATATTTTCTAGGTTACGATATCTCGCTTTGTGGAAAGTTTGAAATGTCAAAATATACATTCATGTAAAGAAGTAATTACATAAAATTTTGAGATATCAGCGTTCATGACGTCCTCCACACATATTTTAGAGAAATGTTGTTATTTTACAAAAATTAGTCAAACAATAACAATGTACTGTATATCTCTGTTATAAACAGTTAACAACTCACTCTGTGTGTAATGCTAATCCTAATAATAAACGCGTCACTCTAGTAAATGTAATCTGCGCTATCGCTTGACTGCTTGGCGTAATAGATGTTGCAACCTATGCTATCGCTAGACTGCTTGACGTAATAGATCTTACAACCTGCGCTGTTGCTTGACTGCTTGGCGTAATAGATGTTGCAACCTGCGCTATCGCTTTCCTACTTGGTGCTAATAGATGTCGCTATCTGCGCTATCGTTTGTCTTTCTAATGAAAATCTGGCATAACTGCATAAATATAGTCTGTAGGTTGTGGTACTTGGTGGGCAAACAAAAAAATGTTAAATGCACTATTTTAAGCTATAGCGTACAACTGGCCGAAGGCTAGGGCAGAACAAGCCATTTTCTTTAATGAATAAATCTGAACATTGAGTATAATAGAATATAAGTATCACCTACTAAAGTTCTTTGGTATCTTCTAGAACTTGTAGTTGGTCTTTGGTCACTATGGTAGAAGTAAGTATTGTTCAGTAGAATTAATATATTGTTATACGAAATAAAGAGTAATGATATTTTACAGCTAAGTAGTCTATGATATAAGGCAAAAGACACATAATAGCTACCCTTTGTCTTGTTCAATTTTCGTATACCGTTCCTCTGAATTATTTGCACTCTCTCATATAATTACAAGTCTATATAAAAATGTATGTATCATTTTGTGATTTGGTCTTTTCAGTAGCCCTCCAACGCCAGCAGGCGCAGAGGTTCGGAGGGACCCGTCCGTACTTCGTAGGCGACAGACAAGTTCATATCTCTGATCCAGCAATGATTGCAAAAATACAGGAATGAATGCTGAAGACTTATGTTTGATAGTTTTGCTACTTTTTTAAAAAACGAAACGCATCCGTATTTAACACAGAGGGGGACAACAAACAGTGTTTTTGTTATCGCTTGTATCGAACTGTGATTAGTGGTGCTATTTTAAAAAACGAAGTCATGGCTTCAAATGGTGCGCCTTGTGATAAGGATCATCCAATCATTAATGGAGAGGCCAAAGATAAAGCAGCTCCCGCCCCTAAGGATGACCGGCCGACTCAAAATGGGGTAAGTTTTACCATAATCTTAACTATAAAAGTCTAAAATGTTATTTTCTGATTTAGAAATTTATTAACTATTTCTAGCAAAGTTCAAATCTACTTTTATAATTCACTACTATAAACGTATTGAGTAAGTTTTAAATATAGCTCGTGAGTATTGATGTTCATGCATGAACATAAAGAACCGTTTTATTATCGTATTATAAGTTTATTGCGTTTTCCTGACTACGTTTTTTATAGCGTACCATTCTATATTTGTAGCTGGAAAAGACATGTTGCATTTGAGACTAAAACCACGAAATTTTAATTGATTTTGTTTTATGTTTCAAGTATGATAACAAAATGAATTTAATTTCTCCTCAATTCTATTAGCAAATTTAAAACAAAATTTATTTTGGTGTCTGATATAGATACATGTTCATCTCCGTTAACACAAACAGAAGGAAATGATCTACATTATCGAATGGAAAAGAATGGACTGTAATATGAACAAAAGAGGATTATATATGTGTTAGTTTTCTTCATTACAAAATTTATCACTCGGATTGTGCATTCTTCTTTTTTTCTGAACTATCTTTCGAAGAGAGAAAAATATAATTCGCTTCGTTCTATAATTAATTTCCATTAAAACTTTGAATATGCATATATAACTACTCCATGTTATGAGTGCTTTTAGAGATTATTACATTGAATTTTTTATAGATTGATCAAAGGGTTTACTGTGTTGTGATATTAGATACCACTCTTTTATGTTTAACAATTCCTCAAAAATTAGATGTCTTTTTTCGTATATCGTGGATAGGATTATCATATTATACAAACTCTGCTTTTTAAAGCCCCATTTAAAGATTTTTAAAAGACAAAGAACATTTTATGTATTATTATTAGCTAGGTACGTACAGTGCTTAATAATGAAAAAAAAACGTTTATCTCATGCTTGCCAATCGTAATCACTGGCGGATCTAGAAAGTAAAAACTGAAGGGGCCAGCCAGAACCCAGACTATGATTAGTATATCATGAGTTTTTACAGTTTTTTAAGGGTCTGCAGAAGTTTCCAAATTAACTCTCTCCCGATGGATCTTTCTCTAGGTTGGATGTGTGCATTGTAGACCTCAAATATTGTTTTACCCATTGCATAACAGAAAAACTGTAAGAAAAACAATATTTAATGTTTCAAAAAATGTCTAATAAAGAATAAAAGGCAACGCTTACCATAGACTTTCAGAAATACGTAAATAATAGTTTCAGTTATTTTTGTCAGTCAAAAAACCGGGGGCCTAGGCTCCAGGCCCCGGACTAGATCTGCCACTGTCAGTAATACCTAAGTTCAATTAGATCTATATTGTGAACCACACTATCCTGTACATTATCCAGAAATCTGAAAGTACTGTCTCGTCTACATAACATTTACAATAATAATAGAACTAAAAATCCACCGTAATTTACTGATAAAGCGAAGTCAATGTGTGTATGTAAAGACATGCATTATAATAAAATATTTGCATATTTATCAGGGTAGAACAGTGTTGGTAGCTTTTTTGTGTGTTAAATTGCCATCCAACGACAAGAAAAAATCGCTTTTAAAATAAATTTTCCTAGTTTGTAAATTCAGATCTTTCTACACATTTGACAATAGTTGACACATGTTCATGAAACGATGCATTTCATTATGTAACAAGGAAAGATTTTTTTAATGCAACGGTCCAGGAAATAGAAATATTCTTAATTGATTATACGTAACAATATCATTCCACGCATATGACATTAAAATAAAACAGAAAAAAGTATGTTTACTTACATAAGTTTCTTTCCATCTCCGTTGCTCGTATCGCTACTTTTGAAATGAGTATCATTTACCAAGATTATTCCGTGGATTTAACGTTGCTAGATTCTTTTCTTCGGAGAAAAAAGGAATATTTACGATTTTAGGGAGAGAGAAAGGAAGATGTGTGATATCTGAAATTTACCCAGACCCTATAATAAACTAGCAGAATAACTGTTCCTTGTGCAGGGAAAATACGTTTCATTTTGGACATAAATGGCTGAATTTGGATTTAAACGGCATTGAAAGTGGCACTGTTCGTCTCAGTGAACCCGAAGACTATGGATTGGGCACTAATATCGGTCATTTTCAATATATATCCCCTTCCCTCCCCTACGTTGTACCGTCAAAGTGATATGATGAAAACCATCCCAGGCCCGAATCTTTCTATGTTGAAATTTTGATTTTGATTGGGGTCAGTCGAGTGGTTCAAGAGTTATTAAGTCACAAACGTAGTCACTTTTATTTTTATTTATTTTTACACATCTCCTCCTCCCCTAAGTTGCATCGTGAAAGTGAAATGGTAAGAGCCACCCCAGGCCCGAACCTCATATATGTTGAAAATTTGATCGAGATCGCTCATAAACTCGGTCAATATAATTACAACACTTAAAACACAAGGAAGTAATATGTTACAATTCCCAGTGGGATGTCATGGGATTTTTCTGATCCTACGTTAATCTGTATATTTTCAATTATATAGGATCTGGAAGGAATGCTAAACTCAAAAGTTCAATTAACCAAACATATTACACAAATCTTTATGTGCCTATTGATTGTGTTTTAATGAAGACTGCATCTCTTAATAGTCCTATCCTTTTTATGCGTGGGGGGGCGCGGTGGCTCAGTGGTAGAGCGTTCACCTCCGGTGCTTCGATCCGAGCTCGTGCCGTGTGGACTTCGTGTGGATAAACACCGTGCTCGTGGGTTTTCTCGTGGCTTTCCCGTTTCCTCCCACTTTCTTCATACCACCATTTCATTCATTTCTCATAATCAACGTCTCCTTTAGCCTAACCGGCATAATCGTGGGACGTAAAACTCAAAGATTTCATTTCATTTTTTTAATACGTGACATCTGTATATAACGATCGATCGAAACTGTTATATGATGGAGGCGATGTTGACAGACGAAAACTAAGATGCTAAAACCAAATTTTCTCTTAAGATTCTAAAACCAAGATGCTAAAACCAAGATTCGGGTGCCAGTTAGATAGGAGGTAAAAAAAAAATCATTTTGTCTCTGAATACTAATCTATGCCTAGGTATGCCTAAGTACTTACATAAAAATCAAAGTCACTATATTTGTCACTTAATAATTCTTGAACCACTGAACCGATCTCGATCAAATTTTCAACATAGATGAGGTTCAAGCTTGGGATGCTTTTTATCATTTCACTTTCACGGTGCAACTTAGAGGAGGAGAAGAGGATATATATATCAGCATTTCCCAACCTTTTTGAACTTGCGGCACACTACGGGTGTTACTTGGATTCTCGCGGCACACTTATAGATATTATTATTTGTAAATATGAAACACAGTGGTATTTTTTTTCTATGATTATTGATCTTCTCAGAGAAAAGATAGCTCTATCACTGGTTTTTCCCCCGTGGTAAATCGTTATGCTTATTTTTCATTCTAATTTAAAAATAGAAAACAATTGCAATGAAATATTGGACTCAGGTTTTTAAAAATACGCTACCTTTTTAAAAACTGGATCCAACCTTCTACTAAGAAGGAAGATCACTAAATAACGAACGAACAAACAAATCTCTTTTACATTTAAAACACAAATGTAGGTAATTTGTCGAAAGGATTGAATGATATTTTAAATTTTCAAGTTACCAAGTAGTCTGCAACAATAAAAAAGCAATAGTGGTCATAACAAGGATAACAAATACTTTTTTCAACATTAGAAATGTATAGAATAATAACCCGATATGAAACTTAAAATTGTAGATTCATAATAGAGTTTCATAATAATGTGAAACACAAATATACATTTTTCCCAACGTTTTGCAATTTGATTGCTATAAAATTAATAATTTTGTTTCGATTCCTCGCGGCACACCAGCAGCCCATTCATGGCACACCGGTTGGGAAACGCTGATATATATATATATATATATATATATATATATATATATATATATATATATATATATATATTTGGTCTAGGAATTAATTCGTGCGGTTGGTACGCACACATTGAAGCTGTAGTACTTACACAAAATACATAAATACCTTAAGAAAAATATTGTCCATCGCTAGCCACCACTTTCGCCCATCTGTCAGGCAATGTACGGATTCCGTGGCGAAAGAACTCCTCATCCATGGAAGCGATCCAGTCAGAGACCCATGTTTCGATATCTTCTGAAGAAGTAAACCGCTGTCCAATCAAATCGTTGTTCATGCAATCGAACAAGTAGTAGTCCGAAGAAGCAACGTCTGGTGAATACGGCAGGTGGGGTAAAACTTCCCATCCGACATTTTCTAAATAGGTTTTGACCGGTTTTGCGACATGTGGGCGAGCGTTATCATGTTGAACAATAAGTTTATCATGTCTGTTCTCCCATTCTGGTCGTGTTCTGGCCAGAGCTTGCTTCAAACGCATTAATTGTCGTCGATAACGTTCTCCATTCATAGTTTCACCCGGTTGCAGCAGCTCATAGTACACCACACCTTTCATATCCCACCATATGCACAGCATAACCTTTGCACAGTGAATATCTCGTTTTGGTTGTGATGGACCTGGTTCACCTGGTTTCACCCAGGCCTTTTTTCGTTTAGGGTTCTCGTAATGGATCCACTTCTCATCACCCGTAATAATTCGATGCAGAAACCCCTTTCTGCTCTGTCGTTGAAGCAGCAATTCGCAAATGGTTTTTCGTCTTTCAACGTCTCTGTCTTTCAATTCATGTGGAACCCAATGTGACATCTTTTGAATCATTCCCATGGCTTTCAAGCGTTTGGAGACTGTTGTTTGATCAACGCCTAATGCTGCTGCAAGTTGTTCCTGCGTTTGACACGAATCCTGCTCGAGCAATGCTGTCAATTCTTCGTCTTGAAATTTTTTTGGCTGTCCAGCTCGCTCTTGGTCTGCCAAGCCGAAATCACCACTTCTAAACCGTGCAAACCACTTCTGACACGTTCGCTCAGCTAGAGCATGGTCACCATACACTTCCACCAAAATACGATGACTTTCAGTCGCACTTTTCTGCATGTTAAAGTAATGCAGCAGGACACCCCGCAAAAACACTTTATCAGGCACAAATTGCGCCATGTTCACTTAACTACAAACTGGTGTTGTTGACGCTTTAATCCACTGCCCTATACTACGAACGATACACGATGACAGGGGTTTGCAACACATGTGTGGATACACGGAACTGTGGGACGCTCCGTTCGTTGCGCCATCTCTTGTCCACCCGCACGAATTAATTCCTAGACCAAATATATATATATATATATATAATGATCGAAAATGACCGATATTAGTTTCGAATCCATAGTTTCTTTGTTCGTTGAGGTGAACGGTGACACTTCCGATCCCGTGTAAATTCAAATTCAGCTCCGCAACTTGGGGAGAGAGAACTCCTTGCTTCTGACACGGGTAACTTTATGTGGCTACGTCTCTAGTTGAAGTCCTGAAAATTTATATGTTCTGCTTGAAGAATGCAATGCGAGAATGACAATAACATTAAGAAAATCATTTTTTTTTTTTTTTTGCAATAGATAGCTAGAGCGATTAATTCGGCCGAGTTTGTTAATAGAGTCTATCATAACATCCTCATTGGCTAACGGCGACTTTAACGTTGTATATCCATATCCCATTTAAAATTCTAGCTTCTATGCAACCTACATGGTGGAAAAAATTTTGGTTGCCTATAGTACGATATGAATCACATGATACTCTTTACTGTCTTTTCCAGAGTTGATTGTTATATTTTGTTTAACCAGCCTCTGTCCTATGAACACATGAGTAGATATTCTCTCGGGAGCCATCAGTGAGATAAGAGTCATAGGTTGAGAATCGCTGTAGTAGACATTATGTGTCTTACAGACGTTCTGTATATAAGACTCAAAGATTATCAAAATAATAGAAAATTCTGTTGAAACTATAAGCTACTTAAAATTGATTAGACAACAAATGGCAAAAGAATATACATACGTTTTCTTAAACAAATAACTTGTTCCCATAACAAGTTTTATTATGTTATTGGTGAATCAACATGATTATTAACAGCAGTTAATTCGCACAAATTTTAACATCCTTTTCTCTTTCTTCATAAATAACAGAAAATCCATTATGTTGGCCCTGTATTACGATTAGTAAATTTGCATTCCTTGTTTCTTGTGTCTTTGACTTTCAAGTGCCAGAATCGTTAAACGATCTAATTATATTCCTCGCTGGTTGAAGTATGTCACGAAAGCGTTGTCCATCTAACCTGCACCTTGACCTAATGGCTATCACGAAAAGAGTCTTAGGTTTCACACGCAACCGAAGAATACTGTAGACATTCATTATAGAATTGCAGGAGGCCAGGTGTTATCAGAAGAAAGCAACAAGATGCTTTACGGGATTCTAAATATAGTTTTGTCGCATCATGTTTCATATTATACACTGCAGTAATGCACCAGAAATTATTCATTATTTACCAGGTAGTTAATCAGAATGCTTAAAATTGAACTGAATCTTGAATACAAAGTTAATTATTCCATTTACAAAAAGAATTCAATAATTTTTGAGATATGGTTTCAGTAAAGTAATATAAACCATAATCACATTAGAGATTTAAAAGTAAATGTGTCCCTAGTTGATGAAAAATTTGAAGTAATATTTTTGATTTGGAACTAACGTCAATATAACCCGCTTCGCTGAGTGAAAATAAGAAACATTAGCGATATGTTACGTTAGTCAGTGACTTTTTACTATTACTAAAGCGCTCTTTAATATCCGTCATTATCGATGTTTTTGTCTATTTCTCTTGTCTCCTCCTTCTCAAGTTGTAAGCATGAATTTGGATTTAAACGGTATCGGAAGTATCGATCGTTCATCTCAGCGACCCCGAAAACTATGGATTCGACACTAATATCGGTCATTTTCGATCATTTTTATATACCTTCTCTCCTCTGCCCCCTCCCCTAAGTTGCTCCGTCAAATTGAAAGAATGAAAACTATGCCACGCCCGAACCTCATCTATGTTGAAAGTTTGATTGAGATCGGTTGGGTGGTTCAAGAGTTATCAAGTCACAAACATAGTTATAGATACGTAGATAGATTACAGTATAGGATAAGTTGTTTTCTGGCTTTATACACACTTATCGAAAGAAGTTATTAAATAACTCCTGTTTCCCCGTGGACAAATCAAATGTTACAAAGAACAAGTAGTGTAGTAAGAAAAGGACTTAAGATTGTATGTCGTGGTGGGAACCGGATGTGGTAATAGATCTCAGTCACGGTTTGAGTAGATGGCTATAAGATAAGATTGTACATATTCTTAGAACGCGAAATTGATTCCAGTAAAACAGCTTCTCTCTATCTCTTATCATTTTTGCTCTATCCAGATCAATATTGAAACCGGAAGTTTTAGTGGATTTCTATTACTTCCGGTTTTAGTAGAGAGTTAAGGATATAGATGAAATGTATTCTTGGAACACTTAATTAATTGCAGGAACCCACCTGTCGCTGTATATTAACGTTTTTTCTTCCTCTCTCTCTAGTGATTAATAGGGCAACAAACTTTATGCTTCTTTGGCGTGGGAGACCCGGGTTCGATTCCCGGCGGGAGCTCATGTGGTTCGGATTCCACGTTAATCAGTAGGTCCACGTCTCATATAGCCTCGCTGCTGAACGGGACGTTAAACTCAAAATCAACTCAACTCAAACTTTATGCTTTATTTTTCCTTACATTATGCTTTATTATGCTTTTTCCTAAATTTTGCCTTAATATGCTTTTCTTGAATTATACTTCATTTTTAATCATTTCTATTACAGTAGTACAGGCACTTGTTTCTTCCACATTGTCTTCGGTAACCGTCAGAAGTTGGAAATCCCTCCCCCCCTAATTGCAGTGCATGATTCAAGACCTTCCTTCAAAAAATTATAATACAGAAGATTGATCCGTCCATAAGTGTCCAATTTTAAAACTTCAAGGGACAGTACGCTGGCTCATTGATAGAACACTTACCTCAAGTGTAATATTTTCATTTTCATTCTAAACCTTCACCCCTGATCACACAGTCGTACAATCTAAATGATTCAAACAGCAGGAGCAAGTCAAACAGCGAGTAGAATAAATTGGTTTGACATGTTGACTGTCAGATTAAAAAAATCAGAAAAAAAAGTATTTCTTTTCATAGAAATGTGTGAGTTAAATATTGTAGAGCTTATTGCGGTTGTTTAAAACTGCGAGAAACTTTACTTGTCTAAGCGATCTACTGTCCCCGGCTGTCAGAAGTCGGATTAGGGTTAGGAATTAGGTTTTCTGGGCTTCCGGCATCTATTGCCATGCTAGCCCTTCAAGTATAAGGTATGATGTCCGTCGGCGATCACACTATCCAAGGAAAGGGAAGGAAGAAAGGAAACGGAATGGGACTTATATGCAGGTACCAATCTGTCATTCGCCTGGTGTGAATGAGGAAAATCCAGCAAAACCTCACTCAGAATGGTTGGGAATAATGGTTATCAACTAAAATTGTAAAGCTAAATAAGGGGATGACATATAACCGAATATGACCGAAATTAGTATTCATTCCATAGTTTATGGACTCTCCGAAATGATTAGTGACACTCGAAATGCCGCTTAACACAACATTCATTCCCCATCGGCATGGAGGTGCATTATGTGTGAAAGCGGTTGAAATGTAAAAAAATCGAGAACGAATGATAATAGTGTCTAATCCATAGTTTTTGGGGTCACAGATGAATGACACTTCTGATGCCATTTAAATTCAAGTTCAGTCCCATCGGCATGGAGTTGAGAAGGGTGGAAAGAGATCATATTAGGTATTTCTATCATTAAACTTTCATTGAAAAGCATATGCTAAGGGGAATAGGAGTTCAAATAATTTTCGCCAATCCATTGCCCCCGTATGAAGAACAGGCATTTTAGATAATCTAATATACAGCATAAAAATGAAATGTTCGACGCTTAACGCTTCCTAAACTGCTGGACTGAGTTTGATGATTTCTAGCACCTAAATGAACCGTGGCTTAACTTCGATTTGTATTATATTAGTTTTCCCGAATGGAATATCGGAGGGGGATAGAGGAGGTTCAAAAATTTATAGTAAAGTACAGTATCTCATGATAATACAGATACGGGATCAAACAGTGTAACGACCCTGTTTCGTATTTCAACCTAACGATACTGAGGGTCATTACGATATGGAAGGAATCTGTTTTAAATTTATATTTCATTAGATTGCATTCCCAAATCAAGCAATGCGAAAATTAGAGCGTACATTTTCATTTATTTATGTTTTGCTGAACCTTAAATAAGTTCTAGCATCTCAGTACTCCATTTCATGATTAATCCAAATACTGCTAATCATCAATGTTTCCGCCCATTTGTTACAAATATGATTATTGGAATTCACATGTTCAAAATGCATAATTTACTAGCTGAAGTGTCCGTTCTTTGCTTGGGAAAAATAAGTTTATGGAAAGTATTTGAAATTTATATTTCAACTTTCTCCTTCCCTAGGATGCATATTTGAATCGAGATGAAATCCTAAAACCGAGCTTGATCCAAGTTCTATGTGTAAAAAAATAATTCCAATGAGAGATATGGGTGAAGTTGTACAGCGGGAAAACATTTTGAAACTCTTCTGTTCATTAGGGTTCGTATTTTAACCCCTTAGTGGAGACTTACTTACGTGGGGTAGTAGCATCCCCGTCCTCACCTGCTTCCAACCTATTCACCTCCTTTCTCCATATGTTTACGACTTTATTACTTCATAGTGGTTTTTGCAGTGCAGTGTTTAAAATCGCACAACTTCTAATTATTTAACATGTTTGGGTGTTGAAGTTGTTTCTTTAAAAAAAACACTTTGGAAATTTAAATAACTTTCCGTTAGTACAGTCAGGCGGCATTTTGCACCTCAGTGTCACTGAGGGATTAATGGAAGTAGCACGATTTTAAAAATTCATGCTTCACCCAGGTGCTTATTGTGTTCCAAAATTCAGTCGAAAGGGTTCAGTCTTTACTTGTGATGAAAAGTAACGTCGATTTGAATATGGTGGGAAAATTATTGAAGCTCTACCCCCTTCTCCTTTTAGAAGCGGGATTTTCGAGAACGTTGGGACACATGTTTCTAATGAGGAGTTTATATACTGAGTTGAAGGGCTCCTAAGGTACGCTATTATTGATATAAATTTTGAATCTCCTCCACGTAGTAGGATTCACAGTTTAATGAAAGTGACAAGATAAAACTTTGACGCAAGCCAAATGAAAGGTACACGGAAAAAAGGGGTTCAATTGCAAATTTTTGCGAAGAAGCCGAATAGACACTACCTGTTGGTGCTAGTTTGTACTTCTAAATGCACTACTAATATTGTAAAAAAAAAGTGACTCGTTGTAGAGAAACTTAGAAAAGAAAAAAAGCTATACAGGAAAAGAAGGAGCCCATCAACATTTTAAATTGCTTCTCTTGAAAAAATGTAAAATGTATTGATTAGCCCTTTATTTCCGTGTACCCTTCAAATGTTCTATTCCAAAATTCATCTCGAATGGAGACACAGTGTGAATTTGTATACTGTAATCTATATAAATAAAACTTAAAGTGATTATGGTTCTTGACTTAATAATTCTTGAACCACCCGACCGATCTCGATACATGAGGTTCGGGCTCGGAATGTTTTTTAATCATTTCTCTTTGCAACTTAGGGGAGGGGGGAAAGATACATAAAAATGATAGAAAATTACCGATGTTGGTGTCGAATCAATAGTTTTCGGGGTCGCTAAGATGAATAGAGCCGTTTAAATCTGAATTCAGCCCCGCAAATTGGGGGAGGAGGAGATATATAAAAATTATCAAAAATGATCGACATTAGTGCCGAATCCATGCTTTTTGGGATCGCTGAAATGAACAGTGACACTTCCGATGCCGTTTAAATCTAAATTCAGCCCCTCAACTTGGAGGAGGGTGAGAGGGGATATCTATATAAAAATGATCAAAAATGACCGATATCAGAGAGCGCTTTAGTAATATTAAATGTTGACCGACTAAGGGAACATATTACTAATTTTTCTTATTTTAACCCAAGGAAGCGAGTAATTGACGCTAGTAATTAATAAATAAATATTCAGCTTTAAAAATAAGATTTAAGTGAGAGAAACAGCTGCAGAAATATAACACATTAAATATAAAATTTATTCAGAAACATCTCAAGTATAATATTTTATAAATTATTATCTTCTTTTGAAAGAACAACATTTTGTTTCTAAAAGAAAATCAAGATTGGATCCAAAAATATCACTCAATATAAATATGAAGGAGGGGCAAATTACAATTTCATAGCATCAATATTTGCATTTTGACTGTAATCTTATAAGTCTTTGACTGGACAAGATCCATAGCTTACTTCACCCTTTCAGGATAAATTATAGTGAAGTTACATATTCATTGCCTTTTTTTTTTTTTTTGAGATAACCAGCGAGAAAAGTATTGGATCTCGTCTTTTTGGTACATAATAAACGCTAAAGTATATAGAATTGTTACAACATAGTTAAAAAATATCTTCAACAGCACACTAGACAGTAGGCCCAACAGTGGGAAATGGTAGGCTAGCCAACTAACTACCATCGTTTCGCCGAGCATTTGCTGAGCAACTTAATTGATAACGTAGACCCTATAAAAGAAATAGACTAGTGATACGAAGTGTGAAGTGAAAACTGTTGGATAAATGAAGGTAAATTGCTGGTTGGCCATCATACATTTTTATATTACTTTAGGCCAACGTATTTTTCAACTTTATTTTAGCAATTCCTAATTTCCAACCATTAGCTTATTGTTGGATAAATGACGGCAAATTGTTCATTGGCCACCATACACTTCTACACTACATTGGGCCAAGTAGTTTTCAACTTTATTTTTGCAATTCCTAATTCATAGCCGCTAACTTGTTGTTGAGTACTGACGGCGAATTGTTCATTGTGTACTTTCACATTACATTGGACCAACATATTTTTCAACTTCATTTTTGCAATTCCCAATTTCCAACCACTAGCTTATTGTTGGATAAGTGACGACAATTGTTGGTTGGCCTTCATATGCTTTTGTACTTCTTTGGACCTACGTATTTTCAATTTTATTTTTTTGAAATTCCTAATTCCCAGTCATTAGCTTATTGTTGGAGAAACGATGGCAAATTGTTGGTTGGTCACCATACACTTTTACATTACATTGGGTCAACGTATTTGCGACTTTATTTTTGCAATTCCTAATTCACAGCCATTAGTTAATTGTTCGGTAAATGTGGCAAATTGTTGGTTGGTCAACATACAGTGTTGTACTACGTTGGGCCTACGTATTTCTCAAGTTAATTTTTCCAATTGCGAATTCCCGATCATTAGTTTTCTCTTGGATAAATGATGGCAAATTGTTGGTTGCCCATCATACACTTTACTTAAATAAATTGGCCAATGTATTTTTCAACTTTATTTTTGCAATCACTTATTACTAACAATGGAGACCATTAGCTTTACTACAGTCTAGAGGTGTGGTACTAATGATATTTCCAATGTATTTCCCGCAAACTTGCAAATGAAAACATACTGCCCTTAGAAACATAGTTTTGTTATATGTAGAGAAAATAATAAACTTTTTCTTTATCATTAAATTTTCGGTAAATTTAGAAAATTGAATTATTAACAAATTCTTCTTTCTGTTTATTTCAGGTAATACATGAGAAAGACACTTCACCTTCCGGTACGAACGTCCTTGATAGCAAAGAAGTAAAACGAAAGGAAGGTGTTCTAGAAGAATCTATTGTTAAAACTAGTGAAATTTCAGAGACTGTGGAAACAAATGGTGATTCCAAAGTTTCTGTGAAAAATGGTGCAAGTGTGAGTGAACTAGATAAAAAAGATAGTACAAGTGAAAAAGTTTCTCAGGGAGACAGTGTGGTGGTGAAAGTAAACGGAAAAGAATCATCACAAGTGAAAGATCAAAAAGAAGAACCGAGTAAACGTGGTGACTCCGTATCTTTAGATAGTGATAAAAGAGACAAAATATGTAGTGATTCAGAGGTTAAAACTGTAGATTCTTTGCCGTGTTCCGAAACTGTTGATGATGCGTCTGTTAAACAGGGTACCGAATCCAATGCACAAATATCATCGAAATCCGCGGAAGACGTGACAAATGATTTAGGTCCATCCAAAGTGCAAACGGAAACTAAAATCGAGAAGAAAGATTCTGAACAAGTGACCACATCACCAAAACTTACCGAAAGTCAAGTGAAACCTGTTAAGGAAGAAATTGAACAACTACCGAAAGAAGTGCCTAAAGCGGAATCAGAAGAACAATCCCATGCGCCGGCTAAGGACACTGGGTTGGATCAAGATGATTCCACTTCATCTCCTCAAGTAATAAAAGACAAGGAAGATGTTATGCGTGAAGAAGTGCCTGATTCAGAAACGGCGGTAGATGTAATAAGTGACACAGGCGATGTTGTTCCTACAGACTCAAGCACCATCGTAGCACCAGATAAAGAATTAAACGGTTCCAGCAATGGGAAAAGTAAAGAAACTATTGTTGAAACGGAAGATTCGGCAGGTAGTCAAGAAAGCTCTTTACTACAGAAAGCCGCAAAGACTGAAGTATCCGAATCCAAAGATACTACGTCACCCGAAGCAGAACAAATTCCCGAAAAGACAGAAGTAGAAATAACCAAGCCAAAACCTCCAAGCTCAACACTAGCGGAAACTTTAGACAAACCAGAAGCAGAAAGAAAGTCAAAAACGCCCAGCCCGACACCTTCTGATGCAGAAGAAAAGATTAAACAAGCAAAATCAAAGACTCCAAGTCCAACTCGTGAGGGAACGAAATCAAAATCTCCAAGTCCTACTCCATCGGACACAATAGAAAAACCCAAAGAAGAAACAAAATCCAAGACTCCTAGTCCAATCCCCATGGAAACGATTGAAAAACAAGAGGAAGTAAAATCGAAGACCCCAAGCCCAACACCTACAGAAACGATACAAAAGCCCGAAGAGGAGACGAAATCAAAAACCCCAAGTCCAACAACTGCAGAAACTATACAGAAATCGGAAGAGGAAACAAAGTCAAAGACCCCGAGTCAAACACCTTCAGAAACGATACAGAAACCTGAGGAGGAAACAAAACCAAGGACCCCAAGTCCAACACCCATAGAAACAACACAAGAGTCTGAAAAGGAAACGAAAACTAAGAGCCCAACGCCTACAGAAAGTGTACAGAAACCAGAAGCGGAAACGAAGTCAAAGTCCCCAAGTCCAACACCTGCAGAAACGATACAAAAGCCTGAAGAAGAAATGAAGTCAAAAAGTCCAAGTCCAACACCTGCAGAAACGATACAAAAGCCTGAAGAAGAAATGAAGTCTAAGAGTCCAAGTCCAACACCTATAGATAAGATAGAAAAACCTGAAGAGGAGATAAAGTCAAAGACTCCGAGCCCTACACCTACAGAGACGATACAAAAGTCCGAAGAGGAAATGAAATCAAAAACCCCAAGTCCAACACCTACAGAAACTATACAAAAACCTGAGGAGGAAACAAAATCAAAGGCCCCAAGTCCAACACCTGCAGAAACTATACAAAAACCTGAGGAGGAAACGAAATCAAAGACCCCAAGTCCAACACCTACAGAAACGATACAAAAACCTGAGGAGGAAACGAAATCAAAGACCCCAAGTCCAACACCTACAGAAACATTACAGAAACAGGAAGAAGAAACAAAGTCGAAGACTCCAAGTCCAACACCTACAGAAATGATACAAAAACCCGAGGAGGAAACGAAATCAAAAACCCCAAGCCCAACACCTGCGGAGTCGATACAAAAACCTGAGGAGGAAACTAAATCAAAGACCTCAAGCCCTACACCTGCAGAGACGATACAAAAACCTGAGGAGGAAATGAAATCAAAGACTCCAAGTCCAACACCTACAGAAACAATACAGAAACCGGAAGAGGAAACAAAATCTCCAAGCCCAACGTCTGCAGAAACGATACAAAAACTTGAGGATGAAACAAAGTCAAAAAGTCCAAGTCCTATACCTGTAGAAACAATAGAAAAAACAGAAGTTGGAACAAAATCAAAAACTCCAAGTCCAACACCTACAGAAACTGCAGAGAAAACAAAAACAACTAGTCCAATACCATCAGAAGTAATAGAGAAACCTGTAGATGATACGAAATCGAAAACGCCAAGTCCAACACCATCAGAAACGATAGAAAAATCTGGAGAGAAAACAGATATAAAGTCTCCTCCTCCTACAGCAATAGAAACAATAGAAAAGCCGGTAGACGAAAGAAAATCCAAGACTCCAAGTCCAACGCCGTCTGAAACGATAGAAAAATCAGTGGAAGATAAAAAATCTAGAACTCCAAGCCCAACACCGTCAGAAAAAACAGAGCGAACTGCGGAAGAAGCAAAAACAAAAGCTCCTAGTCCAGCACCAGCGGAAACAATGGAGAAACCATTGGAGGAACGAAAAACTAAGACTCCAAGTCCAACGCCATCAGAAACAATAGAAAAGCCTGCAGAAGAAACAAAGACAAAGAGTCCTAGTCCAGCGCCGTCAGAAACTATAGAAAAACCTGTAGAAGAAACTAAGACTCCCAGTCCAACATCGTCAGAAGCAACAGAAAAACCTATCGATGAAACAAAATTGAAGACCCCTAGTCCAACACCAGCAGATATGATAGAAGAGCCAACGTGTGATAGAAAATCAAAAACACCAAGTCCAACTCCTGTAGAAACGGAAATTCAACCTGCACAGATTGATGAAACCAAGGAGAACGGTGAAGATAAACCAAGTAATAAAATAGTAGATTCGATAGCAGATAAAGTCAAAGAACATTCGATATCTAACGGAACAGCAGAAGCAGGTGTAGGTGACGACGAAGCTGTACCACAAGGACGAGAACTTCTTTGTGGAATGTCTTTAGATAAAGTGAACGGTGATCACAGAACTGTTGAAGTAGAGGTTCAAGATCAGCAGGAAGCTGATACTGAACAGCAAACTGGAGATGAAGCAGATCATGAGCAAGCCCAGCTCGCAGGAGCAGGTGATGATGACGACGACGATGTTGTAATGACCACAGTGACAACAAAGCCAGCTCCTATTGACGCAGGAGGTACCACAAGTGCCGAAGTAGATAAAGATGTCTCTTCTGAAAAAACACCTGAGCTCACAAAAGGTGAAGAGTTGGAGTCTAAAGAAGAATCTGACAAGGATGTAGAAAGTGAAAAAGCATCACAGAAAACAGAAACAGAAGATGGAGTTTCACATGTAGATGAAGCGGAGGCAACCGAAGAAAAAGAGAAATCAAAAACACCAAGTCCAACACCGGAAGTAGCAGAAGAAAGTCAAAAATCACCTTCACCTAGTAAAAAATCTGGTGTCGAAGAAGAATCTGCCGATGAAACAAAGGAAGTAGCAGATGATGAAGAAAAGTCTTCAGAACCGAAAGACGCTGAAACTGAAGAAGACAGTGTAGTTTGTGCAAAGGAATCTCCTGTTCCTGAAGACTCTAAGGAAGAAGAAGCTACAGAAGCCACACCAGAAGCTGCAGAATCGACACCAGAAGCTCCAGATATTGCGGAAACTACTAGTACTAAGAGCGATGCTGAAGCAAAAGTCACAGATGATGACACGGGGAAAGTAGAAGCTGAGGAAGCTTCGAAAGACGATATTTCGCATTCTAAAGAAACGGAAGAAGTTGAAGAGACTCAAGCAGATTCTGGAGAAGATAAGGCAGAGGAATCTGTTGAAGCTGTATCAGATAAATTATCCTTAAAAGAAACAGAAGACAAACCAGACACAGAAAAGTCACCAACACCTGAACTTGAAGAGAAAGAGGAAACTTCATCTGGCATTGAGAAAGATTTGGAAGGTTCTGAAAAACCCGTGACAGGTGAGTCGGTAGATGTAAGTGTTTCTGACGACAAACAGGATGAAAGTGAAGAGCCAGAAGTAAAACTTGAATCTGAAGTAGATGAAAAACAAGAGACAGAAGACAGCAAAGAGAAAACAGACGAAACACAGGTTGAAGAACAACCTGAATCTAAAGATGAGGAGAAGGAAGTTGAACCTGGGGAAACAGAAGTGGAAGTGGAAGTACCTACTGAAGATGCTGAAGAAAAGCCACAAGAAGAGGCTGTAAGTAAAGAAATTGCAGAAGATGGAGAACCTGAACCTCAGGATAAAATCGAAGAGACTGCAGAGTCTGAGACTGTGCCTGAAACTGAGGCAAAAGATGATGAGAAAGAGGTTTCGAAAGAGGAAAGTGAAGAGAAGGAAGAATCCGCTGAAAAAGAACCTGAGGCAGTAGATGCTGAAGAGGGAAAAGAAGATGAGTCGGAAGATAAAGAGAAAGATGATATAGAAAAAGAGACTGAACCAAAGACTGAAGCATCAGAAGCTGAATTACCTAAAGAAGATGAAAAGACTGAAGATACTCAGGAGGAAACAGAAAAGAAGGAAGAACCTGAAGTGTTATATGAAGAAGTAAAAGAGTCAGAGGAAGAGGTGCAGCCTGTAGTTGAAGGCGAGACGGAAGAGCCTGATGAAGTTAAAGAAGAAACTGAAGGAGATAAAGCTGAAGCATCTGAGCCTGCTGATGAGTCAAAAGTTTCAGAGGAAACAGAAGCAGCAGCAGAGGAGAAGGCTGCAGAAGTAACAGAGACTGCTCCTGAAGCATTAGAATCAGAAAAAGAGACTGAAGCTTCTGCAGAAGTTAAAGAAGAAGCAGGAGATGAGCCAGCAAAAACTGAACCAGAACCTTCAGAGGCTGAAAAAACAGAAATAGTTGAGGTAGCACCGGTAACAACAGAAGAAATCAAGAAAGCCGACGAACAGAAAAAAACAACTACTGTTCCTGAAAGGAAAAAGAAACCGGGACGAAGGAAACCATCGGCTACAAGAAAGAAAGGTGGGGTTTTGTCTTTTCATGTGCACGCAAAAAGAATAGTAGTTGTTTAGTGAAGAAAGCCTTGAATGAATGCTTCGCATTGTATCATCCGCGTAAGTCTGTGTACTTAATGTAAGCACTTAGCACAGTATCCATAGTTTTAAGTAATTCCTTTTTACTGTTTTAGTGTACATTCTTTACAGCAATTGAGATATTGAACAAGACAATGGGTTCCTCTACAATTAAATATATTTTAGTTTCTACTAATCCAATGGATTTCTATAATTTTACGTTGTCTATTAGGAAATCTTATGCTTGCCGAAATTATACTAGTTTGTTGATTTAGTATATTGCTAGAAGATAGAACTTTCTTCAGTTTGAGGGACTGTGTATAAAATTATTCCATTTCTAAGTGGGATAATTCTGACTTTTTTTTAAAAAAAATACCTTTTTACAATTAAATATGACAGCTTTTTAATACTACACGGAATATGAATAGCTTGCGTTCCAGTTATAGTACTAATATAAGTTTAAATTTTCTATTTGATTTAGAGTAGCTCAATATGAAACTACGCACTACTTAAAGTAAAACTACTTTCGGTTGTGTGAATCAACGAAATACTTTTACTTGTACAAACTTTTGCTTTATATTGAAAGAAGACGGTTTCTTTCCATCCCAAAGTTCGTTACTTTATAAGGATGAAGTATTCTTGATAGAAATTACATTGAGACGTTTCTTAATTCGTCGGTGGTCCCACGCAAATTGGTAATTGCTCAACAGCTGACAGTTTCCATACTGGAATTAACCGACTTCATTGCATGGATGTCAACAGATAATTTCGACATAGGCACATCGATTTTCATATATATATATATATATATTGGCGGATCCAGGAGATGATCAAAGGAGAGCTAAACCATAGTTTGCCGTTTTATCCAGTGTAAAGCAGGATTGAAGCCCATTTTATCCAATGTATACCTGAGCGTCAAGGGGGGGGGGCTATAGCCCCTTTAGCCCCCTTGGATCCGCCCCCATATATATATATATATATATATATATATATATATATATATATATATATATATATATATATATATATATATAAAATATTAGTATATGCTTCTCCCACGGTTTTTACGTGTAAAATTTTATAAGGGTTTCGTGAAAGCCTTTTGGACTACACCATACATGTGCAAATTAGAACAGGGGGTGGGACAATCTCAGAGGACTTACTGGCATTGAGGGTACGTATTCAATGGAAAATCTCGCTCATCGTACACTATCACAGGGACACAAAATCTGTTATAACGGTCACAAACATATTTACTTACTAAAGGAAAGTAGAAAAATATATTTATTTACCAATTTAATGAGAAACTTGTTGTTCCCATTATGTTTTCCAATGTTCAGTCGTACACTGAATGTTCCAATGTGGAGATTATTTTCAAGGTGGGCGTCAGTTATCCAGGAAAATTTTTTTCAGTTCAGTTTAAGAGATTAAGTTTAGAATTACACTTAATGAGTCAGGCGGGCCGGTTGAAAGGGTTCAATGGGCCAGCTATTACACATGACTGGGCTAGTTTGTGAAACTTTTTAACTGTTGACAGTCTTAATACCGTAATTTTGCCTATGTTCCATAATGCGTAGATAGATTTGTTTTTAAAAAAATCACTCATGTTTCGTAAGCAATCAATTTTATATATATAAAAAAATTAGTATCCTACCTATACCTTAGGTTCCCACTAAGTTTCCAGGGTAACGAAAAACCTGGAAATAAAAGCAAACTTCTCAAAATACCTGTAGAAAATCGATAGACAACAGAAAATAATTTTAAAAACCGATGAAAGCAGAAAATAAAGGAAAGTGTTAAAAGCAGAAAATAGTTTTAAAAATCGCTAAAAAGTTATCAATAAACATTATTCAAGCATATGCCAAGTCTTGAGCTTCTTCGTGGTTAAACGGTTAGCGTTCGCGCCTTTGACGTGAGAGACCCATGTTCGATTCCCGGCGGGAGCTTATGTGGTTTGGATTCCACGTTAATCAGTAGATCGCGTCTCATATAGTCTCGGTGCTGAAAGGAACGTTAAAACTCAAAATCAACTCAACTCGGTGCCAAGTCATACAAATTAAAGCCTAACACAACAGTATATATGTAGTTTTAATGGTATTTAGCAAACTATTATTTTTTTACTCACTTAATACATTGTATTGCAAAGTAGAGCGTATTGTTACCTTCTAGTGCGTGCACAATTTCCTGTTTTTCACATTACTTTTTTTTTACATTTTTTTTAAGAATGTGTTTTAAGAAACTTCTCCCATACTAAATGGAGTTACGACACTTACATATGATGAAACCAAAAATTACTGGATCATATACGTAATTGCTATTTTTAGTAGACGAAAATAGTCATTATCTAGTAGTATGCTTCCAAGAACATGACATTGAATCCATACGAATCACACACATATATATATGCATGTCATACACTTTCTAAACGACAATCGACCCATTGTGGGTTAATAACCTCGCTTATGACGCTCCTCCTATTATAACTTCTCTGGTGTAAGCAAGTTAACATTGATTTATAGTAGACCACAACGTACACACAAGATTGAAGTCTAAAGCATAACCTGTTACGAATTCTTGCTAGTTTCTGACAGTTCATTATAGTAAAATATCAAAGAACATGTACGTACTAGCTGTGTGTCTATTGTTTTTTCAACGAATAACGAGTACGGTATACACATAAAAAAAAAACTGAATAAAGAAACGTTGAATATTTTATTTCATTTCTTTGGTCTGAAAGTTTAGAATTTTCACTAGCATTAAAGTTTAAATTTGTGGTAAGTTGATATCTTAATGTAATAATTCCCAATAGGTGTGTTAGCGCGTTTTCTTTCAAGTCAATTATTTTTGTTTTAAAAAGTTTTTTCTTTTATTTTCTGCTTTTTAGAGTGTTTCTAAAGTCGGTTATTTTCTTTTCGCGCTTCTTAATTTTTCCACTTTCGATGTCTAAGTTACTTCTCGCAGTGGACGACCAATCAGAAAAAAAAATAGATGATTTTTTTTGGGGGGGAGGGGCAAGAGTCAAGCAAAGACCGATATGTAAGCAGACATGATATTGCCTATGACCTAAACATCAATATCCCAACAGTGTTTTTAAACCATTTCGAGAAAGCTGGATATAAAGATATTCGAAACCCCCTTAATTATATGCAACTCCCATTACTTTGTTGATAATCCGTTTGTCGCATGTTTAGGATAAACTTTTTTCGTCAGGTGTTGCAGAAATTATTTGATTTTTTAAAACAAATAATAAGATATCAATTCTTTTTCAAACATTGTGTACGTAAGAACCTTTCTTGGAAAAAACTTGTTTCCTTAGTAAAACTCGCATCAAAATGTGATCAATGGATTTCAATATAATCGCAAACGTATGTACACTCATATCCAAAATTATTGTCGCATGTCTATAAATATGTTGTCTGAATATAATTTGATAACGAATTCGCCCGGTATTTCTTATAATGTTAGTATGTGTATAATCAGCAAAGACATGTATGTGGCAAATTTCATGTCAAAAGAGCAGTAAATAAGAACAATAAAACGAAAATAACATTTTCTTGTCCATTTAGCAACATTTTGTTTTACTCATTCAAATTTTCGTATTTATAGTTCTTTTCCTATGAAATTTACCACAAATATACATTTCCCGATTATATACATAGTATCAGTATTAAAAATACCCTGCAAAATCATTATCAAATTATATTCTTACGGGAAGACACTTATAGATATGTGACAATCATTTTGAACATGAGTGTACATACATACATACATACAACGTCTTGTTTTGTGATCTTTTAAAAAACTCTAGCTCCTTTGCACTTTAAAAATAATTTCACATTTCAATTTATGTTATATCGTGTGCTCCCTAGATGGTCTTTCAACCTCGCAAGGGGTCCCCACTTCCAGTTTCGGGACAACTGGTCGTCTGGAAATGTTCTTTTTTAAATTAGAACACGAGACTGTAATTTATCTTATAAGTACGGATGTGTGAGCACCCATTGAAAAAAAAAAAAAGTAGGCACCTATGCTGTTCTGTATGCTTTGGCTTTCTCTTTCATACCTATATCATCTTTAGCTATAAAGTCTTAATTATTAGCTTTTCCTTCTTCATTTCACTTTTCCCTAAAAATGAATGACAAGAACACCATATATCGTAAGAGATTACCGAACTCATTCAACCTGTATCAAACTTGGCATGGTGGTCAGAGATGGAGTGCGTCAGTGGGTTGTGGGTCAAGTGGATCAAGATTTGTGAGTGAATCAGTGGATCGTGGGTCAAGTGGATCAAGATTTGTGAGTGGACCATGGGTCGTGGGTCAGCAGAACGTGACCCACTCTGAGCCACCATCTATTGTGACCCACTCTGATCCACTCTAACACAACAATCCACCAACCTACTCTGCTCAGTACATTGTAGACAGCATCTTCTGAACACTGGTGAAATAAAAGTTCGGAAACACACTAATAGGTAATAAACACTGCAAAATATAACTATAGTAACAATTTGGAGCTCTAATAAGGATGGGCGAAAATGTTTTGGGATACATCACAATGACATTCATCATCTTGAAATATGCCATCTTGAATTTTACGCATTTGTCTTAAATTAAAATTATAGCATCTGATATGTCATTTATAGCAAAATTTTGTAGAAATTAAATGATACTGTAGTTTTGTTCTAGCGCTAATCATTACGAAGTTGTGGCTTTTTTTTTTTTTGTATTATTGCAGGCATGGGCAGAGCTATGGGAAATCATAAGGGGGCTTTCCCCCCAACTTTCTGACAAAAAATGAATTATTCATTCCGCACTTGTCTAGGTTGTATTCCACAGGTCCGAGACCAACCCAAACGTCTGTCTGCCCTCCCTCTCCCCAGCAGACAATTCGTAACTTTGCCCATGGTTGCATGTGAGTTATTAGCAGAAGATTGTCTTGACGCATGGAGAGCGCATTGAGATCGTGCTGGTCTCTGGAGAATGACCCAGCAAAGTGATTGGAACGATTTTAATCAGCGTTATCCAGAAAAACCTCTCATCAGCAGTGGTATTGTGTTTAAAGTGCTGAAGAAATTCCAAGGTACCGAGTCTATGGAAAATCAACACAAGACTGGTAGACTACGCACGGCAACAGATATGGCAGCGACTGTGGTAACAGTGTTGGCATCATTTAATAGAAGTCCCAAAATAAGCACGTGGAGTGTAGCCCGTGAAAATGGTGTCAGTCGCACTTCAATCATGCGTATCAGTCAGTGAATAAGTGACACCCTTAAAAGCTACAAGTTTATCAACATCTTATAGAAGTTGATACTAATAAAGATAATAGAGAAGTTTATACTAGGGTGGGCACAAACATTGGTTTTTCGGTTTTCGGTTTTTAGAAAAACCGGTTCGGTTTTCTCCAAAACCGGTTATTGGTTTTCTCCAAAACCGGTTCAGTTTTTTCAAAATTTGTTCTATTTCTGACCAGAATGGTGTTTCGTTGTTCTCCGGAAATCGAATCCACTTCCACAGAAATAGTCTTATGTGTTTTCGAAAAGTTTTCACCGAAACCAGTTTCGGTGAAAACCGAACCGGTTTTGGAGAAAACCGAAACCGGTTTCGGTGAAAAACCGAACCCGCTTTGGAGAAACCCGAACCGGTTTTGGAGAAAACCGAAATGTCGGTTTTTCGGGTTTCGGTTTTTATAGAAACCGGTTTTCGGTTTTTATAAAAACCGGTTTTGCCCATCCCTAGTTTATACTTATTGTTTACTAATAAAGAAAACTTTTGTGTGTCGGGCGAGGTTAGCAAACAGAACGTACGATACTGGTCTAATAGTGTTCCGCATTGGTTTGACGCATCCATAGGTATATCTGGGAAGGTGATGATGTGGTATGAGGTGTGAGGAACTAGCACTGTGAGTTACTTTTTCATCGACGAAACTCTTAACGGCTATAGACTATCGGCACATGTTAGAAGACGACATCTTTCCATCACTGCTGTCAGAGGATAGGTCATTCCTTAAGTTTTCTAACACGATGGCGCTCCATTTCATTACGGTATCTGTATCGGTACGGCGTGTATTGGTCGAGGATGTGCTGTGGAATGATCATCTCATTCCCCTGATCTGCCTCCACTGGACTACTACATGTTGGGTAATGTAAAGTCTGTTGTGCATGTGGTGAAAATTAGGTATGTTCAGCACCTCAAGGAACGAATTGTATATTTCAACATTACAACCGGCACTTCGCACAAGATTTTATGGGACTAGGAACTCGGTATGGTTTTGACAATCGACCAGAATAAGGATCACATTGAATACATAATATAACATTGCGTGGTGCTTGCCGTATGACTAACTTCTTTTTCTGGGGACACAACAAAGAAACAGACATAACTTGCTAATGGTTAGAGTCAAAGCAAAAATAACAGTACCATTCAATTTCTAGAAAAAGTTGCTATTAACATGACGTATCACATGCTATGGTAAGACAATTGCGTAAAATTCGAGATGGCGGAAATTATGGTGATGTCTGCTTAGATACTATCCCCCATCCGTATTCATCACATACATTGTTATTTTGGTTATATTTTACAGCGTTTACCACTTATTAGGATGTTTCCATACTTTTGGACCATCCTGTATATCATTGTAAAAATTAGCTTGCACTTGAAAAGTAATGAAAAATACTCTTAAAATATTTTATAATTAAGTATCGAAAACTACGTACATATCAACGTAATTCGTATTGGATATAAATTCTATACATATTTTTTTCATATTATATCTTTATTCTTTAAACCCTGTGATAGATATATTACTTTTTTCTCCTATAGATTATGTTCTTTAAAATTTGTTCTTGTATACAACAATGAAACAAGAAAATGTTGAAATAACCAGAAAACTTTAGTTATTGAACAGAAGCAACCAGACCTTTTGTAAACTTGGCACAAAATGTAGTTTTTTCTTCATGCATAATCCTGAATTTTTTTTCTTCCTTCCACAAACTTGTACTCCTTTTTATTGCTTCAATGTCATCTTTTGTAGTGTCTCCGAAACAAAAACATAAAACGAAATTCTTTACTAAAGCCTGAAGTCATTTTCCCTGCAGTTAGACGTTCCATGTTAAATTGGAAAATTCTTTCCAAAACTTGGTCAGGAAAAGAAAGAATTTGTTATATATATATTTTTTAGTTGCTTTTGAGATATAAATAAGTGGTAGTAGATATAAAATTGGGTCCTTACAAAGAATGTATATTTTGAGTTTTATTTAAACAAGAACAGAGAAACTCCCTGGCGTTTCAGACAGTTGTATTGGTCTACGTTAATAACTGAGAGTCTCGGTCTACGCATAAACAAAACGTAGGCAATGTAAACAATGCTGACTACGTAATACATTCCTATTTATAGATAAGAAGTAGTCTATCTATTATTTCCAAGTTTTCGATATTCCAAGTCTTACATACAAGAGTTTTAATAAAACATACTTTAATAACGAAATTCATATTAGGAGATTTTTCACTTAAAATTGAAATCTATTGGTTGGTATTATCTCTTTACACCAGGGGTAAAACAGCGGGAGAACACCGGAGGACGTCGTCCTCCCACTTCCAAAAAATGTCTACAGCGTCCCCCCAGTTTCTAAAACAATTACAATGGGAAAAGATAGGCAGGGGGACGGTGTGACGTCATGCCGCTACCTATCGACCCCCTACCTTTTCTAGATCCACTTTTACCCCTGCTTTACACTGTTATTATTTTATCATCAATCAAATCAAATATCACTTTAAATAAATAATATGAAGATAACATAACACTTCCCGTAGTTAGACTAATGTTTTTGATTTGTGGTAATCGGTCAGAGATCTTTATTTTTCGTCGTATTGTATCGTATTTGAAGCAGTGTTCGTAGGTTTTTTTAAGAAAATTTCCCTCGACTGACACAAAATTTTCGTATTTCTTATCAAATTTTCCCTAGTTTGTTGAGTGTTTAATTTCTATGACAGAAGTTATGTGATAAGATTAATTTAGCTATATTGAAGGAAGTGTCAACTGCATTTGTTTAATTCAATTGCTTTTCTTTTTTGCTTCTATTTTCTTTTCACTTTTTCCTTCACTTTTTTAAACGAAAAAATGCAAACAAATGCACTCAGACAACAATGGGTACAAATTATACTACTTTGAACACACACACACTAGGGGCGTCATTTAGGGGGACAGGAGGGGGAAATTCCCCCCCCCCCCAAGAGTTTGAGAACACATATACTTTAATTAATTGTATACTAATATACTAGTACAAAACATGAAAGTCTTATGTCGGTGGTGTTCTTGCCACTCCCACCCCAAGCGAAGTCTGAAATGATGCCCCTGACACACACACAAACTATTGCCATTGTATTTAATTCATTTCTGAAGAACAAACAAAAATTTAAGCATTTATATTGATCAACAGTCAGGGCGATAATTTCCCTGAATTTTCACGCTTTATCGAAAAAAAACCCTTTTTCCCTTTCTGTTAAATTTACCTTTGAAATTTGCCTAGATTAAAGAAATTTCCCTGAAACTACGAACGCTGATTTGTAGATGTTAGGCTATTTTTCTCTTGCAATTATTTAATTATTTGAAACATGTATTAATCTGTAGCAATCTGTAAAGTGATTTTTGATACCGCAGTACTTTTGTTCATAATAATTCATTTTAGCCATACGCTTTTTCAGCTCCGCTGCTATGTGAGACGACACGTATACTGCTTAAAGCAAATGAATTGAAATGAAATGAAGTCGTTCAGTTTAACGTCCCAGGATTATGCCCTTTAGGCTAAGGGAGACTAATTGTTAAGGCAAGTGAATGATGATGGAAAAATTTGTGAAATGAAAAGTGAGAGGAATCGGGAGTACCCCGAGAAAACCCACAGACACGATATTGTCCACTATAAATTTGTCCGGGGATCGAACCAAGGACACCACACACCAGAGGTAAGCCCTTTACTACTGATCCACCGTACTCCTGCTTAAAGAAATTGAGCGGCTCGAGTGAACATAATGCTAAGCGTTATTTTCAGTGAAATTGAGTTTTCATCTCAATTTCAGTGAAATAGATTGGGATTAAAAACAAGTGTGTATCCAGAAATTTTTGTTAGGAAGGGTCCAATATTAGAAGACACTACGTACATGTAGTATTGAACCGGTGTTACACTGCACCTGAGGTGACGGTAAGTAATTGTTAATTGCTGTTTTTATATTCTTAAAAAAAAACATAGATTTGGATTGTTTCAAAAGAAAAGAAAGTGTTCAGACGAATTGTAAGATCAAATTTTTATCCTGCATCAGTCATTCCTTTTCTGTTGAACAAGTTTAGTTTTAGGAAAGTGTACAAATTTATGTCGAGTTAAAAAGTTATTATCGGGGCGGGGTTCCGGACCCGGTGGCCCCCGATGGGGGCGCTACTGGGTCGAACCACATAAGCCTAGGTAGTTTAATTTCGGATACGTATCTGGAGATGGGAGGGAACCTTGTTTGGTAGGTGTCATTGCATTGAATTGTATGGGAATCGTCAACCTTCTTTTCAGTTTATTCGAAACTTTAAAAAAATGTTACATACTACTATGTGTGCCCGAGCCACTCAATTATTCTCAACCTATAGATCGAAAGCCACAGGTGGGTTACGATATTGCTGTAAACTATTACAGTTAGCTTATTATTTTATTATTATTGTGGATGTCACTGGGTAAGCGGAAATGTCGAAGTCTCATTCGATCCATTTCTTTGGTCAAGAAAAGGCATACAGGTTAAATGACATACAGGTTAAATGTGTGCATTTGTTGGATATATCCAACCCTCGGAAACTATATTAGAAACCTCTGCCGGAAGTGGGTGACTGAAACTGCCTAATTCCAGTACCAGTTAATTTCTTTCATCAAGACGAATTGATTGATATATATATGTTGCATGTGTGTAATTTTTGGAAATACCCCGCTCCAGAAAATCAAATTACGTGCCGTATACCGCAAGGAGTGTCCGGAACTTTACAGTTACGGAACCGAACATTTTGTTTTGTCAAGACGAGTTGATTGATATATAAGTTGCATGTGTGTAATTGCTGGAAATACCACACTTCCGGAAAATAAATTAAATGCTATGTATCGGAAGTGTTCAATTCCGGTACGAATCGCTTTCTTTCTTCTAGGTGAGTTGATCGATATATGTAGTAGTTTGCATGTGTGTAATCGCAAGAAATGCCCCTCCTCAAGAAAATAAGTTATTTCTCATATGAATAATATGAATTTTCGAATGACACATAAAATGGCTCATAGCAATCTTTATAATTTGTTTGAGTAAAATACAATGATGGTTTGAATCTAAGTGTAAGTACAGAAAAAGATTTAATACATTTTTTTTTTTTTTCAAATTTGCAAGTTAATTACAACTGGGCACAAGGTACTCGGATTATGCGGGGGCGGGGGAAAGAGAGGAAGTCCAACGTTCGTTTGAGTATAAAAATGTTTGGTTAGCTTCTCTTATAACGAAGGAATTTTATATACTTTTTTGCGGGGGGAAGAGGGGTCGCATGAAGTTTAACATACTTCGAGGTGTGTCTATGAGAAACACTTGTTTCTCAAAACAACTATTCAAGTTTTATCCGAGGGAAATATAATGCGTTTCTTTCCAGTTGTAGGGTGGACGATGGCTCAGTGGTAGAGCGGTTACCTCTGGTACATGGGATCCCTAGTTCGATCTCCGACCAAGTAAGGTTAATAGTGGACAACATCGTACCCGTGAATTTTCTCGGCGTACTCCCGTTTCCTTCCACATTCTCATTCCACCAATTATTCTATCATCTTTTACTTGCCTTAATCATCCAACTCCCTTAGCATAACAGGCATGATCGTGGGATGTTAAACTGTAATATTTATTTTTATTTGCACTCGAGGCAGGCCCGTATCCACGGGGGGCAAGGGTTTGCCGACCCCCCTAAACTTCGGCTACCCCCATAAAATTTCACGGTAGGCTTGCAAATGAACTATAATGTGGTGATGAAGTATAATATGATTGGGTCGGGCCCCCCTAACTTCTATCGGGCCCCCCCTAAATTTTTGGGCTGGCTACGGGCCTGACTCGAGGGCGAGATAGTGTCGCATTATCGGCCCGTGCTGCAAAAGTTGGCTGGAGGAACAACCTGGTTCCGATTGCAAGTTAACGTCAGAGCTGAAATGCATAAAATGTCTTTCTTAACTAAAATTTTAAAAAAATAATGTATTAACACACATTGATAGTCTTTAACTATCGTTTTTATTGGCAGTTACTTTTACACTGTACAATGCTTGCACTGAAACTTTATTTGGAATTAAAATACACGTTGCAGTTGCATTCGAGAAAGAGCGACAAAACTTGAATCATTAAAAAACGTATTGCATTCACATTGATACTACGTACTTCAATCAGGAACTGTGAATATATCTTTTATTGCATTCCCACGCATTACGCGGAGAGTTTACCGAAAATAATAAGATTTTTTGAGAAGAAAACACGAATTTTGATTTTCTATAAAACTATTTATTTGTTGTAGTTCTAGTTCCAAAGTGGAATATTATCTCAAAGTGTTATTAGATCAAGGAAATCAGAAATGCTAAATGCTAATTAATTTGTTGTACCAGCTATGTCCTTACGGAACCAAATTGGGCTTGTGGCTAATTACCGTATCAGTTGCCAATGTTTTTGCACCGCACTACACCTCAAGCTGAAAGAAAAGCAGTATATTTCTCCACATGGAAGCACGAGCGTAGGAAGCATTAGTCACTTGGATAGGAAATAACAGTTATTATGTGATAATACGTATTCTAAAATGTATTAGAACCTGATTTATAATACTTGAAAGTGTCATAATACTAGGGTATAATAATAATAATAATAATAATAATAATAATAATAATAATAATAATAATAATAATAATAATAATAATAATAATAATAACTCACAGAATTAAATGCAATTCAACCATTATTCAAAGTATGTGTTCTCTATTCAGTATTTTTATTTAGTTGCTTTGTAAAGGTAAGTTGGCTATATTCGGTGTCTTTGAAGTGGACTTCAGATTCTTATTTCGGTAGATAAATTGGTAATTTACCTTTCCCTAAACTTCCTTGCTCTCAATCTCCTACATTTTGGCAATATATTTTAATAATTTTGATTGATGTTTTTTTTTATCTTTAATTGTTATTTCAAATTTTAATACTATTTTTGGGATTTCGTGAGAATGTTTTTCCATTTTATTCCTATGTTATTGCTGTAAAAAATATATTTATAGTTTGCACTCTGTATATCTTGTAGATTATACTAAGCAGCAGGGGCATACGTAAGAGAGGTCCTGGAGATCCGAACACTCGAAATCCCTTTTCTGTAACTTATTCTAATTTTAAGTGTGATTTTACAAATTTTAATGTAATTTATCCTAATATTGAATTTGGATTCCCCGAAAACTTTGGGTAGCCGCCCCTTCGAAATAAGTTTCTGCGTACGTCCCTGCTAAGCATCACTTGTAGACGACCTCAAATTATTATCTACGGCACATCACTGGTTACAACCTACGGAGGGTTTGGCTTGATTTGAATTTAGCGTTCCTTTCAGCAGCAAGGCCGTATGAGACATGGGCCTACATTTTCGAGAAGTAGCATTCAACCTATTATCAAGATCAAACGAAGATTTTTTCGTTTACCTTGGCTCACGCCAAGTGAGCTTTGTGGTGTACAAACACCGTGTGTATGAGTTTTCTCGGTGTTCTCCCGTTTTCTCCCACTTTCTTAATTCCACTATTTCATTCATTTCTCATTATCACCGTCTCCTTTAGCCCAACCGTTATAGCTGTGGGACGTAATACTGAACGATTGCATTTCATTTTCCGTTTACGTTGTGGATCCCAACTTGATTTAGGGATTTAGTAGGAAAATTGCTATCTACGCGTATGTCCTCATTTTTATGATGATGGACCAAAAGAAACATTTTGAGTATACTTACACATACGTACATGCAACAAATAAGTTTGGTTTTGATCCCACATTTGAATTACATTGCTTGTGCGGTTATTCCATTCGTGAATATTAGAAATCTTCAATGGCATGTGCTCATTTTCTAGTCATTGTTCCACAAAAGCAAAAACACCAACTCATTTCATGATTCACTGATTCCATTGACATTACTTCCAATCCAACCATCAACAATTGAATCCACAGGTAAGAATGCTGAAAGTAAACACGTCGAATTACAAGTCAAGTTCAGTTATCTTCTTTGTATGCTTTGCTTTTCCAACGATTGATTAAAGTGGTAGCTACAACCAGATATTTGCAAATTTAGAAACACCAATGTCAGAACACTGATAATACTGGCTAACAAAAAAAAAAAAAAAAAAAAAAAAAATCTCTGTCTCAAGAAGTGCAATAGGTGAATGTAATAGGTGATTTCAGATCTGGTTTTAATTTTTTCCTGTCACCCACAGTTTTGATGAGACAAGGGAAAGAAATGTGTACTGTGATCCACGTGACTTATGAATGCAAGAAGGTGCTTGTGCAGTGTAAACATATTGATACCGTACCTCTAAAATGTTTGGATGTATGATTTTCGCCTGCATTTGGCATCAGGAGTATCCCTCTGCAAAGTCCAGTTATAATCAGTTAACATGGAGGGCGCCACTTTCCCCGGTAACATTTCTCCATTTACACAATAGCCTGATGAAACCTCTCACCATGCTCGTCATTTATAGCTCCAAGGTTTGGGGGAAAGAAGTCTATGTGGGAGTTCAAGAAGTGAATTTTAAGACTCATGTTGCACCCCTAATGTCTGATAGGCAGTTGCAAGATCGGACACAACGTCGTGGAAATTGTCGGACCTATGATTCTTCAAAAAATCTTGGTATATTGTTCTAAATGCCAGGCATGCGTTTTTCTCGAGCTCATTAAGTTCGTCAATGAACCACACACCATGGAACAGTTCCCTGATCTGAGGGCCTACAAAAATACCTCTTTTATTTTAGCATCACTCATTCTGGAAAATTTAGTTCTCACATATTTAAACCCCTGCCAGATTTGTCCATGCTTTTGACGAAGTTCTTGATCAGACCGAGTTTTATGTCTAGACGAGGGTAGAAAGATTTTTTTTTTTTTTTTTTTTTTTTTTGCGGATCAACTAAAGGAAGATACATGACGTTCTTTTCCCCTGGAGTCAGTTTAGTTCCTTTCGGCCGTCTTAACATAGTGATACCGCCTGTTCCGACTGTCCCATTCGCAAAGTAAAATATTACAATGCAATTTGGCATACAAATTACCTCTAACTATAGTATTTTTCAAGATACGTCATATTTTGGTACCTGTAGCCAGGGTAGCTCCATAGATGCAAACTTTACCAATAGGGATTTTTTGAAGTGGATTTTCCACATTATCCTTAATTTTCCTATTTGGGCACATCATGCACATATGCACATGATGCCCTTGGAAAGCTTGTTTCAGTTTGAAGAGAATGACGTACGAACTATGATACTCGGATGGATAGTCCTGCAGCAGTAGCTACTTTCTTATAAACCTGCAGCTGGTTTACAGGGTCAGTTGTATAGTATATACATATACTGACTGACAAACTGACAACTGACAAACATATGCATTGTTTCCTCTCTTAATCCTCTATTCAAATATTAAATGGCAGATATCAATCACTTCCGGTTTTAACATTAATCGCGATAGATGGCAAGGAGCATTTATCTGTAACTAATTAAACGTCCCAAAAATATATTCCATCTCCATTTTAATGTCTCTCCTAAAATCTGCAGAAATCAACTACTTACATCCGGTTTAACGTTGATTGTTATACGTACTGTAGAGTGGGGACGGTAAGAGAGAACAATTAGCGGTTTTCTGCTATACGTTAAGGGATGTGAGAATATATCCTATCGCCACTTTAATCTTTGTATAAAGACCAGAAGAGGCAAAAATGAACCACATCCGGTTTTAACGTTAATCTCATAAAATAAGAAACCGTAATAGCTGGCGAGAAGTTTTAGATAATAAATTAAGCGTTGCCCGAATATATTTCATTTCCACTCTAATATTTCTACTAAAAGCTCAAGTACCAAATATCAACGGTTTTAACCTTGATCGTTTTAACGTTTATCGAAAACTGCAACAGATAGAGAGAACCGGTTTACTGCAATCGATTAAGTGTCTCAAGAATATACAGGCCATATCTATTTTAAAACTATACTGAAACCGGAAGTAGCATAAATATACTATAACTTCCGATTTTAATAATAATTGAGAAAATATACCACTATAAAAAATAAATTCCTTCACGTGATGTACACGTCACACTGCTACTTGTTTATTCATGATACAGCTACATGACACTTTTTGAGGACGGAGATTTGTAAATCATCTTGCGACTAAGATTATAAATATTTGTGCCAGTTGGCCTAATACAGGGACGTAGGCAGGAATTTATTTCGGGAGGAGTCTAAAGCGTTTCGGGGGGTTCAAAATACAATTTGAGGCTAAATTATATGAACATTTCTAAAATTGCCCCTAAAAGTAGACTACATTTACAAAAAAAGTCGGGATTTCGGG